>NW_024870815.1:14580000-15163909 GCF_019054845.1 Dipodomys spectabilis | reverse complement strand
TCTACTTCCAATTCTTAATGCTTCTGTCAGCAAATTTTCACTATACATCTTTTGAAACCAGTCAAAGGTGGGTTCCAATGGAACTGCTCCAAATATATTAACGTATTGAGAGGAAAGAAGGGGTTAGACTGCATAGGTGAGCCACAGAATGCTGCTAGGGAATGGCCTGCCCTGAGCTTTTATTTTATTTTTTGCTGTTCTATGCCTCTGGGCACATACCATGTTCAATTATTGCAGTGTTTAGTCCAGTAAAACCCAGACTTGGTCTCTGGCAATTTTATTTCCTTTTTCTTTTTTATAACTTACAAAAGTATTAAAATAAAATTTTAATACTGGGAATGTGGCTTAGTGGTAGAGTGCTAGCCTTGAGTAAAAGAAGCTCAGATACAGTGCCCAGGTCCTGAGTTCAAGGCCCAGGACTGGCAAAAAAAAAATCAAAATCTTTAGGAGATGTCACTTTTTACAAAGGCCTGTGGTTATCAACTGATCCATTTTTATTTTTAATTTCTTCATGCTGTTGACCAGTATTCAAGGTGGAAGTTTGCTATTATTGCAAAAGGATTTTAGCTACTTTTGCTTTAGAATTCAAACTACATCATTTACCTTATTTACCTGATTAGAGACTGAGGAAGAAATATTCTCTGACATCTTTAATATTTGACCTGGTCCTGTTTGACTTTTTTTTTTCTTTTTTTCTGGAGCAGGGTTTGAGCTCAAGGTCGTATACTTGCTCAGCATGTTGCTTGGCTGGTGTATTGCCACTTGAACCATGCCTCTAGGCTATCATTTTGCAGGTAGTTTGGAAGTGGACTCTTTCAGGCTTTTCTTCCTAGGCTAACTGTGAACCATAATCCCTAAGAATCTCAGTTTTCTGAGTAGCTAGGATTATAGGCACGAGTCACCAACACCTGCTGTTTTTGAGTTTTACTGTCAAGTATTTCTTTTGCAAAGGAACTATGAAATGTCTCTTAGTTTTTGAAGTTTAAAACAATTCTAAGTTGAACAGTAATTAGTTCAAGTCTCAATTAGCCAGAGAATAAGGAACTGAGTTCTTTTTTCGTGCATTTAGCTGTCCCATCCCATGTACAGTTTTATTTTCTGTGAGTTTAGTTATTTGGTTGCAAGCCTTAGTCTAAAAGTATTAAAGGGAGGATTCCAAAACAAAATGGTTCATAAGTCTTGATTATGTCCTATTGTGAGCAGGGTGATAAAAATCTTGTTCCATCCCCCTCTGCTCTGCTCAGATCATGAATCCTTGCTTTTGTCAACCGTATCCCTGCTATATATGCTACTCACCCATTAACCACTGAGCAGTCACTTTGTTATCAGACAATTGCTGGTATCCAAGTAGCCTGTTTGGCTAAATAATGGACTTGAAGCTCAAGAGTAGCAATGTGGGAAAATTTATGATGACATATCGTTTTAATTGTATTTTATTATTGTTGTTAATTTCTTACTATATCCAGTTTGTGAATTAGATTTTAGCACAGGTGTGAGAGTACAAGGTTGTGTTCAGTACTAATTGATTTCAGGCATCCAATTGAGATGTGGAACTTATTCTCTGCAGATAAGGGAGCAACTACTGTTTATTTCAGTTTCTACAAAGTTGTATACTATGTGCTAGCTTTTTCTAGGTTAAGATGAGCTACATACATAAAATCTGCCAAGTTTTTTTTTTAATGAACTCTTTTAAGAAAAAGAATTGCTATTAGACCATTAAAGTGTAATGTATGCAGTGACATACAATTTCCTTATTCTGAATAATAAAGAAGTATATGACGTGTAGCTGGTTGGGATATTGGAAAGAGTAGCTTTTGTAATCTCACAGTGCTGTGCCTCTCCCATGGGTTGTTTGGCTTTGACTCGCATGACGTTTTGTTCTTGCTGCTGAAAGATGTTCAAACAACTTGGACCCTGCTTCTGCATTTTAATTAAAAGTGTTAGAGTTAAAAACAAACACAGCATAAAACAAATAACTTCTCCAATATTAAAAGAAAAACAAGCCATAGAAAAACTTCAGTGAGCATACATGTTTCCTGAAAAAAATCATCCCACATTTGGCGCAGGTGTTTCTGTTGCTGATGAATTTGTGTGTACTTACTGATACATTCTCAGACTTTAACATTTTTATCCTTTTCATTTATATTTTACATAAATGAAAATATAGCAGGATATTATAACTTTGATTTTTGTTATACATTTCTTATCTTAGGCAGATAGATAGATAGATAGATAGATAGATAGATAGATAGATAGATAGGTAGGTAGGTAGGTAGATAGATATGTCCTTAACAAGAACTCGAGCATAAATAGGTGCCAGTTTTAACCAAATACACTTACATCTTGCATAAATCTATCCCACTATTGCTATTTAAGAATTGATTCCCTCTCTTCGCCTTCCCTCCCTTTTCAGTTCATTCTTTCCAGTCCTTCTCTTTTCTTTCCTCTCTCTCTTTCTCTTTTTCTCTCTCTCTCTTTCATTCATGCAGTCCAATACTGGAGTTTGAATTCAGGGCCTGGAGCTTGCCAAGCTGGTGCTATACCTACCACTGGAGCCACACCTCCAGCCCTGTATTTTTGTTGCTTGTTTTAGAGATTGAATCTGTTGGACTTTTCTACCAGGGCTGGCCTTGAAGTGTGTCCATTCTGCTTTTAGCCTCCCAAGTAGTTAGGATTGTAGGCATGAGCTACTAGCACCTGGCTGGTTTTATATTTTAATAATTAAAGAATAAAGAAGATATTTTTGGTGAATATATGTCAGTATCTTTAGGCTCAGTATTTCTTTTTGTTGTTGTTGTTGTTTTTTAACTATTTTTTTTTTGTCTTTTCTTTTTTGGTACTGGGGATCGAACCCAGGACGTTGCACTTGCTAGACAAGCACTTTGCCACTGAGTTACATCCCAGCCTTAGGCTCAGTATTTCTTATCCATAGTAAGAACCTTGGATTCGTACGCATAATATATATTCTAAGGTTTTTTAATAGCTCTAAAAATTCAAACCATATAATATTAGTTACTAGTCATAGTGATAAAAATAGATTTCAAACTGGTTATACAGTGAAGTTCTTTGTTAGCATGAAAAAGAATTAGGTAGAGCCCTGTGTTTTGACAGAAAAAAAATATATATAGTAGTATATGTATGGACAGGTCAAAAAAATCCATCACTGTCTCTAGGAAATTAGAATACAGTGAGACTTTTACTTTTTCTGGCATACATTTTGGGTTAATTGAATTATCATTACAAGTATTACTGTAGGTATTAGGGGAAAAAATAGAGACAAAAGCAAATTAAGTGTATGTTTATGTGTGCTTTTACCAGACTAGAAGAAAGATCTACTGAAATATTAGACAACATCCAGATTAATAGAAATCACAAATTATTCTTGTCTCCACCCTGTGAAACAAGTGTTTATAGCCTCTAGGTATTTATGCTTTGGTATATTTAAAAAATTCTTAGGGTGACGGTTCTTAAAGAATAAAGGGGGGGGCTGGGAAGGTGGCTCAGTGGGTAGAGTGCTTGCCTTGCATGCTCGAGGCCCTGGGTTCGATTTCTTAGCACCACATAAGCAAAAAGAAAAAAGCCGGAAGTGGCACTGTGGCTCAAGTGGTAGAGCGCTAGCCTTGAGCTGAAGAGCTGAGGGACAGCACCCAGGCCCAGAGTTCAGGCCTCACGACCGGACCCCCCCCCCCCAAAAAAAAAAAAAAAGAATAAAGGGTGACTAAAAGGTTGTATTCATTTAATTATTGATGTCTTTCTACATATAGGATTTTAACTTTTTTTGTTAAACTTGACTGTATCTTGGACACTGCTGTCCCTCTCCACTTATATACTGACCCTGGGGGGTGCCTGAACCTCCCAATGTGTGAGTGGGGTATGTTACAGGACAATATAGCTCTGATTGAACTGTCATGGTTCTTAACGGTTTCAAGCAGCTTTCTCTTATAATAAGTTGAATATGATGGGCAATAGATTGAGACAAGGATCTTCCCTTTTATTTTCAAAGAACAGTATCTGTGTCATTTAATTTTTTTCCTCTCTATAATATATTTTTAAATGATCTGTTCTGTTCTGTGTTATTTCCACAATGTTTTTTCAAAGTCTAGAACAAGGAATACCTTTTTTAGGTCTTTGTGAAATGCTTATGTGAATTAGTAATTAGAATATATGTAGTTGAATAGAAGGGCTCCCTCCAGAAAACAAAGTTAACACCTTAATGTTTTCTATTAATTTTATATAATTTTGTTTCTGGACTTTTTAATCTGATCGATTCAGTTGAAGAGTAGGCATGATGAACTTAACCTGTTGCTTTATGCATTTCACAGATAAACTGTGTTCTAGGTGTGAGGAACTGAGGTTGAATTATTTTGGATTAAACCATAAATGAGATGGGGATGATCAACATCACATATTTCGGCTCTCATGTAATGTAGCCAGTAGTTCATGAGCAATGTGAACTAAAATGTGCTGTGCCAGTGGAGAAGACTGTGAACTAAGCCTGGAAGGCTATGTAAGGACCCTGGATCTTGAGAAATGAGAATGATAATTGCCATTTTGAAGGAATTATGTTTTTACCTACATCCCTTGTGTGTCAAGAGATATCTATCTCCATGTCATTTTTCATCTACTAGTATCGAAAGACTGAGGGCACCCTACTTTTTGTTGGGATACCCATTGGTGCAAGCTAGTCCTTAGGGATTCCAAGGAGCATATTTCAGATGTGCTTCTTGGGAACTTAATACAGCCGAGGGTAAGACGCTCCTGTGGTGTGAGCTAGATCAAGGGCGAGTCATTTTGTGCGTTCCGATCTATCAGGTAGGCTGAAATAGATTCTTCCGAAGCTTCAGCCTTTCTGGCAATTATTAATCTGTAGATATATCTGTGTTAAAAATACAAAATTGTGCAAGGTCATTCCACCATTATTTTGGTCACTTTGTTGCAAAGGTATATATTTCTTTGTTTTACCAGGTCAAACATTTTTATTGGGGTGAGATTAGAAAGATTTTTCATTTTAGGTTGCTGGAAAGTACATCCAGCTGAAAACCATCAACCGTTTAGAGTACATGCTTCATTTGAATTGTGTTTTTGGATGCAATTCAAGTATGACAACTGTGAGTTTCATAACTCTCTCTGACTTGATTCAAAAATGTTTTGGGGCCAACATACTTCTGAGATCTTTTCTGTCTTCTGCTGGCAAGGCCCAATAGAGGTTATCAAGGTCAAGACTTTGTTGCTGGGTCTCACAAAAAGGAGAGATGAGGAGACAGGAGCCCTAGGCTCTTATCATCTCTTACCATACCTAAGCTTACCTGGTAATGCGTTACTTCTTGTTCAAGACGAACATCTTATTGAGTCTATGCCACTGAAATAGGGAACCTATTAATTTATGTTATACATTTTGTCTTATCTTAGAAATAAATGCTCATGGTCTTTTACTGAGTTATAGTTTTTAGGCTATTCAGAGGAAACTATAAAGGTGAATAAGTGAGTCTAGGAAGCAATCCGCATTAGTGGAATAATTTCAATGTGTGACAGTCGAGGTTCAGCAATATTCAGTACCCTAAGTCTCCCAGATAATGCCTGGACACAATGAGTCCTCTGTGGCATCTTTTTATTTGCAGTTGTTACTCAGGCTATCTCAGCCTCCAGTTCTTTCATTTAAAAAAAATCACTTGGGGCTGGGGAAGGTGGGCCCAGAGGTAGAGTGCTTGCCTTGCATGCATGAGGCCCTGAGTTCGATTCTTCAGCACCATATAAGCAGAAAAAGCTATAAGTGGCGCCTTGGCTCAAGTGGGTAAAGCACTAGCCTTGAGCTGAAGAGCTGAGGGACAGAGCCCAGGCCCAGAATTCAGGCCTCACGACTGACCAAAAAAAAAAAAAAGTAGTTTTTAAGGCAAAGTAAACTAATCTATAAACAAAAACCTGAACAATTTATAAAAAGAAAACGAGTTTATGTCAATGAATCAACATCTATCTATTGAACATCTGGGATGTGCTACACATAGTTCTTGCATGAAAGTAGGTATACTCTGGGAAAAAAATGATGTCGACTTGGTTTGCAAACAAAAGTATACACATTGAAGAAATGTTTAGACAGTAAAGTCACCACAGATAATTTACTACATGAATTACTCATGAACATGAGGATTGGGGGATGGTAAGAGATTCTGCCTTTAGAGGATAGTTTGGATGATGCATTTAGAAAAATAGGAAGTAGAAGGAACAAATAATCTGTGTATGGTAAGAATGACAGTGAATTCAGGGTTTTGTTATTTTGAGTACCTAAGGGGTATCTAAATGCAGACGTATACCAGAAAATTTAAATTTGGTTCTAATTAGATTCTGACAAAGAGGCTGAAGCTGCATATGGATTATGGAAATCATCAGTATCTTTGAAGCTAATGGGAATGGAAGAGATTGTCTAAATGAAATATGGCAGCTGAAAAGAGTGTCATTGGAGCTAAATTCACACCTTGGATTTCTGTCTTCCTCATTATGTAAGAGTGTGTTTGTGAAGATCAACAACATCTTTCATTTTCCTAGATACAATAGTTACCTGATCTTACAGTACTCATTTAGTTACTTCCTTCCCCACTTGCTTTTTCTTTCTCTCTCTCTCTTTCTTTTTCTCTCTCTCTTTCTTTCTTTCTCTCTCTTTCTCTTTTTCTTTCTATCTTTCTTTCTCTTTCTCTTTCTTTCTCTCTCTCTCCTTCTTTCTTCCTTTCTCTTTCTCTCTCTCTTTCTTTCTTCCTTTCACTCTTTCTTTCTCTCTCTTTCTCTCTTTCTTTCTCTCTCTCTTTCTCTCTCTCTTTTCCTTCCTTTCTTCCTTCCTTCCTTCCTTCCTTCCTTCCTTCCTTCCTTCCTTCCTTCCTTCCTTCCTTCCTTTCTTTCTTTCTTTCTCTTTCTTTCTTTCTTTCTTTCTTTCTTTCTTTCTTTCTTTCTTTCTTTCTTTCTTTCTTTCTTTCTTTCTTTCTTTCTTTCTTTCTTTCTTTCTTTCTTTCTTTCTTTCTTTTCTGTCTGTCTGTCTGTCTCTCTCTCTCTCCTTCCTTCCTTCCTTCCTTCCTTCCTTCCTTCCTTCCTTCCTTCCTTCCTTCCTTCCTTCCTTCCTTCCTTCCTTCCTTCCTTCCTTCCTTCCTTCCTTCCTTCCTTCCTTTCTTCTTTCCTTTTTTCCCTAGCAGCACTGAGATTTGAACTCAGTTTGTGCTTGCTAGGCAGGCACTCTGCATACTTACGCTACATCCCCAGGGTTTTATTTGTGTTCATCATTTTTAGATAGGGTCTTGAGCTTTTTTTTGTCTGAGGCAGGCCTCAGACCATAATTCTCCAACTTAGGATCCTATGTAGCTAGAACTTCAGGCCTAGTACCACCACACCTAGGCTTTTTCCCTCTTCTGTTAATTTCCTTGACATTATATTTTCTGTTTATTGTCTCATCAGACTGACTACTTTCTGTTTTTGTGGCTGACTTATAAAGATTGGAAACATTAGCTCTCTCCCTCAGTATGCCACCCTTTGTCATTTGAATGCCCTCAGTGTTATAATTTTAAAGGAAGACAAAATTTGGTAGGAGTGAAATAAATGTGTAAGATATATCATGTATAAAAGATATATGTCAGCCAGGTATGAGTAGCTCATGTCTGTAATCCTAGCGATTTAGAAGGCTGATACCTGAATATTGTGGTTTGAAGCTAGCTCAAGCAGGAAAGACTGTGAGGCTCTTACCTCCAGTTAGCCACCAAATAAAACTAAAAGTGGAGGTGTGGTAGAATACTGGCCTTGAACAAAAAAACTCAAAGACAGCACTGAGGCTCTGAGTTCAAGCCCCAGGACTTGTGGACGCACACATGCACACACACACGCAACGAGATATTGCATTCAGGAAAAATTGCATTCATGATAAATATGTATAGGATGTAGAATTTTATTACTGTCCTTCAACAGAAAGGTGAGAGGAAAGTTAAATGATATTTTTAGGATTTATGCCTTGCTTTAGGAGAATGGAGCTTTACTTTCTACTACCTTAAGGAAGAAGAATTGTAGTTTCTCTGACTCTCAAAGTAAAGAAGAGGAACAAATCAGGAGATGCTCAGACAGATCTTGTTGGCTCTGAGACTACTTCTAAGATTTTCCAGTGTCTTTCAGTTCAGTGGTACTCAGCATGACTATGCTATATTTAAGGATATCATTTCTGAGCCCCAATAAAGGAATGGATGGATGGAGGAGGAAGGCAGTGGAAGGCTGCAGAGGGCTTTGTGATCTATTTAAAAGGTTAGTTGTTTTTGTTTGTTTGTTTGTTTTTATCCTGAATGAGATATGGAGGATTTGGAGGATTTTAATTTGAGAATAGCCAGGACCTGACATAATTTAACTTGATTGTTCTGGCTTCTGTGTCGTAAATAGACTATAGAGAGGTTAGAGTGGAAAGCCAGTTTTAAGGTTCTTAGAATACACAAAGATGATAGTGGCTTAGCCCAGAGTGGTGAGGGTAGAGGTGGTAAGAAGCAGTTGGATTCAGGATGTATTTTGAAGCTGTTGTTGACAGAGTTTCCTGGTGGATTGATGTGTGGTTTGAGAGAAAAAGAAGTGCCAAGAATTATTCTAGATTTACTGGCCTCAGCAACTGGAAAAAAAAAAAGGGAACTTGAGGAGAAATTGATTTGAGATAAGTTATCAGGTGCACCTCCCCTCCCCCCAATTTTCTCATTGTGGTAAAATATACATAACCCCAAATTTGCCACGTGAGTCATCTTTATGTGTATAGTTCAATGGTATTAAACAGATTCCTAATTCTGTGCATCCATTACCTCCACTCACCCCCATGATTCACCATGTAAAATTGAAATTGCACGTACTACACAATAATTCCCCCTATCCTTCTCTCTTGGATCCTGGCAACCACACATTTGGGTCACTATGACTTTAACTCCCAAAATACCCATGGAAGAGTAATACAACTTTTGTCTTTCTGAGATCGACTTATATCACATAGCATTATATCCTCAAGGCTGATAAATGTAGTAACATATGCTACAACTTCCTTTCTTTTTAAGGCTAAATAATATTCCATTGTATAAATATTCTACGATGTGCTAATTTATTTCTGCATTGGTAGAGTTTGCTTTCATGTTTTAGCTGTTGCAAATAATGCTACTTTGAACACTAATGAACAGATTTCTCTTTGGGACCTTGCTTTTTAGTATTTGGGACATATACTTAGAAGTGGCATTACTGGATCATATGGCAGTTCTATTTGATTGTTAGAGAAACTGCCATACTGTTTTCTTCACTGGCTACGTTCTTGTATATCCCCACCAACATTGTACAAAGGTTTTAATTATTCTGAATCCTTGCCAACTTATTTTTAGTTACTTATTTTGCTTTGTTTTTGAGAATGGCTGCTATGGTTTGAATATGTGTGCTCCCTTTACAATTTATAAATTGGAGCCTGAGACCTAGTATGATAATATTAGGAAGGGTGACCTTTAGGAGGTGATTATGGTATGTGGCTTTTCATGTACTTATTATATGCCCTTTGTATATCTTCTTTAGAGAAAGATCAAAATTCTTTACCCATTTTAATGGTATATTTTGGGGTTTTTTGTTGAGGTTTAAAATTCTCTGTACATTCTGAATATTAATTTTGTATGGTACATAATTTATTAATATTTTTCCTTCAGTTGGATTGCTTTTTTATACTGTTGATGTCTTCTTTGAATACATAAGATGGCTTAATTTACCTAAAGTCCAATGTATGTTTTTCTTTTGATTCTGTGTCATTGGTGTTATGTCTAAGAAATTATTTCCATATTCGATATCACGAGCTTCTACTCTGTGTGTTTTTTTCAGAGTTCTATAGTTTTAGGTATTAAATTTAGGACTTTGATCCATTTTACAAATTTAGCATTTCTGCATGGCATTATGTAAGAGGTTTCTGTCATTCTTTATCAGTTGCATATCCAGTTATCCAAGTACCATGTGTTAAAAAGATAGTCCTTTCCTAGTGAATTATCCTTGCTAATACGAAGGGTATTACACCCTTGGCATAATTACTTGACCATGCACTTAATGGTCTGTTTCTGAGCTCTTAATTCTATTCTATTGGCTCATGCATCTGTCTTTATGTGAGTGATACATATTTTAAGTACTATAGCTTTGTTTTGAAATCCAGATATATGAGTCTTCCTCCTTTGTTTTTCATTTTCTTTGAATGGTACTTTGAGGTTCCATATAAACTAACTTATAGTTTCATTTTGGTTTTGGCAAAACTGGAATTTAACTCAAAGCCTCATATGTAGTAGGCAGGAACACTTTAGCCACAGCTCCTGTATGTTTTGCTTTAGGTTTGTTTGTTTATTCAAATAGACCCATTTCTGCAAAGGATTGGCTTTGGACTGCAGGTGCTTAAGATTTCTATGTATGCATCTTGTATAGCTAGAATTACAGGATAGTTGTTTAAAATGGAGTTCACCTTTTTTTTTTCTTTTTTGTCCGCTGTGGGGCTTGAACTCTGGGCCTGGACACTAGCCTTGAGCACTAGCTCAAGCTAGTGCTCAAGGCTAGTGCTCTACCACTTGAGCCACAGAACCAGTTCTGGTTTTCTGGTGGTTTATTGGAGATAAGAGTTTCATGGACTTTCCTGCCCAGGCTGGCTTTGCATCACAATCCTCAGATCTCAGCCTCCTGAGTAGACACCTGTGCCCAGCTGAGTTTCACCTTTTCTCTGGAGTTTTCTTAAAGCTTAATTCCTCTAATCTTAGTTTTCCAAGAAGCTAGGATTACAAACATGATCCACTATACTTGGTTCTATCTGCCAAATACACACACACACACACACACACACACACACACACACACACACACACACACACACACACACACACACACACACACACACACACACACACACACACACACACACACACACACACACACACACACACACACACACACACACACACCAAAAAGCCCACCATATCATTTTAGATAGGGATGATATGCAACTGATTTATATGTGTTAACTGAAGAATTTCTTTATTAGTCTTACTGGATTTTTTTTGTTTATTTTGTTTGTTTGCTTGTTTTGAGAAATGGTCTATGTAGTCTACCCTTTCCTTTCTTTTTCCTTTTCCTTATTGCAAATTTCGAACTTCTAGTTATATTGAAGTGTTAAAATTGCATCATTTCTAATTCTTTATCTTAGAAAGTTTCAATCTTTTATTATTTCATCTGATAGTTGCTTTTATTCTTAAATTGAGATAATTTTCTTTTATTTCTACTTAGTGAATTTTTTTATTTGTTTTTATATTAAATTTTATCCAATTTCTGTATCATTTGAGTAATCATATGGTTTTTGTCTTTCATTCTGTTAATATGTTATTGATTTTTCTTTTTTGAACCATCCTTGCATTCCAGTAACAAAGCCAACTTGGTACAGCTGTATAATTTTTAAATATGAAATTGAGTATTAATATGTTGTTGAGGTTTTCATGATAGTGTCCACAAGGGGTATTGTATTAATTTTTCTTTCTCACAGTATCTTTACCTGGCTTTGGTATTACAGTAGTACTGACCTTATGGAATGAGATATGAATGGTCTTTGCCCTTTCATCCCTGGGGAAAGTTTGAAATGGATTGACCTTAGTTTTTCTATAAAGGTTTGGTAGAGTCTTCTAGGAAAGCTGGATTTTGTCAGAAAATTTCTGTCTGTTTTGTATTCTTCTATCTATGTGTGTGTATGTGCTGGCACTGTCTTAAACTCAGGGCTTTACCGTCTCTCTTAGTGTTTTGCACATGATTAGGGCTCTTCCATGTGAACCATACATCTGGTTCTGACTATTTGCTGGTTTAGTAGAGAAAAAGTCTCATGGATTTATCTGTCTGGCCTGTCTTCACACTTTAATCCTCAAATCTCAGTCTCCTGAGTAGCTAAGATTATAAGCATGAACCACTAGCCCCCAACTTGTTTGTTTCTTTTTAATAGATGTAGTCCTAGTCATATTCTCTGCTCCTTCATGATTTAGATTTGATTGTTAGTTGTTTCTAGTTTTTCTGTTTCATCTAGAACTGTTTAAAAAAAAACTCTAATCCTTTATATTTTTGTGTAATGGATAGTAATATATATGTATGTGTATATATATATATATATTATATTATGTCTGGTTAATAATTTGAGGTTTTTCTTTTTTCTTAGTCCAGCTAGCTAAAGTTTTTTTCAATTTGGTATATCTTTTCAAAGGATCATTTGTTTTTATTGTGTGCTTTTGGGGCTAGATAGGAAGACACTAAAATGTCAAATAAATGCAAAATCCAAACAATTAGTGAAACAATTTATGAACAACTAGGAGGGCTGTCCCTTATTTAGATTTCAGAAAAGCATTAGGAAATGTGTTACTTGAATCTAGAGAATATAGAGTATGTTCCACAGGCCAAACCATGGTGAAGACATCATATTTTCTTTTATGTTGCCTTAATAAGAATTCTCTGGGATTCTCGTCAGTGTGGTATGAGGGTCCATATTGTGACTTGCTGTCAAAAGTCTTTTGTTGAAAGGCTGCTTAGCATGCATGAAACTTTGAGTTCCATCTCTAGCAAAACTGGAAGCCTTTGGCTGAAGTTTGATTTATATGTATATATGATGTAGTAAATAAAGCTCTCATTATTGGTTCATTGATCTTGGGTTTAATATAAATTTTATGTTTGTAATGATCAAATTCAATAATTGATTTATATTAGTAACCATAAATACAAATGTTTTATAACTAGAAGTAGAATGTTGAAGAACTTAACTTTCACTAAGTTTTATGTTTAATTTGCTGGAATTATAATTTGGTACTTAGAAACATTTTCTATGTGAAGTGTTTGAAGTGTTTTAAAAAGAAAATGGAATATATTATGTTTATAAAAGTTAGCTAAAATTTTAAAGGGAGTTTAAGTTTGGTAATAGGTCTGAATGTTAATGAAAGTCCCTATTGGGAGTGACTTTTATAATTTACTAGTATATAATGAGTAATGGGATTTATAAACTTAAAGAAATTAGAAACAACAAAGTTATTCTTCTTGCCTTAATTATTTGAACATTAATTTACTAGCATTTTTTCTGAACTTGAATACCAAAAAGCTCACACTCTTTTCTTTTCTTTCTTTCCTTCCTTTCCTTCTTTTTTTCAGTTGTGGGACTTGAACTCTGGTCTGGGTACTTTCCCTCAGCTCTTTGGCTCAAGGCTAGCGCTCTACCACTTGAGCTACAACACTACTTCCGGTTTTCTGAGTGGTTCATTAGAGATAAGAGTTTCATGGACTTTCCTGCCCGGGCTGGCTTTGAACCACGATCCTCAGATCTCAGCCTCCTGAGTAGCTAGGATTACAGGCATGAACCACTGGCGGCCAGCTCAAAGCTCACTCTCTTCTGTATGAAAACTCCCTCACACAGCTTTCAGAACCATCCAGTGCTGATGATGTTTATATCTTAGACTTTGACTTCTTTTTAGATCCCTGACTCAATTATCAGTCCATAGTACTTTTTGTTGCTATGACATTTTCTAATCATAGTCATGTCACTTGTATCTTAACCAAATTCCCATTTTTTTTCCATCCTACTTATTTCCTCAGTGATTAAAGCTCCTAATTGGATATGAACCTGTTGGTCTTTATTCATTTCAATTGCTAGGAAGACTTTTCCCAGGTAGAGTTCTGTTAGCATATTGAAATTGGATTTTTAAGGCGAGATAACTGTTGGGACTCCTGTTTGGTATGAAGAAGCCGTCTCTTGTTCTAAAGGAGCAAAGACAGAATAATTTTGTTACAGGAATCAGAGAGCCATAGGTTAAAGGCCTAACTTGAGAAGAGATATGGGTCTTGCTTCTTCACCTCTACCTGCATTGGCCTTGCAGGAAGGAAGTTTGAGGAACTCACCAATTTTATTCTCTTCTCTCTCTCTTGCTGTTTTCTCAATTTTACTGAATATTAAGTAGAAGTCAGAGGGCACTATCCATCTCTAGTCTTCAAAAGTTTGAAGTATGTTTTAATCTGAGTGGAATGTGATTTATACTTTTTGCCCATGTTTGTTTGATCAAAATGTATTTGCTGACTGTCCTCTTAATGTCTCACTAATTGACTTCTCACTTGTTTCTGTGAAGGATTTGATGTGGCTTATGGTAACTACATTCAGTAAAGCATAAGATACGTCATGTGTGCTTTAACACTTTTCAGTGTATCATTTCCTTTTAGGAAATCATATCTTTTGCACTGCTTTGGGCAGCATAAAAATGAGTAGAATTGAAGAAAGATTGATGGTTTTTAGAAGACCTGCTGGTTACGATAATCTTAGATCAGTTTTTAAATTTCCCACCTGATCCTTCTGACCTCAGATGATGTGGCAATGAGGTCTTATTTTAATATAGGCAAAGTTTGTTATGACTAAAATTCTTTGTTTCAGATTTTTACATAGCAGAGAATTCTTGCATTTTCTTTTTTAAATTTATTTTATTTTATTTTATTTTTTTATTGTGAAAATACTGAACAGAGGTGTTGCAATTACATGGGCAAGCTAATGAGTACATTTCTTATTAAGCATTGTAGCCTCCTCCTTTGTTTCCCCTTCCCATCCTCCCCCTGCTCCCCCACCCAATCCCCCACCCACCAAAGTTGTAAAGTTCATTTTCAACATAACAACTTGTACATCTCATTGTTGCAATGGGTCCACCTGTATCCCTATTTAAACGATTTGTTTTTCCCCTTCCCCTCCACAAATTATACTGACATCAAATACAGTGAAAGCAGGGGTTATACCGTGGGGGAGGGACATACAAAGCAACAAAGAAATAATCTTATAAATGTGTTAGAAACAATCGCCTGAAAGAAAAAAAACATTTGAATACATATCTTAGGGTTCATTTTCCTAACATCAACTTATCTGACCTTTTCTGATTGACTCAGACATATACTAGTTATTGCAAATAAGGGAAACCATGGGACCTATGTTTCTTTGGGCCTGGCTTACTTCACTTAATATAAAAATTTTTTCTATTTACTATAGCTAAGATATGGGAGCAACCCAGATGCCCCTCAGTAGATGAATGGATCAAGAAAATGTGGTATATATACACAATGGAATTCTATGCCTCCATCAGAAAGAATGACATTGCCCCATTTGTTAGGAAATGGAAAGGCTTGGAATTCTTGCATTTTCCTGGAGTTGTTTTATTCCCCTTGTGTGATTTCATGGGAAACATGATCGTCACAGATACTTAAAAAAAATTTTTTTTTTGGTGATGCACATTTTATCTCTGGCAAACACTATGTCTAGTTTATGAACAATTACCTTGGGGATTTTTTTTTATCCAAAATTATCTTAATTATAAATTTGATATTAACATAAAAGCCAAAGAATTATGTGGATCTCTTGTCTCACTTAAGCCATGGGGAGCTATGGAGTCATAATTCTTAACACAAAATATCATAAATTGTTTTTGCAGCTTCACTGAACACATGAAACATAATGTCATTTTTTATTGGTTGTAAACACATGCCCATATCTAATCATTTCTCTCTCACTCCTGTTCTTCTGTTTTTTTTTTCTTGATAGCTTATTGCTGTCATGTTATTGTTGAATTTGTTTACCATGTTTTATTTTTATCTTTTTTAACCATAAATCTGATTGCTCTATTTTTTTGTATATTCCAGATGAGTAAGGTTTCTGTTGTTTTGTTGTTTTGTTTCGTTTTACTGTTGTAACAATTGCTTCATGATTATGAGTTTGCAAACTGGAAAGAGGAGACTTGCAGGATACTGTATTATTTATATGAACATGTCAAAAACCAAAGTTGTTTTATTTTAAAAAAACACAAAATAAAACTCACAGTCACACATCTTTAAGAAGTTTATGGGTTTTATATGTATGTTTCTGGTGACAAAACAATAGCCCAGACTACCCCGCTGTGCTTTTGTTTTCAAGTAACAAAAGCTAGGTGCTACACTGGGCTCCAACTAGGTCCTGTCCCATTTTCTTCCTGCAAGATATTAAAAGTTGAAAGGAAAGCAAGAATATGCAAATTCAAGCACAAGAGCTGTCAGACATTTGCCTCCTACACATGCACAGCCAGCCACATCTTACATGTAATGATTTATCTGTGAAGTACGGAAAGAAGCGGAGGCACATAAAGTATTAAGTAACAGTGCACGAGTAGGACACCAAGAGTGCAGAATATGTTTGGTCAGGAAAATCCAGATTGCGTTTTTTCTTTAGGCTCTCATCCTCTATCTGCCTAGACTCAGCCTGACTCCTCTTGTCAGTTTTTAAGACTTAGCTGGTTTCCTTTCAGAATAGAATTATAGAAGTGGAAGGTGAACAAATTACTGTTCATTATGACTTTAAATTGTAGTACAAGATGAACCTGCTATCTTTTGGGCGGAAGGACAAGATGGATAGTTGATTCTGTTGTTTAGCAGCTTTGCAAGTGAATACGTTGGGAATCCCACAACATGTGGTCCAAGCTCCTTTTCATTGTTTCAGTTTGGAGGCAGAGTCATTGGGGATTTTTTTCCCCCTACCTGGCTCCAAGCTGGAGCCAGTTGGAGGCTCCAGCTTGATTGTTGCCCCAGGCTATAGCAGTGAGAGACCACTCTAGTGGCTTCTGTGGAGTAGGGCTGAGGGAGGCAGGCAGTTGAGGGGAATGGCAGCTATGAACATGGCTGCTGTAGAGCAGCCTCATTTCAATTCTTGCAGTTATTGTCTTCTCACCAGTTCTGTGAATGTCAGAATCTTCCCACTGTATCACTTTTCTATTATTTGCAATCAAAACCTGTACAAGAGAAAAAAAGACAATATGCCTTTCTGAAAAGTACTTGGGATGTTCAAATCTCCTGTCTTTGTATAGTTTGAGAACTCCTTTGAATTTTTCGGAGTAGGGGAGGAGGTGGTATAGTATGAGTAAGGGAAATTGCTGATATCAGTATTCATTTCAGTAATACTATGGGGGCTGTGAAGATGATTCAGTGGTAGAGTGCTTGCCTTGCATGCATGAGGCCCTGGGTTCGATTCCTCAGCACCACATAAGCAGAAAAGGCCAGAAGTGGCACTGTGGATCAAGTGGTAGAGTGCTAGCCTTGAGCTGAAGAGCTGAGGGACAGCGCCCAGGCCCAGAATTCAGGCCCCATGACCGGCCAAAACAAAAAAAGCTAGATCCATGGATGCCTTCAATACTAATCTTCTAGAGGTTCCTGTACCATCCATTAGGTATTTGTGATTTTAGGAGCCTCAGGGAATATAAATAAAACAAGTAGCCCAAACCATTTAAATATAACTTAAGTTCTCTTGTTAGTCTTAATCTTGGGGAAGAAGGGCAGATTGTTTTTGCTAGAATTTATTTTTTATAAGTAGTTTGTGGCTGATGAAAGAAATAAGTTTATATTGCATAGATGATCTTCTCAAGTAGATTTGTCTTCTGTCTGTGTATTCAGCTTTTGCTTGTGACGTTTGGCAGTAGACAGAAAGTGCCTCTTTAATAAAGCACACCTTTAAATAACTCTCTCAGATTAATTCCAGCTTTTAAAGTGAGAAGATGTCTTGAACTACCACTGCTGCCAGCTCAGCTGTGGATCTGAAATATCCAGCTGTGCCCTTTCTGCCGCTCTCATCACCAATAACAGACTTTGCAATCAGAATCTGTCTGGCACGTGTGTTGATGTGTGAGGTGAGATAACATCTAACTCACTGTATTGGCTCTTCATGAGACCGTAGTAAACATTTGTCTTTGTCAGCAGTTAAAGCAGTGTGGTTGGAGAATGCACAAGGATTACACACACATCTACCTGACATGCCTTTGTCTGGGTCTGCATAAAGACTCATTTCAAAGAGAAATGATTTAATGGTTAGGATAGATCAGTAGGTTTAAAAGTTTGGTTTTTTTTTAATGTTCTCTCATGAGAAGACAAAAAAATCCACCTATGTTTTCACACAGTATCATCTTATGATTTCAATTATTATTACCTCTTTTAATTATTAATACAATAAAGCAAAAGGATTGCCTATATGTTATTAACCACCATTGGGATTTGTTCTATTACTTAAGATCTGTGATCAAATGGATGATGAACCTAAACCCTGAATTATCTTTAATTACAAACTGCAAGAAAAATCCTGTTTGGTTTCACAAAAATCAGTGTTTTTTAGGAAAACACCATTCTAAGTCACAGATCTCATAAATAACCATGATCGTGATAATATTAATATTAATTGAGTAATTTGGTAACTATTTAGAATATACATCCTAATATATGACTCCCAGCTATCCTAAGGGATGATACTTATTTTCTAGATAATGGCTAGCAGTAAACTCTTAACTTGTGCTATAGCACTCCATTTGAGTTCTGTCTGGCTCTGCACTGAAAGTCATGTACTTCCTCACTGAAGAGCATTCCTACCACATTGTGCCTTGGATGCTGGGTCAGACACCCAGTTTCCAAAGTTGGATTGGAAGTTGTACTTGCAATCAAATGTTCCAAGTCCAGTAAAGGAGATGGACAGCCAACTGTACTTGACAGAACAATGAGTATTGTAACTACAGAATAGAAAAGGTGCTAAGGGAAATTGAAGAAGGTCATTTAAACCAGAGGGAGAGTCCTAGAGGTATTGGTAGAGGTAAACACTGAACTGAACTTTGAAGGAATCTGCTAGAGGAAGATGGTTGGATGTGTCAGCAGAGGGAGGATTTTTGGATGACATGAAGGGGGTCCCAGGGGGCCAAGAATATAGTGGGAAAATAACAATAAGAATTACTACTGTTAAGTTTTATGTGTTACATCCTGTGTTAAAGGCTTTGCAGACATTTCACAGAATCTCTAATAACAACCATTAGACACCAAAAATGACAACTAAGGCTGAATCTACTCACTTGCGTAGAGAATTTGGACATTATTTGGGCAATGGGATGGTTTTAAATCCTGGAAATGGATTTAAGTGCTGTTCTAGAAAGATGATAGCATTTTAGAGTTGAGTGAGACTGGAGCTAATTACACTGTAGTCGATATGGTTGTCCAGGGAACTGTGGTAATGTCCTGATCAGAAGCCTTAGGACTGAGGCAGGATGGGAAGTGGGGAGGGGATGTAGAGGCTGGGGTAAATGGATATACAGGATTGGTGACCAACAGAGTGTGAGAATGTGCTTCATCTTTATAGGGCCCAAAGATTGTTAAGTAAAGAAATGGAGTAGATTTCAATCATTAGGGACTAAAAGCAAAGTTAGCTCAATTTTTGATCCCCAGGTTTTGGCTATAAACCTCTTCATCTCCTGTTCTAAAAACACCAGTAAGAGAAAGACTATATTTTGTTGAATTCTTTCCTGGGGATTTTAGGGGAGACTTTAATCCATTTGAAGGTCTAAGCTACCTAGGGAGACTTGCTCTCTTTAAATGTTTTCATGTCCCGACTCTTTCCAAGTACATAATATACAGGAAAATGCCTTTTGTTTAATAAAAAAAAGTTAAAAGCATTTTCATATTTTGATGTTCTTCTTTCTGTTTAGAAATGCTGTTCAGATAATGACTCAAAAAGAGGTCTGATACAAAATGTATTATTTTTTTTTCTTTTTCTTTCAGCTAAATTTGTATTTCTTTGCTCTTTAGGGGGAAAAAAATAGTACATGATCTGAAACTGATGTAGGTGAAGTCCTGATTTGGAGATGTTTATAAAATGACAAAAGCTGGGTTCTGTTATAGACATGCATGCCTGGGGATTTTATTGCCACTTTTATTGGATAAATTTGTTATTATAAAATTGATATTTAAAATTACACTTCCCATCTGACCATTACTAGATACCAATTCCATTTTAAAGATCAGACAGGCACATTTGTTTTCCATTTAGCTTCCTCTTTTAATTTCTTCTTCTTTTTTTAATCTTGTTCTTGAGTAGATCTGAAATTCTGGATAGCTATGAGAATTAATTAGCTGGTACACACTCTAGCTTTTCAAACCTCACTTTGGGTTCATGTGAAATACCCATAAACAGACTCATGGATGCCTCTGCTGTGGGGGATGAGTGATGCAGACTAGGAGCTGAGCCCCAGGTCTGGCTCAGCTCAGCAGCACTCTCTTCCATTCAGAGTCTCAGATGTCTGCCCCGCTGCAAAGCCGGGAGGCCAATGTCTATAGCTGCTAGGCATGAAATCCCCTGCTTCTGTTTGTTTCTTTTGTTGCCACGAGTTAATAGGGACAGAGACAGGAGACAGCCCAGAACAAAGCAGAAATAATGGAGTATTTCACCCCAAAAGGGAATGTGGATTGAGAAATACAAAGGGTAAGGCAATGACAGACTTAGTGTCCTAAGGCAATGTGATGTATTGGCTAGAAGCTTCAGCCCTGGGACGATTCTGGGCCAAAGCCTTCATCTAGGAGCTCCTAGGAGCCCACATCACCAAAAGGTTTAGCCTATCTTCTGTTAAAAACAAAACCAGAAACAGTTTATTGTTTTTCGCTTTGGAAAGAGCTATGGGATTTTTGACTTTAAAAGGAGATTCTTCTTCCATCATGGGGACTAGTCTTCTGCTAGGCTGTGGCTAGCGATCAAGGACACACTTGATAGTACTCCATAGCTTTGCTTAATATTTCTGATTCTGTTGCTGTCATCTTGAACTTGTTTACACTCTTTTTTTGTCATTTGCAGGATCCATTAGTTAGATATCACCACATTTGAATTTTTTTTCATGCATGTAGAAAGACATTCCTTTCATGTGCATTCCTGTACAACCTAGTATATTGTATTTTTTCTCTGTATTCTCCCCAACACACCTTATTTATATAGTATTTGCTTTATTGAAGTAAAATTCACGTGCACATATTTTTTTTAAGTTGGAGAACTAGATGACTTTTCCAATAGAGATTTTAACTTACTGGTATAGAATCAGAACTCTCTAAGATCAGCATGGCTTCTCTTTATACATGTATTGGCCTTCCAGAGGATTAAAAAAAAAAATGAAGCAAACATCCTCTTCTCTCCTGTTCCCTAATTCAGCCTTGGGAATTTTAATGATACTTATTTTCCAAATCTTTTAGCTTGGGAGTGGGGAGGAAACTCCATAGACCCCTTTCCCTAGAAGGAAAGGAACATTTGTTGGAAAACTAACTGCAGGTAAAAAGCAATTCAAAGATTTGCATCTTTCCCTTCCTTTGCTAGACATCTTTCTCTTCAATTACACAGACAAACTTGCTTACTGGACTCTCTTCTTCCCAACAACAGAAACACCCCATTTTTGGGTGTGGACATATCCATTTTATGATGTGAACCAGGGGTCTGGAGCAAAACAATCCTGACACAGACCCAGCTACGCAACTTACTCACCATCCTGGTATATCAAACATATGACTCTCTGCAAGGAATGGCTCTGAAGACTCTTCTGCATGTCAAAACTCTAGAAGTTAGTGGTCCATAATTCCAGGAGCTCAGAAAGCATCTCTAGCACCAACCAGATCATCAGGGTTGAATCCCACTCTGTAGGAGCCATATCGTTACGTTTCTTGCTGTGTTGTTCTCAGGAAGAAGTGAACTGTTACACAAAAATCATTTAAATATCTGGTGCTCAGAAGTACAAGATGTCTTCAGATTTGTCTTCAACTAATGAGGACACCCACCCATCCTGAGATCTCTTCCACAGAGCTCAGGCAGCAATGATGACTTGTCCTGTAACACACTTGTTGTTTTAGTTGGGTTATATTGTCAAAACACAGATCCATTTTGACTATTATAGACTTGGAAAACACAAGTCAGATCATTTTACATAGTTAATATTTTATATTTTATTCATTGAACTTACTTAGTGTTAGAAAATGCTTCTAGATACTAGGGTATGACTTGGTGGTAGAATGCTTATCTAGCATGGCTGAAGTCTGGGTTCAATTCCCAGCACTGCCCCCTCTCCCATAAAAAATGAAGAATTCATCTTCATTGTTTTGTTTCGTTTTGTTTTTTGCTAGTATTGGTGCTTGAACTCAGGGCTTTGGCTCTGTCCCTTAACTTTTTCACTGAAGGCTGACACTCTGTAACTTATCCCAATTAACCACACACACACACACACACACACACACACACACACACACACAAACACACACACGCATGCACGCACGCATGGGCGCGCTCAGTGTGTGTACTAATTGGGGCCTCATGGAATTTCCTGCCTGAACTAACTTCAAACCATGATCCTTTAGATCTCAGCCTCCTGAGTAGTTAGGATTTCAGATGTGAGCCACCACTAGCTAAAAAGTTTTAAAAGTGGGGATCTTGCTTTTAGGTACCCACTCATATACATTTTATTAATCTAACAAGTATTTATTGCCCGACCCTTGCATAGAAAAAGATGTAGCTCTCTGTCACAGAGTCCCCTGAGTTTTTGTCTGGCAAGACCCATATTTAAATAAGGGAGAAGCAGTGTGGGGCTTGGGCCATGGCTGTGTAGACAGTGTGTCTGTAGCGAAGTCTTGAAGCTGACGGAAGAAACATTTTTCCAGGAACTACACAGAGCTTCAATCAAATTGAAATCGTACTCAGAATAAAATCTTGTATTCATGATGAGAAACAGAGCATCAATTGAAACAAATGCCATGTCCCAAAAGGCTGGGAATTTCACGACACAGGCTGGTAGGAAATACTGGCAGAGCCGGGGCTGGTGCCAGAATGGGAGGCTTTTGATTAAGTTTCTCAGCCAGAAATACGTAGTGGCAGGAAAACTAGTCCTATTGCCCCGTTTTGATGCTTGGGCACCCTCAGAGATTGTAAAATTAAGGTTTATGAACCAGTAATAGCACTAAGAGCAGATATAACCTGGGTCTGTGTTCAGATTTCTATTATCTGATAAATCTGTAGTTAGAAAATATATATATATGGTATGGCATAGTTTTATCCGCAGTGTTAAAAGTATGGGTATGGGACCAAGAAGTGGATGTAAAGATTCGTTCTCTGAGAGAATAGAGGAAGACTTCCCAGAGGAGGTGCCTGTTGCCTAGGCAGATGTTTGAATAGGGATTTGCCAATTCAAAGAAGAGAGGGCCTTTCATTCTGAGTGTGTGGGACCTTGGTGCTGAGGTTAAGTGCTTGGACTTTTGACGGACTAGTGAGCAATGTAGGTAGCTAGAGTCATCAAGGTGGAAATGTGGAAGGAAATGTGTTATATAGTTGTATGCTCAGTGCTATACGGTAC
This sequence comes from Dipodomys spectabilis, assembly GCF_019054845.1. NCBI lineage: Eukaryota > Metazoa > Chordata > Mammalia > Rodentia > Heteromyidae > Dipodomys > Dipodomys spectabilis. The sequence goes on along the minus strand of NW_024870815.1, from coordinate 15,140,726 downwards.
TGACTTATTGAAAAGACATTTACTGAGGATCCACTGTGTTTAGTGTTCTGTCTAGCCTATGAAATGTTTCATACTGTCCCCAACAAAAATGGATAAATTTTATAAATGATCTTGTTATCTTGCTTCAAAGTTAAATACAAACCTTCATTTTTGCCTTTGCAAGTTTATCTTTTGTTGATTATGACTACCTCTGGTCACCTTCCTTCTTTATGCCAATATTCCTTATATTTATGCCTGTGCATTTTAGCTGGTTTATATTTTAGTTATGATTAGTGATTGGCTAACGTCTACTACCCAGCTATCACTGGTGATTCTAGGCTTTGCCCTCGCTCAAGACTTTGGTGCATCATTTTCTCACAGATGAAATTGGTAAAGGTTTGTGCATGCATTTTAAGAGAGAATGTCCCACGTCCTGACCAAATATAATAAATACCATGGGTTCTTTCAAAAAGGAGTAAGTCATAATTGACCCTGTGGGAAAAGACTCGTGAAATGAAGTAATGTAGGCAAGGGATACCATGACCTTGGTTGCCCCCCAGAGGGTGTAATTACAATTCAGACAGGCTCTGTTCTTTATTTCCTGCTGCAAGCTAGGGCCAAGGGGTGATGTGTGTAGCATCTTGGGTTGAACTAGGGTGGGAAGTTGCTTGTGGAGGCTGCTGTGCGCGGTGTGTGTGTGGGGTGGGAGGTGCTCAGACTGGACTATATACTGCCAGGCATTGCCCAAGAAGCTAACAAGCAGCCAAGATACCTTAGGAAAATGAGCATCATGATGAACAGTTATTTGCCTGTCTGGCGCCTTTCTTAGTAGCATAATGCATTGAATCCATGCCTCATAACATCCTCCTGAAGAAAGGAAGTGGCAGATAGTGTTAAACGTTACTGGTTAATCATGGGGAAACTGAAGCATGGATAGGTTTATGGGGTTTGAGTGGAGTCACACAATGCCTCAGTGTCTGGCCTGGGAATGAAGCCCGAGTTTGCCGCTCGCTGTCAGGACTGCCGACAGCATTGTGTCTCGTATTGTACAGCAGTGAAAAGGGCTTACTCTTCACAATGCCTGAACTGCTGTAGGCGACAAACACAATGAACTTTGGTACAGTATAGTCTAGAGGCCAAAACGTGTGATTTTAAGTAAATTGACTAGAAGAACCAATGCTTGATTAAAGGTTTAAAACAAACAAACAAACAAAAACAAAAATGAAACCTGCCTGCTGTGGGGGTGGGGAGAGCATATCCCTCAGTTGAAATGGAACACACAAGTTTTATCTGTTTGCCTGAAAAAATCTGACACTTTTCCTTTTAACCATGAATTTATTTATTTATTTCCAACATTCCATGATTGATTTCAAATATTCTACCTTGTAATAATCATTAATCACTAATAATCATGGTGATAATAATTAATAATCATTTCAATAACCTTACTCTGATAGCCAGGATTGTTTTTGGTTAAGTGTTTTGCAGATTTTTCAGATTTAGTATTTTTCCAGAACTATGGGACCTACAGAGCTAGGAATTCAGGAAAGTGATGGAGGTATAATGAGGGAATTGTCAGGTTGGAGGTCTCAGTATTCTATGGGATTGGAGTTAGAGGAGTAAAAATGCCATCAGTGGGAAGTACATGCAGAGAGAAGAGAGAAGTAGAATATGAAAGAATCCTTCATGTCCATCCCAGAGGACCACCTGTAGACAAGCAGGCTCAGGAAAATGATTTATATAACTAAAATGTAATTAACAGAGGCCCAGTCACCTGGCCAAAACAGTTACCCTTTAAGAAAACCATTTTCTCAAGATCATTATAAGGTTTATTAGAAGGGCCATATTTCCCAGGAGAGGGAACACATTTTACCAGCCCCAATCCAGGTAGCTGGAGGTTCTTGGGGCTGGAAGTGAGGTAGGTGGGTATGGGCAGAGAATGGGAGTGGCCAGCTGTAGGGCAGGAACTCTAGGGCAGAGAGGAGCTCAGATATGGAGGAGCTGAGGACCAAAGGTGCGTATAATGCTAACAGATTCTCATTCCTATTTTTTTAATGTCAGATGTATGTGGGTATTCTGAATAAAGTAGCTTGTGTTACAGAGATTGATGAGTTTCGATGCACAAAGTGTTTATACTTTGGATTTTAATGAGTCCATGGAGAGAAAATGGTGGAACTCCAGGCAAAAGTATGTTGACTGATATTGGTCTATGAGTAAATCAGACAAGGTGCTAGCAACCAATCACATGCAATTTCACTTTTGTACTTAGGCTTTATGATAGTTTCTGTTGGGCTAGTTCTTCTGCCATCCAAGAGATAGTCTGAGGAATGGTCTAGAGGAATTCTGGCACAGGAACTGAGGGAAGATGGTGGTCTCTGGAACAGAAATAGGGCGTCTCTCAACTTTCCTCAAGAAAAATCAAAGCAAAACAATAAGGAAAGCCATATGAGTAATGTTGTCTGTATTAGGAAAACGTGGAAGATCTGACCTATGCAAGAACAACTGCTAGCTGATGGCCATCTTCGTAAGAATACACATAGACCTTTCTCTAGAAAAGACTTCTTTATCCTGAGTCTGATACTTGGTTTTTGTGTTTTGTTTTTTTTCAAGGAAAATAGGTTGTGAAAAGTTAGACAATGTGAGCCATTCATAGGAATCCAGAATGTGAAGTGTTGGCATCTAGAAGGGTGTTTATAGTTGCGATCATTAATCTTGTAGGAGAAGGCATAATGGGACAAAGTAAGGCCAAAGAAGAGCTACTGAGATGAATGAATAGGACAAGTTCGTATATGGAGACAGACTGAAATAATTAGGACTCCTCAGGCTTGAAAAGACTGAGAAGGAAATGTGATTAGAGTTTCATAAATCCATGTAGAATATGGATCATAAAATACTGTTTACCAGAAGTCAGTAGAACCTCTTAAAAACTGAGGGAAATGAATTTAGGGGGAAAAAAGAAGCTCTAAACCTACCATCAAAGTAGATTTTCTACATTGAAGTAACTCTTTTGGGAACTAAGCTAACGCTGTCATTGACATGCAGTGGCAAAGCCAAAGGTTTCTCTTATTTTGATGTGATTTTTCTTAAAGTATTGGGATACCTAGAGAACATAGATCAAATATCTATTCACTTTTTTTTCCTTAGGTAGAACTTAAATATCATTCATTTTCACCTCCACAATTATGTCTTGAGGGTAGTTTCTGTACTCTCTTCTGCTAGGCCCTGAGGATAATCGGATGAGGATGGTCGGACATGTTTCCCACAGTGTGGGGATAGTTAAGAAACTGTAATTGCCTTCATGATGAATTCGCAACCGTGCTGGGAGAGCTTGACACTAATTGCTATGAAGTCTTGGGATCAGAACTGTATGCCCTGGGAAAGGGTGGTGGTTAGGACTTGGCTAGGCCATGAGTTGGAATAGGAAAGAACATGGATAAGTGCCTTGAATGAGATAGGTCAGCACTGTTCCAGAAGGAATGCGAGGGAGACAGTGGCATTGACTATAGCAGGTTATGGAGAACCTTGAAGGTTGGGCCCCAAAGTAGACAGAACTTAATGGAACAGATTAAGCAGATATAATCAGATTTTTTTTTCATATTTTATATGGAGAACACAAAGTACAAGAAGGAGTAAATCTACTGGAACCAGTGGGAGAATACTGATGGTTAGGTGACAGTAGCTTAGGCTGAAATTGGACAAGTTTAGAGCCATTTCAGATATAATATTATAGACCATGCTTGGTGACTAGACATGAGAAACAAGGGAGAGAATTACTCAAGGTTGACAGCTAATTAGGACTCAGATTTTATCTGACAGAAGAATCAACACAGGTTTTTCATAGGTCTCTCCCCTCATGATCCCCAGGTGACCCAGAAGTGAGTCTCTCCTTGTCCACTGCCTCTCCCTTTCTTCCATTCTCTCACGAATCATTCAGGGCCTGAATATTTGAAGTTCTACAAAACTGGTACATGGTTGGCCCCTAGTAAATAGATGTGGAATAGATAGAAAGATAAAGCCTTAATGAATGAGATCTTATCTCCCAAATCCACTGATCTTTATTGTTAAGCAGTAAATAAGTTTATTTGTAACCATATTATAGTTCGTAGCACCCTAAGGTCATTTGACCTGAAACAGAGTTTAGCAAAAGCAAACGAGGCGGAAACATGTAAGGTTCTAATGAGTTCAAATTTATGTACCTATTTTGGTGATTAAATTTAAAACTTTTTTATTTTGAGTTGACATCAAGAAGTTATAAGACATGGGGATGGGGGATAGCTCAGTGGTAGAATACTTGCCTCACATGCATAAGGGTATGGATTTAATATCCAGCACTGAAGAAGAATGTGTGTGTGTGTGTGTGTGTGTGTGTGTGTGTGTATGCATGCCAGTACTGGGGCTTGAACTCTTGCTTATCTTTTTTGCTCAAGCCTGGCACTCTATCCCTTGAGCCACATCTCCACTTCCTGCTTTTTGCTGGTTAATTGGAGATAAAGAAAATGGAAATACCTTGAGATGGCTTTGAACCAGAATCCTCAGATCTCAGTCTCCTGAGTAGCTAGGCTTACAGCTGTGAATGGGCAATTTTTATTTTTAAATTTTTAAGTAAAGCGGCTAATTTTCTATGGACTTATCACTCAACTTCACCAGTTATTAACCATTTCCTGTATTTGATTTAGTGTAATCCTTACCAAATACAAATGGAGATAAGAGAGTTCAAGTTTTTCTGAGCCAGTTAATTACAGATATCAAGACCCTTCACCTCTAAGTTCTTCAGTGTGTGTTTTCTCTGAACAATGATGTTTTTCCTTATATAACCACAGTGCAGTTATTTAATTCAGGAAATTTAACCTTATGCAACACCGTTACCTAATAGGCAGTCTATATTCAGTCCTTACTATTGTCCCAATAATGTCATTTTGCAGCACTTTTTTTCTTCCTGATTCAGGGTGTAATCTAAGATGTGTTGCATTTCATATTATGTCTTCTTAGTATTCTTACCCTGGAATGGCTCTTTTGTCCTTTCTTTGACTTTTAAGACACTGGTAAAAATACCAAAGAAAAAAAAATGATAGGAAACAGACAAGGTATCTTACAGGATGTTCTTTACATTGTCCTTTTCTGGGTTCCTTATGGTTTGCTGAGCTGGTACATTTTGGTGGGAATAATGTATGATGACATCATGTCCTGTCACGGCAGGAAAAGAGGCTGTGGCTAGACACATCTCATGACTGCCGGTGGTGACATTCATCACTTGGTAAAGATGATTAGGTTTCTCTCCTTTCAAGTCATGATTTTCCTCCTTATAATTAGTAGATTATGTAGTTACTAATAGGTTGTTATTTTTAATGTTGCTAACAATCTTACTTTAAAGAACCTCACTTTCTTCTCTCTTGACAGTGTTTTAGAGCACTTTGCTGCAAGGGACCACCACCTGCACGACCAGAATATGACCTGGTTTGCATAGGCCTCACGGGTTCTGGAAAGACCAGTCTGTTGTCAAAGCTCTGCAGTGAAAGTCCCGAGAATGTCATGTCAACCACAGGTAGGTGCCATTCCAAGAGTCTGTCCCTTCTTCCTTCTTAGCCCTTCGCTTCTCTTTTTACTGTGCTATATATGTGACCCCTCCCCTTCTTACTATTTATAATGCTGTACTTTGGTCTGTATATTTCTGTCAATTTTAAACATTCTATCTCATGTTCCAAAGAAGGGGACCTAATTAAGCATTAAATTACTGCATCTACTGTCCCTCTCATTAGTCATTTCAGTAGCATAGAGTATATAAAACTCAGGTAAATTAATTATAAAACCTGAAGTCTGGAACTCTGCCTGTGATTCATTGGTTTTATTTTGAGTTGTTTTTCCTTTTAAGTGTCACTCAACCCTCTTTTTTTGGTTATGAACTCCCTATGCAACAGTTAGCACAGGGGCCACTGATTAGTCTTATGCTATTTTTTTAACTTAAAAGTCATAACCAGGCAATGGTAGTTCATACCTGTAATCCAGGCTACTAGGGAAGCTGAGATCTGAGGATCCTAGTTCAAAGCTAGCCAGAGCAATAAAATCTGTGAGATTCTTATCTCCAGTTAACCAGCAGAAAGCTGGAAATAGAAGTATTGCTCAAGTTGGAATGTACCAGCCATGGTGCAAAGAGAGTAAAAAGCTCAAAGAAAGGATTGGACACAGCATTTGAGGACTAGATTTGACCGAGCTTGGCTTTGGAGAGTGAAAAACAAAAGTAAGGCAAGGATGATATAATTACTTAGGTGATGGATGGGTGATGAAATTATTCTCCAGTGTTTCATAACAAATAGGAAAAATATTGATGACCAGAGAAGCCTTACATGAATTCAGGTTAGATTTCTGCCACCAACTAAATTCAAAAGGAAATATAGGATTTGTGAACTTTATATATATTTTTAAAAAGTTAAAATATACAAGAACAATACTGTAAAGGTTATATGGGAAAAAGAAGTACACTATTTTAGGATTCTTAAACCATAATCAAAGTGGCATAATAACATTTGAAGGTAGACTGATAATGTAGACTGCATTCTTATCCCTGTTCTAACCATTGCAATTACAGTTTTATAAACAGTGGTATCTCAAATGAAATAACAGAGAGTTGTCAAAACTACTCAGTCCAAAGAAGGCAAAAAAAGAAATGAAGGGAAACAAGAATAAATGAAACAAGTAGGAAGCAAGTAGCAGGGCAATACGTTCAAACATCATCACACTCACTCACATTAAATGTTAATGGTCTTAACTCTTCAATTAAAGAACTGATTTTTTAAGATACTTCATCTTAGTTCTAAAAATACTGGCTTTAGAAGATGGAATTTATATATAGACCAAAAATATTAAAAGATCAGATAAGATAGAATGGTTAAATTAATATCAGTTGGAATAATATTATGGATAAAGAAGCTCATTTTATAATGATGAAGGAATCATTTAGTCAAGAGAATAATACAATATACTGAATATTTGTGTACCTAATATCACAGTTTGAAAATATATAAAACAAAAAACTGTAAAGTGACATAAACACAGTTGTAATTAGTTTATATTCTTTTGTTATTTAATAGAACAGAAAATATACGAAGAAAATCAGTCAAGATATAGTAGGCAGGGGCTGGGAAGATGGCTCAGTGATAGAATGTTTGTTTCGCATACATAAGGACTTGGGTTCGATTCCTCAGCCCCACATAAACAGAAAAAAAAAGCCGGAAGTGGTGCTGTGTTTCAAGTGGTAGTGCACTATCCTTCAGCTAAAGAGCTGAGGGACAGTGCCCAGGCCCAGAGTTCAGGCCCCACAACCGACAAAAAAAAAAAAAAAAGATATAGTAGGCATAAATAACACTAAAAGTCAACTTTACCTGATTAACATTTACAGCATGGAGCCAGTTACAGAAGACATTCTTTTTAAGTACCCATGGAACATTTACCAAGTTACATCACCATTTAGTGTGTAAATAAGCCTCAATAGATTTTAGATGGACTCAAGTCTTACTAAATATATATTCAAGCTGCAATGAAGTTCAATTCAAAATAATTATGAGACTATTTCAAAATCCCCAACTATATAGAAGCTTCTTGAAAACTTACGAATCAAAGAAAGAATCAAAAGATAAATTGTATCAAATGACAACACAGTTTATCACAATTTGTTATAAACTTCTTCAAGCAGAACTTGTGTGGATAGAGCTATAGCAGTGAATGCCTAAAGACACTGAAAAAGAAGAATGGGTTAAATCGAAGTAAGCAGAAGGAACCAGATCTGCTTAGAAATTAATGAAATAAAATGAACAACAAAGAAGATAAGTGGAGCCAAAAGCTTATTCACTTTGCAAAAGTAAATAAGATTGATAAAACTCTAGCCACACTGATCAGGAAAAATCAAAGGAAGACACAAAATGCCAATATGGGGAAGGAGAAGAATGACATCAGAAGATCTACAACTTCTAAGTGGTTAATAAGAGAGTATTATGACCAACTTCTGCCAATAAATTTGACAACTTTGATGAAATGAATAATTTTCAAAAGAAAATATTTTCAGTCTTATTTGATAAGAAATAGAGAAGCTTGATAGATAAATATTTATTAAAGAAATTGAAATTATAGTTAAGGAAACACTTGAAGGTCTGGTTGGCTTTACTGGCTAATCCTACTAAACATTTTAAGGAAAAACACAATATCAATTCTCCATGATATCTTCCAGAGAAATAAAGAAGAGGGAAATCTTTTCCTCTGCTTTATAAAATCAGCACTAATCTGATATTAAAACAAGGCAAAGAGATTACAAGAAAACCATATATCAGTAGCCAATATCTTTCATGGGAACCATGCAAAAATTATAAACAAAAATCTAGCAGCCCACATATATCAAACAACCATAGTAGCACAATATTCCATAAAGTGGTGAATTCATTTATATCTATCTAAGGAACACAGAATTGGTTTCCTTAAAAAAAAAAAATTCTCTGGGGCTGGGGCTGTAGCCCTGTGGTAGATCATTCACCTAATATGTGCAAGATGCTCTGCCACCATCCACTAAAAGAATAAAAAGGTCAATTCACAATACCAATAAACTAGAAAATTATATGATCATCTCAAGAGGTCACTGAAAAATCCAACAGTAATTTCTGAAATTCATCACACAGTATAAAAGAATTCCTGCAATGATGAAATCCTATCTATGAAAACGTTTTCACTGTTGTCATAGTAGTGAAAAGATGCTTAGATCAGGAACAAGACATGGATGACTCTTCTTCCTCCTTCCATGCAACTATATAATAGAGATTCTAGCAAATGCAGGAGATAGAAAAAAATAAATAAATTGAAGTAACACCATCCATTTTGGAATACAGTAATTAATATTATCACTATTTGCTGGCAACATGATCATCAGCATAAAAAATTTAATGGAAACTTAAGACTGATAAAACTCTACCCATGCTGATCAGGAAAACTGGAGATAATTAATGTGAATTAGATCTGATGCTTTTAGAGATCTGAAAGGTGACTTAGGATGTCGTTCTTGCCATTGATTTGGAGAATGTTGCCCTTAAAATGGAAGAAGATAGGACGCATTTCACATTCTTTAGACAAAGTTTGAGTTTGTTCATCTAGATGAACAAATTATCTGAAAATCTGAAGATGGAAATGACTGATGTTCATATGTAAATGATGATACTTCAGGGTGGAAAGTTATCAAAAAGTGGATGTAATCAATTGATGGGAAAGTAGTTTAAGAAAGTAAAGCTTGTGCTGGGAGGTAAGAGGAGGAAAAGTTCGAATAAAAAGAGAGAGAGAAAGTACAAGATCAGGGAGAGGATGTTTTGTATTCAGATTTGAACTCTGGGCTTTCTGCTGGCCAAGCTGGTATGATACCGCTGAGCCACATCTCCAGCCATTTTCCATTGGTTATTTTCAGGATACAAGATAGCTTCCCACTCTAGAGTGTGCTTGAGCCTCAGTCTGCCTACTATTAGACTTTTCCATTGTTGCTAGGATTAGAGTCATAGAACAAGTCATAAAAGTAAGATATAGGAGGCTGGGAAGGTGGCTCAGTGGTAGAGCACTTGCCTTGCATGCCTGAGGCCCTGGGTTCGATTCCTCAGCACCACATAAGCAAAAAGAAAAAAGCCGGAAGTGGCGCTGTGGCTCAAGTGGTAGAGCGTTAGCCTTGAGCTGAAGAGCTGAGGGACAGCACCCAGGTCCAGAGTTCAGGCCCCACGATCGGACCCAAAAAAAAAAGAGTAAGATATAGGAAGTGGCTATATAAAAATTTGGAATCAATGGAAAGATAAAATAAAAAATATAAATGTAAACAGAAAATACTGTTGGGACTGTTTGAGTCAAGTATTACAGACAAGAATTTATGGCTATCATATTTTGAAAATTCGGTCACTTTACACCTAGATTCAATTTTGTTGAATTTGCAAAGAGATTTTTCATAAACAGAATAATGGTCAGGAGATAATGGAAAAACATTTTGTCTTTACCAGAAATTCATCTTTATAGGAAAAAATATATTCATTTTGTACTTAAGTATACTATCTTTAGGTAAGGCCCAATACAGGTAAGATTATAGTGGAGAATACATGTAGCAGGGGTGCACAGTAATTGTTACTGTCCCTTTTCTGGGAAGCAATTCCTCATAGAGATCAAATACACAAACCTAGCAATGGTACCATTGGCAGTTTATCACCAGCATGCAACTTAAAAGAAGTTATATGCATGAGGCAATAATTCATTGCAACATTTTGTATAATAAGTAAAATTTAAAGCAACATAAATGTCCTACAGCAAGGAAGTTTGTTAAATAAATTATGCAACCTCAATTGAAGTGATTATAGATTGTAAAATGTATACCGTGTTATGTTGAAGAAAATGAAATTTGCAATCATTTACAAAAATCAGGTCATGGAAATCTCTTATTTGTATAAAAACTTGAACAGAACACGTATAAATAAAAATATACTTTGTTGATGTGGTTAAATTATGGTAAGATTTTCTTCTTTTCAATTATCTCCCTATTTTTTAATGTTCTGAGAGTATAAAGCAATTTATGTATTAGCTTGTTGGGAGCTCCAAACAATTAAGACTCTACTGTTAGAGTTAATTTCTTATGAAATGAAAACATTGTAAGCCAGGTGGCTACTGGCTGTCTGTAATCCTAGTTACAAAGGAGGCTGAGATCTGAGGATCAGGGCCCAAAACTAACCCCAGGCAGGAAAGTCCATGACACTCTGATCTCCAAGTAACTACCAGAAAAACCAGAAGTGGAACTGTGGCTCAAAGTGTTAGAGTTCTAGCATTGAGCAAAGAGCTCTGGAACAGTGTCCAGCCCCTGAGTTTAAGCCCTATGACTGTTAACACCCCCTGCCCACACACACACCATTGAAAAAAGAATATGTCCATTTAATTTCATCAAAGTAAGAATTCTTGTCTTTTTTTTTTAAGGCAGAAAAGGAATCCAAAGTTTATTTCAGCAATTTTTCATATTTAACATAATTTTCTAAAGAAGCTTAAGTTATCAAAGTTAACAAGTCTTCCAAGGGCTGGGAAGGTTGGCTCCGTGGTAGAGTGCTTGCCTTGCATGCATAGGCTCTGGGTTCAATTCCTCAACACTACATAAGTAGAAAAAGCTGGAAGTGGTGCTGTGGCTCAAGTGGTAAAGCGCTAGCCTTGAGCTGAAGAGCTGTAGGACAGTGCCCAGGCCCAGAGTTCAGGCCCCACAACTGACAAAAACAAACAAACAAACAAAAACAAGTCTTCAAAGAACAAGACCTGCTGGGAAGCCTGTTCTTTCATCTCCAAGAAACAAAAAAGTGAAACTCAGTTTGGGGTGAATATTTTGTATATACGTGAGGGATTTATTGATAAGAAGAGTTGTTTATAGATTTCATGAATATTCACTTCCTACCTGTTTTATGAACCAGAGAAATGGAATCTAAAGGCAAAGGATAATATATTGATAGAACATAGAGAACAACATAGAGAAAACTGAACACTTGGAATTTTAAAATGTTGAAAATATCTTTAAGGATATCTATTTCTGTGCTTGAAAAAAATGTCAAGTAGTATGTCACTCAGTTAAAATAGAAAAAAGATCCTGACAGTTTGAAAGAATGACAGAAAGTTCATGAAAATTTGAATGAAGCATTTAAATAACTTCAGTATTAGCTGCATATGTGTTAAGTTAACCAGAGAAACAAGTTAGAAAGTCAGACTTTGGTATCTGTGAAAGGATTGTGTTTTGCAAATGCCACTAGATTAAATTTCCTTGTATGATGTTGAAATCACATTTAGAAGAATTTCTGCTAGGTCTTTGTCCAAACATCACAAAATTACCATGGCATAAATAAGGCTCTTGGGCCAGGTCAAGACCACCAGATCTATGGAATGTTTTTCAGCAGTTCTTAGAGTGACCCAGGAATTTCAGAAGCATAGATCAAGTATCGATGTGCATGTGTGCAGACTTGGTGGAGGGAGCGAAGAGGACTCAGTGTGTATGCCCAAGTAAAACATTCATGTGTTCCACATGATGAACAAAAATAGACTAACCTTCTTCCCAAAACGAATTTTGTTACAATTCCAGGAATGCTTCCCCTGCCTGAAATACTTCAAATCCATCTCGTCTGTGTTACAGGTTTTGTTGGATTTAAGGATTGCAAAACAAAGACTGAAAGGCTATGCAAACAGTTATTTCCCTAAAGAGTTACTAACTCATATATTTATTAAAATTTGTGGGGTTAAATCTTCAGGGAGATTTTAGTCTTACTAATGTAGCTTAGATAGGCCAGGAAAAAATGAGTGCGTTAACTTGGGCTTCCACCTTCCAATTGTTTGAACAGAGCCCAGGGAGACCTACCCTTGCAGCCTTCAGCCAATACTGGAGGCCATTAAGGGTGGACTCACTTGTTGCTGTTATTTCTGCCTTCTTTCTTAATATAAATAATGGAGCCCTAGTTCTAGAGGAAATCTTTAAAAAGCTAACCCAGTTCACTCATTTTGTAGATGAGGAATTCAAGGCCAAGATAATAAAATATTGTCACTAGGAGTCTGAGCTGTGTGGCTGAGACTGCTAGGCACGTCTTGTCACATCCACATACTTACACCCAGTGGAGATAACCAGAGGACACTCAGTGTTTGAAGAAGCAAATGATGATCAGACATTTTCCCTTCCCAAGTCACTGGCTTTATTAGTGATATATTAAAAGGGACTTGGTCAACTCGTGCTATTATTTTTTCATTCCACTAATAACAATATTGTGTGGACCTGAGTCCACTTATTTGGGTTCCTCCTGTTGACTTTTTTTCCAAACAGAAGGGAAAATATCTTAGTGAGTTTATGAGGTGCATATGTTGCCCAGTAAATTCTAGCAGTGTTTAAGCTCAGCTGGCTTGTTGATGCATGGTAGAAGCATAGCAATGTAGAGCTATAGTGTCAAGACTGAGTTCAAGTTTGAATATAGCACTTAATACTTTTGATGAGGAGATTAACCTCTCTGTGCTTCACTTTCTTCTTGGGACACTAATTCTGGAATTGTTATTAGATTCTTGGCAGTACTGAAATCTGTTCATGTGGCCAACACTGGCATACAGGATATCCTATACACCGCACATTCTGAATCCTTGAAGTTTAGCAGGAGACAGAAAACAAATGAATAAGTGGATATGTAGTTAAAACTGCAAACACATGGAAGTACTGAGTGCTGGAGGACATGGATTCCAAAAAATCAGCTGTGGTCAAGGACACAAAGAAAGGAAGTCTTCCCTGACAAGATCTCCTCCTCAAAGTCACAGCTTTCTCAAAGTCTGAATTATTTATCTCTCTTGACCTCCTTCAGTCCAATGGAAGGGAATAAAATACAATGTGATAGTTGCCCTTCTGTTCAATTAGAAGTGTTGCTGTACATTTTTAGTTCTATTGAATCTTTGCAAATACTTAGAAAAGAAGTATTGTTTCTCTTCGGTTATTTTGTGGACCACGTATCTAGACTTTGTTCTATCAGCAGTTATTACTAGAGCTGTACTTTAAAAATAATATGGAGAGAGCATTGTGTAAGACGTGTATACCTTTGTGGTATAAATCTAGCCATGCATGTTGTGTTTGGGAGAAAGCATTTATGAGTATTCTGCTGAAACATTTATATGCCTATAAATAACTTTGCTAGGTTACTTTGCTTAGCATGAACACTGTGGAGATTTTTGGAGTCAGTTTATTATGAAGATTCTTCAAGGATTTAAACACAGTAATGGTAATATAATCTGCCTGTTGGATTAATAAATTTCTGAAGTCTATTCTGCTTATGGATGCAGCCATTTCTGGAAGGATATTATTTCTATTTCAGTGCCTGCATATTGTCAACTTTTGAGAATAATCAAAGTTGATTAGACATTGTTATTGTGCTCCGTCGTTTTCTCTTTCAGAGCTGAGACCTGTCCTCCATCTCTGGAAAAGCTATTCTGAGTTGTCCTGAGCATAACCACTGATAAACTGTTTAGTATTTGCAGAGAGCATTTTGTTTCCAGGATTTTGCAATCATTGCCTTTAGTCTGTATAATTCTATGTGGGGTAGGTAGATAAATTTAAGCATCCAAGTGTCCTGCAGGCGAATTTTGGCACCAGCAAGGATATTGTGATTGGCACTGACTTTCTCATTTCCCAGAGGCTAGACACCTGGAGAGACTTTCCTTCTGGCCCAGGTAAATGCCAGTATTTCTGCCATGTGGGTCTACTTCACGTTCTTTCTGCTGTTTCACTAAGATCCAGTGACCTTATGAATCATGAACTGTAGTGCTGCACTGACTGGGTCAGTCAGCATTAAGGAAGGGTGTTTTCTGGAAGATTCTCCAAGGGTCCAATAAACATTTACTTTGTCTATAGCAAATGTCAACTATTGACACCTCCACCATACCAACCTTTTTTTTGTTTGTTTGTTTGGGTCCGGTTGTGGGGCCTGAACTCTGGGCCTAGGCACTGTCCCTCAGCTCTTCAGTTCAAGGCTAGCACTCTACCACTTGAGCCACAGCGCCACTTCCGGCTCTTTGCTTATATAGTGCTGAGGAATCAAACGCAGGGCCTCATGCATGCAAGGCAAGCGCTCTACCACTGAGCCACCTTCCCAGCCGATACCAACCTTTTTTGAGTCTTTTAAATTTTTTATTTAAAATTTTCTTAATCTCAATAAATGATATATGAGAAGCTAGAATTTCTTCTTAGGAGTTTGTAACATATGCCCTTACTCATCTTACATATGTATATATATGTATATATATATGTGTGTGTATATATATATATATATATATACATAGATGTATATATATGTATACATATACATATATATGTATATATATACATATATGTAAGATGAGTAAGGGCATATACGTGTGTATATATATATATATATATATATATATACATATATAAGATGCATAAGGGCATATATATATATATATAGTGCTTAAATTTTCACCAAATAATCCTTGATTAAAGTGTGGTGCCAGCAGATATGCACTGTGTGTTTGTTGTTGGTTCTGAGATACTGTAATAGACATAGAACACACTGCCTTATCCTGGTAACAAAGCTGTGAAGTAGATGCTGTCATCACAGATAGAAAGCCATGGCCAATCAGTTGCCAGTGACAGAACTTACAGTGGACAGGGCTAGAATTTCAACCCCTAGTTCTATCTGATTCCAGACTCAGTTCTTCAACCATTGCATAACACTGCCTTACACCAAGGCTAATGGACTATTTAGTGAAGTGTTAGGGCAACACGTAACCATGAAGTGCAAAAGAGGAGCTTGACTAAAAAGGCATATGGGGATTTACTTTTCTATAAGCAAAGCTAAAGCATGAAAATTAATTGTGCATATCTTTTCACCTTCCCAGAAACCTATCACAACTTGTCTCAAATGAAAAGTTCTTATATATTTGTCTTTATCATTAATTTCTGGGGAAAGGGACTGTGATGATTCATCATATGATTGTACCTATTAACTCAGGCTTAAATCCTAACATGGAGTGAGTGGTTCAAAACTACTGAATAACTAATTAACTTTTAAAACTTAGTGGGACTTTTAATCTGAACAGAAATGCATGTCCATAGAAAAACAATCAAAAGAAACAAAAGAATCCCCCTTCTATTTTAAGCTTTCTCCTGAGTCATTACTAGTTACAATTTCACGTGGCTCCGTTCAGAATTATTCATTGTGTCTGTTTGTACATGTGTAGATGTAGGTGTGTATACATACTCTAATGCTGCAACTAAATTGATTTAACTTCATTGGTAATAATTATGTCTAAAATACATGATTAATCATAGTATGATATGCTCTGAGTATATAATTTTATAATCTAAATCTTGTTGAAACAATTGTCTTAAATATGGAATCTTTTTGAGAAAAATAGATGTATACATTTTTAACCATGTCCCTAAAATAATAGCATAGATATAATAAAACTCTAAGATGGTTACAATTTAAGTATCTTAAACCCTGGAATTGCTGGTAATAAGTTTTATATTTGTATATATGTGTTTTATATATATGTATGTGAGGAAAAAGGGAAAGACATTAATTTTACAAGATCTAAAGGTTTCTATAAGTTTAATATTAATAACACCATGCTTCCAAATATTTTTCTTATTACTGATCACATTTTAGTCCATATTATGCATAAAGAATAAGGCACTATGTTTAAATAAATGGATACAGTGCTATTTTGGTGCAACATATACTGGCATTTTCACAAGCAGAGATGTTAATGGGAAGTTATTACCTTACCTTAGAAACTACATGTTTCTAATATGCATGTTGGCTATGGGTTATGAAAAGCAAATCTTAATCTGACATAAACTGGAAAAGAATATGAACATTTAATTGTTTTGAGTTACAAGTTAAGTTGCTAATTCTTATGTGTTTGCTTTTTAATTTTAGGTTTCAGTATAAAGGCAGTACCATTCCAGAATGCTATCCTGAATGTAAAAGAACTTGGAGGTATAACATTTAACATCCTTTCTATGTCTGATCTTAACTTCACTAATTGGGTATTAATGTATTGTTACATGTAATTTAAACAGTATGATAGTTTATCCCCCAAAACTGATTTTTACTTGTTATCTTGCTAACATATTTTCTCGAAATAGTTCCTTTTCTTTACATATGCTTTAAAAGGTGTTGAAGAGTCCTATGATAAACTTTGCTTTCTCTTATATGAATCAAAGAACTACACTAATGGCAATTGATATGGCAATTGATTGGTTTTATTTATGCAAAACTATTCTTGGAATGAAGCATATCAAGAGAATTTTCGTGTCATTAAATATAAACAAGGCAAAAATGTGTTTTAGTTAACATTTATACTCAAATTTGATTAGACTCAATCTTTTTAGAATGTATTTGTTCTGATAATAAATCTTTGCCATTGGCTGTTTTGCTGGCCAACCACATTTATTGGATAGGCTGTACCCCAAAGCATGCATCATTCAGTCTTTCATTACACTCTGTCTGGCACTTTTTTTTTTCTTGTGTTTTATGTCAGTCAGGGTCTTAACCCATGTAAATAGATTAACAAAGAAATCAGTCAATTCAGTGAACCTACTAAATTCTCTAATGGCACAGGAAAATGGCAAGTGCTTGCAGTTCTGTAGAGTATGGATGAGTTTAATGACTGAGAAGAAAGCTCCCTTCCATCTCTTTAATCACTTTGTGATATTGACCTTACCCTGTTTTGTTTTGTTTTGTTTCTTTTCCTTCAAGGTCATTCTCACTATGACCTATTTTTAGTGTGATAAAATTGAAACACCAACTTCATGCCATTTTCAGTGTTTTGTACTTTCTTACTTTTATTCAATAAGTATTGTCTGAACTTTTCAGGGATCTGTTTTCAGGGCACTATGGTCTAAGACAGACTTGCTTCTTTTAGTTTGTTTTATAGCCACCTCTGGCTTTTATAACATTAATACTGAAAAGCAACCAGGAATTATAAATTCTGATTTTTTCCTTTCAGTTTCTTTTATTAGTTTTACTTTGGAAATCATATTACATGAATATACTTACAATAACTTTTCATGTAAAAAATTTTAAGAATATTTTATTAGACTGTTTTAATACTTCTTTGGTTTGTTGTGGCTGTTTGCTTCTCAGTGACAAAATTATTATTAACAGATACTTTGGAGTCACAGGACATATCATATGAATCCACTACCTCTTATGTGTGTGGTTTTAAGTCAAGCAGCAACACACTATTTTATTATGAGGCCAGACACAAAATTTTATTGAACACCCACCAGGTGTACAAAACTGTTGATTAATCACTAAGGTATTTACCATTTAAGATGTCTATGTAGATGAAATAAATAGTAAATGTGTCTGGGTAGTTAAGAAAAATGAGCATTTAAAGGAATTTATTATAATTTTGGATCTGTGCCATTGAAATTCAGAGCAGTGAAAGAGGACTAGGGGTGTATCAGATGGGAATAGGTCTGTTCCTGAGAAAGATTTAATTCTGCTGAACAAACTGTGTTCTGAAAATTGCTGAAATGGAGATTCCAACGGAGAGGATACCGTAGGGTTTGATGTTCATGTTTTAATTTGTACCTATTTTATAACAAATGAAGAGATATCAGAGCAGACAGAGCCTCAGAGGTCAGAGCAGATATGTCGGTTCTAGGCTAATGGTAAGTTGGGTTTTTACATGTATTAGTATTAAAGAACAAATTTCTAACCTAAACTTATTACTCCTGTCCCCAACTTTAAATAGCTCTGATTTTAGCTGAGAGAGTATCTCAAGGAAAGATGACTTTCAGACATCCACAGCATGGTTAAGTAATGGCCCATGTCACAATCTCAGAGAAAAAAAACAGAGGGAGTTGATTTTTTTTTGGGGGGGGGGAGCGGGGAAAAATGGGGTTTGAACTCAGGGTCTTGGGTTTTCTAGGTAGCTTCTGTACCACTAAGCTGCAATATTCCACTGGGCCAAGAGTTGGTGATTCATTTACCAACTTATGTATTAAAAATATATTTTAAAAAATTGTCTCAAGAACACATGAGAGAAGGTAGGCTAGAACATATAAAGAAATAGGAGCTTTCCTAGGATTTAAAATGTATTCTGGGAAGTGGTGCTGTGGCTCAAGTGGGAGAGCACTGAAGAGCTCAGGAACAGTGCCCGTGCCCAGAGTTCAAGCCCCATGGCCGACCCAAAAAAAAAAAAAATGTATTCTGGTGCCAATGTAAAGTATTAGTCTTTTGGAGAGAACTATGACCTATTTAAATCCAGTTATCTGGGAGCTACTTGACTGAGAATTACTAATTTAAAGATGAAAGTATTGAGTGTTTTAGGACCATTGTTGGAGAATTGGAAACCTGTGTTTGCCAGTGTGGTACCATTCAGAATATGGGTTATTTGGAGTTCTGTGGGTAACTGGTGAGAACAGGACTATAAGGTCCTACTAAAGAAAGCACAAATACAGCAGTTGTCTTCATCCTGGGGATGACAAGGGAATGGCCCAGCCATGTTCTTCCTGCTAGTGTCCTTTCTCAGTGCTTCCAGATAATTCTAAGGCCTCTACCACTCCCCTTCTCAACCTTAGTTAAACTTTTCACCTTTTCAAAAGAACAAAACAGCTGGGCACATTGGTGGCTCATGCCTGTAATCCTAGCTACTCGGGGCTGAGATCTGAGGATCATGATTCAAAGCCAGCCTAGGCAGGAAAGTCCATAAGATTATTATTTCCAATTAACCACTAGAAAACCAGAAGTGGTGCTGTAGCTCAAAGTGGCAGAGCTTGGGGGACAGTGCCTAGGTCCTGAGTTCAAGCCCATGACCAACTAAAACAAAATGAAACAAAACATGAATTTCTTGTTCTTCTTTTGTGGGATGAAATAACAAGGATCAATGGAGTTTAATTTAATGAAAGTACTTTAGGGAGATAAAAATAACATGTACATACACTTGATATATGTTCATGCTGATGTGTATTTGTTATATATGTATGTAAGTTTTATATATGTATGTTAATATATGCATATATGTATATATAAAATATGCCTATGGGATAGATTTGTATTCTTTTCAGCTTTCTATTTTATGAAGGTGTTTTCATGTGTTTTAGACAAAGAAGTCTTGTAATTCTTACTTGTAAGAGTTTCTTCTCATGGGATGTTATCTTACTTTTCCCTGTTCTACCACAATCAATTATGACTAGCCTGGTCCTAGAGTCTAAGATTTAAAAATTTCAGGCACAGTGCTTACATTCAAGGTATTTATTAAAACAAATCTATGATATTATTGAAAATAGACAAATTAAGGGGAGAACAAAACAGAAGTACCAAAGTACAAAGTACAGAGATATCCCAGTCTGGCAGTCCAGTTCAATTTTTGCATTTTAAGAATGACTTAGCCAGATGTAATGGCTCAATTTTATAATCCCAGCAACTTGGGAGAAGAGACTATGATAAGTAGGGTTATCATTCTAGGCCAATCTAGGACAAAAGTTAGTGAGTCCCCCCTCCCCCCCCCCCGGCCCCCACCCACACTGCCCCTTTCAACAAATACCTGCTGGAACAAATAAACCTGTTGAAAATAATAAAACCCTGATACCAAATGACTTAACTGAAGTCATTTAGAGGAGGAGGAGATGGGATTCATTTAGGGCAAGAGAGCTTAACCAGATGACAGGATGCATAAAGAAAGCATCTTCCCATGCCTGGCTTGGGGCAGCCACGCCTACCTACTACCTGCTGTGTTGTAGTCATCATTACCAGTTTCACTTAAAAATCTTCGCTCAAAGTTGGAAGATTTTGGAGTAGCATTCTAGTGTTCATGTCTTGACAAGACATGAACATTTTGCTCTCTGTTCCAGAACTTTCATGGAATTTAATCTCCTATTACTGAACTCTTTCTGTGGTCCATTTTGTTGCCTGTCACTCTCATATTGTGTAGTCTTAGATCAAATTCTTATTCAGTTATTGATTCCTGGTGCGATGGCTTTGCCTCTTCCTTCCTTTAACTTCCTCCCGACCTCCTACTCCAACAAAGTCTTCTTTCTTCTTTTGGAACTATCTAGAGCCTGCCACAAACATTGCACTTTTGCATTTTTTTCTTTCTCATCCATTCATTTAACAAATATTTACTGGGTACATATTATTCTAGTAGCTGTAGAGTTAAGAAAAGCATTGTCTCTGAGGAAATCAGGTAGCAGGCACTAGGGGAGCTCACACATACCTCTCTCCTTAATTAAAGCCAAATATTGATTCTTGTACGCCTACAGAAATTCATGGGTTAATCCTTGCATCCCTGAAGGAGTTTCCAGATACTGTCCAGACACTGGCCCAGTGTTACTTGTGACTTCATGAAGGATATTTTGTGATACATTCCACTGTTGTGCTTACTGAACTACTTTTTCCTATACATCTTTTCTTCACTGGGTTTTCACTGAAGCTAATCTAAATGCCTTCCCTTTTTGTGCGAATTAATTACTGTTTGTCTTGTTTTTTGTTGTTGTTGTTGTTATTTGTTTGTTTTGGGACCAGGTCTTTTTATGTAGCCTGGGCTGGCCAGAAACTTGTGATTCCCTGATTTAGCTTTCTAAGTGCTAGGATTATGTACATGTACCTCCATTCCTTGCTTTCTATGCTAGTTTTTCTCTGGACTGTTTTTATTCTTCTGGATGTTAAGACACCTATCAGAGATCCTGGATGGACAGCTGGATTAGGCTTCTTTCCAAGCCCTGTTATTCTGCACAATATCAGGCACATCCCTCCTCCCATATCTTCCTTATCTATATAGTATAATAGTAATAGTTCCTATGTCCTGTCATCCTTGTGAACACTGAATTAGTTAACGCAGGCTAAGTACTTAGAGTTGGCCTGGTCTATAGCTAATGTGCCAGAATTTCTTTTTCTTTTTCTTTTTTTTTTTTTGTTGGTCATGGGGCTTGAACTCTGGGCCTGGGCACTGTCCCCTGTCCCTCAGCTCTTCAGCTCAAGGCGAGCACTCTACCACTTGTGCTACAGCGCCACTTCCCAGAATTTCTTTTGTTGTAATTACACTGTCACTACTCATAACAACAAACACACACACACACACACACACACACACACACACACACACACACACACACACACACACACACACACACACACACACACACACACACCCTTTCAATGAAGCATTTTTTCGCCAGAATCTCTAAAAATAATGCAATTCATATAAACATTTTTTCTCTGTAGGATATTTTTTTTCTCTTATCAAGTTATACCTGTCTAAACTAAAAGACATGAGTAAGTCTTCTTACTCCGGACTTTTTTTTTTTTTTTTAAGCTATTTAGCCTGATTGAAGCCATCCATGGTGAAATATTATAAAATGCTTTTGGTTTTCTCCACTTTTTACTTCTGTTCTCAAATTTTTGCCCCCAAACTCACTTCTCCCTATTATAACCTCCCAATGGCTTTCGTTTTGTACTTGCCTTGTGCAATTGAAGCACATGACTAGGTAAACCAGGCACCTAGAGCTTAGCTGAATTGAAAGCAGTCTTCTACATTTCAGTGACATCACAGCTCTGAGCAATTTCCATTGGAGAAGTTTGTCCTTCTTAAATCTGCAGATGGATATTTGTGTATTCATGGATATTTTTCTCTTGGCTTTGAAATTTTATCCATGAGTTGATAGAATCCAGAGATGCAAATTGCGTTTCTTAGCATGTTTGGTTTGTTATTTATTGATAAAGATCCAGACATCATAATATTCTCTAACTGAATTCTGGAACCATGAATGGGTTTGCCAAATGAGTTGTTTTCCTCCTGTAACTAGTCTAATAAGTTATGTCTGAATTGTCTCTTCAACCCCCCCCTCCCTCCCACCCCCAACCAGTGTATTCTTTGGCAGCCCTGTCTTCACAGTTGATATTAGGAGAGGCAAAGAGAAGCCGAAAAGCAGTTAGCTGTCTTTTACTCTTCAGTATTCACTGCTGCTAGTTGTCAATCATATGGAAAAAGTTCATCAGGGCTTTTTCTTTTTCTTTGTACTTTTCTTGTTTTCTTTAGAGGCAGCATGGGTGGAAAGTGCATGTTGTGTGTTCACTTATTTCAGCCCCGTGCAACAGCGAATGAATGATTTTTGAGGATTGTCAGCTCAGCCATTTTTTAAAGGTTGCTTCTTTCAGCAGCCAAACTGTTATAGGAAACAGATGTTGACTGTGTCCTGTTTCTTTGTTTGCCTGGAGGAGTTGCCTCCGCAGAGAGAAAGGTGCTGTTTGTATCCTGCTAGTTATCTGTGGATGCTGTTGTATCTGTCCAGGTTATTTGCGTTTCTTAATTTCTCGAGAAACTGTCCAGTGCGTACTTTTTGACAGGCTACCCAGGTGACACTGCTATTTCTTTTCATTTCTGATGTTCACCACAATGAAGCTTTCTTTCTTTAGTCTCCTTTTAGTAAACATACTTTGGAAGACAGATAGCTTTTTCATTTTCATCTGTATGTTCTCACAACCCTGTGTATATTTTGTATTATTCTCTTCTAGCCACCCTGCTACCTTTTATGAAAAAACCACCAGCCAAATGCCATGGAATTTACTATACTCTCTGACCCTGACAGTCGTGCTACACTATGAAGACAGGAGGAGTTAGACACAGTAAAAGCCAATGAACTGATTTTGCATTAGAGAAAGAATCAGTGCAAGCAGATATGCTTATAGGGGTTATAATGGCCTGTTTGGAGAGACAGGTGGAGTTGTGGAAGTTTCTTGCTGCTGTAGAAACTTGTTTCTTGAAAATCATTCTAGACATCTGTAAACATGAGTGTGTTGGGGAAAGGGGACAAGCAATTGTGTCTTAGGCAAAAGAAAATGACAGCATGCTAGATGGAGGGCTCAGATAAGTCCATCTCCACAGTATATTGGATGGCTGTCCTACATGTCTATTGTGGTCATCTACATATCAGAAAATGTACATATTCTGCATCTGTGGAGACCACTCTGCCACTCTCTGCATTTGAACTTGTTGTTTTGATATCTGTAAAATGTAAGTTTTAATAAATCACCTCGATTTATTTCCCCAAGGATTGTACTGGAATAGAAAAGTTAAATTGCCTAAATGCCTCAAGAGAGAGGTTTTAAGAAGAGGCCATGGTATTTTCACTAATTCTTGTTTTATGATGGTGGATCTAGTGTGATATGTAATATTGAATGATCGAAACTTCTAGATATAGTGTTGTTTCCTTATCTAAGAGAATAACCAGGCCTTTCTGGAATGGGAACAGCCAGTTAACTCCTGGCGCCCTGAGCTGTGTACTTTCTCACATAAGCTTAGACTATGCAAGGGGAAATGATATTGGTATAATGCCAGGACATTTGGACATGAGTTAAAAGGCCACAGCTATCTGAATTGGTTGAACAGGATCCCAGGGTGGTGGTGTTCAAGCGTTTTTTACACTTGCTAAGGGAAAAATGGAGCCAAACAGTCAGTAGAGCCAAATAAATGAACCTAGGGGCCCAGAAGTCTGTTACTGGCTCTTGTAGACTTGACCTTAATTTTCTGTTTTCTTCTGGAGAAGTGCCCAAGGAAATTTTTAAAAATCTATCTTCCCAGTCATAGTCTAGTATAGCATTAACAGTCCACTTCTTCTAAGTACATAGAGAATATTGTAAAAACTAGTTTCCTGGCCTTTTGACCCTCTCCTGGCAACAGAGACCTCATGTGCTTCTGAAGGTTGCTGTTACACCACTGTTTCCTATTTAGGGGTAATCCGATCATTTCATATTTCCAATTCTACCAAAACTTACACAGCATTTGTATTGGTTCTCAGTTTAATTTTCTGTCCCTCACAAGGGAATAACTATTTCTGTTTCTCCCAGGGGTTGCCATAATAGCAACTAATATTCCTTGTGTATTTGGTTTCTGCGTGGTATTGCAGCAACAGCATTGGAAGTCAGGAGACCAGTATTTTTCTCCAACAAAACAAGCCATGGGATATTGGGCAAGGCATTTTGCTTCTCCAAGACTGCTCTCCTTCCTAACAGCTGATAATACTGATGCTAGTTCTCCTGTTCTAGCATAGCACAACTAGTTCATTTTTATCTTGAAATTCACTAGTGTCTGATTCATTCTGGCCTGCCTGGAGCTACTGAACAGAATTGGGTAGCACTGATTGCTTCATTTTCTTTTTCTCCTAACTTTCTCAGTTATTTCTATGCAGTAGACATTTGTGTATTTCTCAAATGAAGAATTAACTAATACTAACTTGATGAAGTTCCTATAACCAGGCTGTTTTTATTGAGATGTTCAATATGGTGTCTATTATAACAGAATCGAGTACAAGATGCAATTCAGATCATGCAGGAAGGACAATGGAGATTTCACGGCCAAGAGTCATCCAGGAAAGAGAAGATTGAGACAAAAGTTGTGAAGGAGAGTGTGGTTATTGTTTATGGATGGACAGGATGGGAGAGTTATAAAGCATTGAGAAAAAAATCATAATCTCAAGGGGTCACTGTAGTGTAGTATAGATTATATCAATAGTTTTCAGCTGTAGGGAATTTTATGAAATTATGCCGCAGGATGCTAGAGCAATGCTATACCCTTGAAAAACTAAGTATTGTTTTGTTACTGGTTAATTCATTCTAGTTACTGGTTAATTCAGTCTAGTAAATCATGATTATATGCCAGACCATAAGGATACTACCCTGCTGCATGTACATGCACATACACACAAAATCCTCTGGGCCCATTTCTTTGGATTTTTTGGAGGAATAATTATATTGGCAATAATAATTAATGTCTCAGAAAAAATAAAATTTGAGAAAAATTCCTATATTTAGAATGGCAACTGTGGAAGAGATAATGTATTCCTTCATTCACCAAACTAGGTTGATTCTCTGACATATCAAAAGTGGAATTAAAACAGATCTGGATAGTGTTGAGGGACATCTCAGATTTGTTGATGTTAATTTCCTGTGGTCAGAAAGTATTATCACTGGATTCCATTGAAGATGCTTGGTCATTTTATCTTGAAAGTCATTGGCATTTATGGTGCCATTGTAAGAGAGAATAGTATGAGGAATTTCTTACATAGGTTAATTATCTTTTTTGAATGTAAGCATATGATATCCTTCCATTTAAGTAACTTTCATGGTTGAAAATTGAAAGCTGATTTTAAAAAAATGTCTACTTTCTCTTCCTGGCCAAAATCTTATGATATGAACAAATACCATCAGGAAACAAATTAGCAAAGAATGACTAAATCTATAAAGAAGATAGACTTAAATCTATAACAAAGAAAGGAAAACAAGAAATGTTTCAGGTAAAGAAAATGGAAACATGAAATGGAAGGGGAATTCATCAGGATTATTAATCAAAGGGCTCATCAGAGTTATTAATTGGAGCTCTACATTTGGAGCTGTGCCTTTATTTTTCTTTTTCCCTTGTGTTAAGTAGTGGATAGCAGCTGTGTTTACCCACAAACTAAATCCTTGAGTGTGGGTGCTAGACCCAAAGAGGTGGGACAGTGTATCAGTGTGTATTGACTGCCAGGTGGGTGAAAAAGCCCACACACACAGAAGAGAAGCCACTTGTCCATCCCCAATAATCACTGGAAATAGCATGGTAAACAAAAGAACTGGCAGACAGATTCTTACACAAAAGATAAGCATATAATTATGACACATCACAATATGGACAAAATCAACACCCCAAGAGAAAAATTTCCCAACAAAAAAAATGAAAGTAAAACTATTCAAAGACAGTGGAGAGGTAAGAGAGTCATCAGAAGAAGACATTTGGAGAGACCTGGAAAGGCTTTGTGTTCATGAGAAAGAATCAAATACAGACATAGGCATGTAAAATTTAAAGTATATATTGTTGAAACAGAAGATTGAACTAGAAAATTTCTGCATAATGCCATCTAGGAGGAAACTAGAAATATGAGAGAAAAATTTAAGAGACAGAAATTTAAGAGACATAGTAGATAGCTAAAGGATGTCCAACATCCCTCTAAGTGAAGGATCTAAAGAGAAAAAGCATCACATAAAGAAAAGGATTCAGATTGAACGAGATCTCTGAATGTCAAGTATAATTAATAATGGGGAAATTTCCCCCCTAGTCCTTCCTCCTCCCACATAACATTATTCCTGATATCAAAATGAACAATTTCAGGGATAGATAAAGATAAAATTATTTTACATTCTTTCCTTTCTATGGACAAACTATAATTAACAAGTTTAAATATGTATCTTAAAGATAATTAGGGGTAACCTGGCATCAGGAGCGATACAATAATGAGTTCATCAAATACAGTTTTTGGAATCAGGGTTTCATTGTATGTCCAAGCTGATTCAATAGATAGTCCCTGGCTGGCTTCAAATTTGTGACTCTACTGCCTCAGCTTCTCTAGCGCTGGGACTTACAGCTACGCGTCTATATGCTTTGATTTATAAATGCCTTTTTAAGAAGGCTTTGAAAGGTTAATGTTCAGTTTATAAGCTTACCTGAGAGAATGGAGTCAGAGTTCCCTGGGATAAAATACAGTTTTTGTTTTATCTGAGTTACATACATTTTTTTCCCATGAGAACTTAAAAAAAATCTTTTTGGTAATACTAGGGTTTGAACTTGAGGTCTCCAGCTTGCTCAGCTTGCTTGATTAACTGGTGCTCTACTACTTGATTCATACCTCCAGCTCTGCTTTTTGTTGGCTATTTTGGAGATAGCATCTCACAGACTTTTCTGCCTAGGCTGGCTGTAAGTCATGATCCTTTGAATCTCAGCTTTCTGTGTAGCTAGGATTACAGGTATGAGTCACTGATGCCTGGCTGGGAACTTTTTGAGAATGAGATTTTTTTTTTTTTTTTTTTTTATTGTAAAGCTACTATACAGAGGGTTACAGTTACATCAGTGAGGTTATGAGTACACTTCCTCTTGAACATTGTTACCCCCTCCATTGTTTTCCCCCTACCATCCCCTCCCTCCCTCCCTTCCCCGAGGTTCTTTTTTTTTTTTTTTTTTTTTTTTGATTGTGATTAAATGATTACATAATTTCAAAGTCACAAGTTCATTCTAACTTCCCTGGAGCAAATTGTCTACCACAGTCTGTAATATATAACAGTGTTCACATGTTATATACCATATTTGTGATCAGCAGCATGAGGATATTTAGTAGTGGTTCAACCAGATGAGCGGGAGTTCTTTGTTTCTTAAGTCCTGTTAGTTTTGTCGTATCACCTAACCTTTTGGATTTAGCATCCACTTATGAGGGAGACCATGTACCGTTTGTCTCTTCGTTCTTGGCTTACCTCGCTCAACATGATTCCTTCTAGCTCCATCCATTTCCCTGCAAATGCCATTATTTTGTCATTTCTAATGGCTGCATAATTTTCCATTGTGTATAGATACCACAATTTTTGGATCCATTCATCTGTGGTGGGGCACCTAGGTTGTTTCCATATCCTAGCTATTGCGAACAGTGCTGCAATAAACATGGAGGTGCACGTGTCCTTGTATATTGGTTCCTGTTGTTCAGGGTAGATGCCTAGAAGTGGTATGACTGGGTCGTAAGGGAGGTCAATCTTTAGCTTTCTAAGGACCCTCCAGACTGCTTTCCAAAGTGGTTGTATAAGTGTACATTCCCACCAGCAGTGTAATAGGGTTCCTCTTTCTCCACATCCCCTCCAGCATTTGTCGTTGGCTGATTTGTGGATGTGGGACATTCTGACTGGGGTAAGGTGGTATCTCAGGGTTGTCTTTATTTGCATTTCCTTCACCACCAGGGATGATGAACATTTCCTCATGTGTTTCTTTGCCATTTTTATTTCTTCATTTGAGAAGTCCCTCTTTAGTTCCCTTGCCCATTTAGTAATTGGTTTGTTAGGTTTGGGAGGGATTAGTTTCTTGAGTTCCCTGTATATACAGGATGTTAACCCCTTGTCTGATATATTGCTGGTAAATATTTTTTCCCAATTAGTTGGTTGTCTTTCTAGCTTAGTTGCGATAGATTTAGCTGTGCAGAAGCTTTTTATTTTAAGGTAGTCCCATTTGTCGAGTCTCTCTCCAACTTGTTGTGACCCTGGGACTCTGTTCAGGAAGTTCCTTCCTGTGCCTATTAGTTCAAGTGTCTCTCCTACTCTGTCCTGCAGTAGTTTCAGAGATTCAGGTTTAATGTTAAGGTCTTTAATCCATTTTGAGTTGATGTTGGTGCATGGTGATAGGCTGGGGTCCACTTTTAGTTTTCTGCATGTGGCTGCCCAGTTTTCCCAGCACCAGCGGTTGAAGAGGCTGTGTTTCTTCCATTGTATGTCTTTGGCTCCTTTGTCGAATATCAGCTGGCTGTAGGCCTGTGGATTTATATCTGGATCTTCTATTCTGTTCCATTGGTCTTCGGGTCTGTTTTTGTGCCAGTACCATGCTGTCTTTGTGATTATAGCTCTGTAGTAGAGTTTGAAGTTCGGCATGGATAGCCCTCCCATATTGTCTTTATCCCCTAGAATTGTTTTGGCTATTCTAGGTCTTTTGTTGTTCCATATAAATTTTTGGACTGTTTTCTGTATTTGAGTGATGTACGTCATTGGGATTTTAATAGGAATTGCATTGAATTTGTATATTAGTTTTGGAAGTATCACCATCTTTACTATATTAAGTCGGCCTATCCAGGAGCATGGGAGGTCTTTCCATTTCCTAGTGTCTTCTGCAATTTCTTTCTTTAACTTTTTATAGTTCTCATTAAATAGTTCTTTTACATCTTTGGTTAGGTTAATTCCTAAATATTTTATTTTTTGGGAGGTTATTTTGAATGGGGTTGCTCCCTTTATTTCCCTCTCTTCCTGTGCGTTATCAGTGTATAGGAAGGCAACTGATTTTTGTGGGTTTATTTTGTATCCTGCTATTTTGCCGAAGTGACTTATGATTTCTAAAAGTTTGGGGATGGAGTTTTTGGGATCGTGGAGGTATAGTATCATGTCGTCTGCAAAAAGGGATAGTTTCACTTCTTCTTTCCCTATGCGGATCCCTTTAATGTCTTTTTCTTGCCTTATTGCCCTGGCTAAGGGTTCTAGGACTATGTTGAAGAGGAGTGGAGACAGTGGACATCCTTGCCTTGTTCCTGTTTTTAGGAGGATTGGTTGTAGCTTTTCCCCATTAAGTATAATATTGGCTATTGGTCTGTCATAAATGGCTTTTATTGTTTTTAGAAATGTTCCTTCTATTCCTATTTTCTCCAGAGCTTTTAGCATGAATGAATGTTGAATTTTATCAAAGGCCTTTTCTGCATCTGTGGCGATAATCATGTGATTCTTGACCTTGGCTCTGTTGATATGCTGGATTACATTTATTGACTTACGTATGTTAAACCATCCCTGTGTCTCTGGGATGAAGCCTACCTGATCATAGTGTATTATTTTTTTTATGTGTTTCTGGATTCTGTTAGCTAGAATCTTGTTAAGGATCTTTGCATCTGTGTTCATCAAGGAGATTGGCCTGTAATTCTCCTTTTTGGTTGGGTCTTTGCCTGGTTTGGGGATGAGTGTGATATTGGCTTCGTAGAATGAGTTTGGGATAGCTCCCTCCTTCTCTGTTTCTCTGAAGAGCTTGAGGAGTATGGGTATTAGTTCTTCTTTAAAGGTCTTATAGAATTCTGCTGTGAATCCATCTGGTCCTGGGCTTTTTTTTGTTGGAAGACTTTTGATAGCTTCCTGTATCTCATTATAGGATATTGGCTTATTTAATTGGTTAACTTCTTCTTTGCTCAGTTTGGGTAACTTGTATTTCTCTAAAAATGCATCCATTTCCGCCAGATTTTCTTCCTTTAGAGAGTATAGCTTTTGAAAGTAGTCTGTTAGAATTGTTTGGATATCTTGGGTACGTGTTGTGATGTTTCCCGTGGCATCCCTAATCCTATTAATATGGGTTTCCTCTCTTCTTTTTTTAATTAATCTTGCCAACGGGCCATCAATTTTGTTTATTTTTTCAAAGAACCAGCTTTTTGTTTGGTTTATTTTGGTTATGGTTTTCTGATTTTCTAATTGGTTAATCTCTGCTCTCAATTTGGTTATCTGGCTTCGTCTAGTAGCTTTAGGTCCCATTTTTTCTTGTTTTTCTAGCTGTTTTAGTTGCAACGTGAGATTATTTACTTGGTCTGTCTCCATTCTCTTGATGTGGGCACTGAGGGCAATAAATTTGCCCCTCAGGACTGCTTTTGCTATGTCCCACAAATTTCTTTGTGAGGTGTTTTCATTTTCATTGAGTTCTAGGAAATGCTTTATTTCTTCTCTGATCTCTTCTGTTACCCAGGCCTTGTTAAGGAGTGTGCTGTTCAATTTCCATGTATTAGAGAAATTTCTGCGGTATGCTTTGTTATTGAGAGCTAGCTTGATTCCACTGTGGTCAGATAGGATACAGGGGATTATGTCGATCCCTTTGTATTTGCTTAAGTTCCTTGCATGAACTATGATATGGTCTATTTTGGAGAAAGTTCCATGAGCTGCTGAGAAGAATGTGTACTGTGTTGTTTTAGGGTGAAATACTCGGTAGATGTCAGTTAATTCCGCTTGAAGTATGGCCTCACTTAATTCGGTAGCTTCTTTGCCAATCCTCTGGTTGGTAGACCTGTCCTTTGGTGAGAGTGGCGTGTTAAAGTCTCCTAGTATTATCGTATTGGGATCTATTTTATTCTGTAAGTTTGAGAGCATTTGTTTAACATATCTGGGTGCACCAATATTTAGGGCATATAAGTTGATGATGGTTATATCCTCCTCTTGGATTGTTCCCCTTATTAATATGTAGTGTCCGTCCTTGTCTTTCTGTACTGATTTTAATGAAAAGTTTATTTTGTCAGATATCAGGATAGCTACACCTGCTTTCTTATTGGGGGAATTTGATTGGTAGATCCTTTTCCACCCCTTCACTCTGAGTTTGTTTGTATGTTTGGCTGAGAGGTGGGTCTCCTGAAGGCAACAGATGGATGGGTCTTGTTTTCTGATCCAGTCCTCAGTTCGTTTTCTTTTAATTGGCGAATTCAGCCCATTTATATTAAGAGAAAGTATAGAGAGATGCATTGTTGTCCCTGCCATTCCGTTTTCCTAAGTTTTTCTTCTTTCCTTTCCTCCTGTGCTTGCTCAGTTAGACTTTGAGTAATGCCTGTTTGGGGCAGGTCCCAGTTCCTGGTTGCTTTCTTCAGGTTGTGTCCCCCCTCTTAGAATTCTTTGTAATGCTGGCTTAATGTTTATGTATTCATTTAGTTTTTCTTTGCTATTAAAAGTTTTCAG
Source organism: Dipodomys spectabilis (assembly GCF_019054845.1). Taxonomy (NCBI): domain Eukaryota; kingdom Metazoa; phylum Chordata; class Mammalia; order Rodentia; family Heteromyidae; genus Dipodomys; species Dipodomys spectabilis. Next base: position 15,108,990 of record NW_024870815.1, on the reverse strand, counting down.
TTCTCCATCGAATGTGAATGCTAGCTTTGCCGGGTATATCAGTCTGGGTTGGCAGTTATTGGCTCTCAGGGCTCGTATGGTGCTTTCCCAGGCTTTTCTTGCATTCATTGTTTGTGTGGAGAGATCTGCAGTGATTCTAATTTTTTTCCCGTTGTAGTATAGCTCCTTCTTCATTTTTGCTGCATGCAGGATTGTTTCCTTATTATTCAGATCCATCATTGTTACTATTATGTGCCTAGAAGTGTTTCTCCTGGGATCTTGCTTGTTGGGTGTTCGATAAGCTTTTGTGATGTAGTTAAGATGGTCGTTTTTGAGGTGGGGAAAATTTTCATTGACTATCTTGTTAAATAGGTGTTGCATTCCCTTGCTCTGGAATTCCTCACCTTCGTCCACTCCGATTATGCGAAGGTTAAATTTTTTAGCATTATCTGCTTGCTCTTGAATTTCCCTTTGGTTTAATTTGAGTGATTTTTCCATATCTGTCACTTTTTGGTCCAGTTGGTGTATTCTGTCTTCTGTATCTGACACTCTACCTTCCATTTCATTCACTCTGTTGACCGTGGCTTCTATTGTGGTTTGCATGGTGGAAATGGATCCCTTTATGGATTCAATGTTGGTTCTGAGAGTACTGATCTCACCTCTCAATGAGGTGAGATCAGTATGCATTACCTCTAATTTGGCGTTTATCTCACTTCTTACTGAGGTTTGTGCAGCTTCTATTTTTGCATCCAATTTTTGTTTGATATCCTGTATATCTTTTGATAGTTCATCCTTGTGCTCTTTCAATTTCTGATCCATTTCTCGCTTTATTTCTTGAGTCATTGCCTCCAGCAACCCTTGGATGTAGTTTTTGTCTTCCATTCCTGCTTTGCTCCCACTGGGGCTCTCCCCTGCTGGCTGCTGGCTTTTGAGGTGAGCTTGCTGTCCTGGGTAGTGGTAAACCTTGTGATTTTTCTCTGTGATTTTCGCATGGGGGTTCAGGAGACTGCTCTTCAATCTTGTTTTGGTGTGTCTGTCTTTGCTTGGTTGCTGATTCTGTATTGGTAGAGAGAGTCTGTGCCTGATCTGGATTCTGTTGGGAGCCTATTTCCAGCTGCTATTCACTTAGGATTCTCAGCTCTCTGCTGTAGCAATTCCCGCCTTTGGAAGGGTTGAGCAGCCTAGACTGCTTGTGTTTGCTCCTGCGGGTGCTCTTGGGAAGATCAGATGCTCTGGATGCACTCTCCCAAATACTGGAGTCTGCTATGGGCTCCTGATGTGTTTTTGTTTGTTTGTTTTGGGCTGGTTGTGGGCTTGAACTCTAGGTTTGGGTGCTGTCCCTCAGCTCTTCAGCTCAGGGCTGGCACCCTACCATTTGAGCCACAGCCCCACTTCTGACCCTTTTTGCTTTGTTCAGGCGCCGGTCCCCTGGCCTGGTTCCGGCCCCAGCCTGGAGCGCGCTCGTTAGGCCTGTGCTAATGTGTATACCACCTTGGTTATGCAGCCTGGAGGACACAGTTCAAATTTCTTCTACTGTTGGTAGTCTTGACTCAGGGGCACTGTTCCTGGCTTGAGCATTTAAGCTCCCTTCCAGGGGCGCTCTTGCTCTGGCCTGGCCAGCAGAGTGTGCTCCACCGGCTGGTGGAGCTCTCGAACAGTTCCCAGTTTTAGTGGGTCCTGTGGTCCGGGTGTTGGGGTAGGGAGTCTAGGTCAGGGTCTGGGGATTCCCTCCAGCTCTGGTCTCCCTTGATGGATTCCCTGTCCCCTGATGGGTACTCACCCTGTAGGTCGTCAGTTGTTGTTGCAGTCCGTCAGTTGTTGTTGCAGTCCGAGTTCAGTTGGGGTGGTTGCGGGCTGGGTTGGGCGGCCCCCCCGCTGGGTCGTTGCGATCGCGATTGGGCGGGTGGTCTGCGGACAGGTCCCTTTGTGGCGCTGCTGGTGCCGGGCGGCTTTGGCGGGATGGAGCCTCTCCGCTCCGGTGGAGAGTGATGGGTGGGGTGGGATCCTCCTGGAGACTCCCGGCTGGTAGGTTTCTCTGTTCCTGGCGATCCGCTGTTCTGCAATCCGGTACCTGGTGATCTGCAAGCAGCCCCCTGTGTCTCTGTGGCTCCGGCAGCCCCCGCCGGGCCGGCTGGCCGGCGGCTTGGCGCACTGCCGCGCGGCCAGTAAAGGTTGGGGGAGGGGTCTTCGCTCTTCTCTGTTCTGAAATTCTTCTTTTCCTCTCTTTCTTTTTTTTGTTATTTTCCACCTCTGGTTTTTCTCTGAGTGTTCGTCTTTTTGTTGTTGTCAGTCTCTTGGGGAGATTAAAGGTTGGAACTCGAACTCTCTTTTTGGTTGGAGAGAGCTGTGGCGTTTCCCTACTGCCCCGTCGCCATCTTGGTCCCCCCTCGAGAATGAGATTTTTTAAGAAAGAAAATGCACTGTGGGAAAATTAAGAGTGGAGTATTTGAAAAATTCAGTAAAGCCAATAAAATCAGCATAAATCAAAAGCATCTCTCTTAGATATAATAATAAATATAAATAGATTAAATGCTTCTTTTTAAGATAACATCGAAATAGAACAAAATACCCAGATCTGATAAGATACACTTCAACATAAAGACATGGTAGGATGAAAATGAAAGAATAAAAAAGTTACCCTAAATGAGTCATATGAAATTGTTTTCAAAGCAAAGATTATATAGTAGGAAATAGAGGTTTTATGCTGACATAGCTAAGTCACCTCACAAGTAAACTATAGTGAGAGATGTAAAAATATCAACTGATCTATGTATCAGGAGAGAAATTAGCCTGATTTTTCAAAAGAAAAGATATCAAATAAATACCCAAAGTATTTTAATAGCCAATTAATAAACCTGCTGCAATTGATAATTGTGTTTTATAGTTGAATAGGAAATAGATGTTCTTTAGACATGTATCTATAAATATATCATATATATGTGTGTTTGTGTACAGGAAGACCTAGATAAAATATTTTCTGATTAAACTCTAGTAAAATTACAAATTAACTCAAGTGGACAAAGTTTAAAAGTACTCTAACAAGATTTAAAAATATTCTAACCTTGTCCCATGTGCCAAAATAAAACTAAATTTGAAACCTAAAACTATATAACAGAAAATATGAGACAATTTTTGTTAACTTTGATTAGGCAAGAAATTCTTAGTCTTTCTTAGGTACAAACTAGGTAAGCATTATTTTCAAATCATTGTAAAGGACTTGAATCTCAAATGTATAAAGAGCACTCACAATTTAGTAAGAAAAAAACAATAAAAATAGACAAATATCTTAGTACATACTTTATTGGAGAAAATGTACAAGTGGCAAACACATGCAAATAAGCACTTATAAAAATGCTTAATGTTACTAGTGATTAGGGATGCACAAATTAAAATTTTTACTATATGTTTACTAGAGAGCCTGCCTAAAACCAAAATGCCTGACTATATCAAATGTTAGCAAGATGTCAAACTGTTAACTATGCTACCCTACCAATAGAAATGTGAGATGGTACAAGCATTTTGGAAAATAGATCAGTCTTTACCCGTCTTATAATCAGACCATTCTATTCATAGAAGAAATAAAGTTTTTTTTTCATAGAAAATTTTGTGTTCAAATAGTCTTAGCAAATTTATTTGTAATACCACAAAACTAGAAAACAACCAAATGTCAGCAATTGGTGGATAGAAAATTTAGTATTACACTATATTATTCATCAATAAAAGTAAGTATTTATAATTAATAAAAGTAACTATTGATATATGTAACAACATGGCTGAATCTTAAAATAATTAGGCCCAGTGAAATAAGCTAGACAAAATAATATTCTTTTCATGTGGTAAATTTGCATAAAACATTTATAATTATAAGAACTGCAAACTGATTTTTTTTTTTTTTTTGGTCGATTGTGGGCTTGAACTGTGAGCTCTTCAGACCAAGGCAAGTCCTCTACCACTTGAGCCACATCGCCACTTCTGGTTTTCTGGTGGTTTATTAGAGATAAGAGTTTCACAGACATTTCTGCCTGGGCTGGTTTTTAACCACAATCCTCAGATTTCAGCCTCCTAAATAGCTAGGATTATAGGTGGTAGCTACTGGTGCCCGGCTAAACTGATATTTAATGCCAGAACAATTCGTTATTTCCTGAGGATGATGGGCAGGAGGCAGGGGATTAAAAGTCATTAGAAAGTTTTTGAGGTGACAGACTTACTACCCTGATAATGTTGATTTTTTCCACATGGATATGCATGTCAAAACTTATCAAATTGTATATATTGAATATGTGTACTCACACTGTATTCCAATTTTATTATTCCAATTTTATTATTCCAATTGTATTCCAATTTCAAGTAAAACTTGAAAATGTGGAATACTTTTCAAAATTAATAAGAGGTACTCTTTGTAATCTCAGGTTAAAAATTACTGGGGGTGTTTTTTAATTAGATATGTGGGTCTTTTTCTTGAGTTGCTTTCCGGTGAAAAAACATTTTAGATAGGCTAAGACAAAAATTTGTACTGTAAAATAAATATGACTGGGAAAAAGCTCAAAAAGAAAATTAGTAAGTTTTACTTAATTCTATCTATCTGGTTTATTAAGATTGTATATGTAAGAACTTACAAAAACCCCAGGGTCAAAATGTTATGAGGTTGTTTAGTCAGTTTAATATGCAGACTTTGAAAATAAAAGAAGCTAGGTTAGTCTGAATAGAACAGATTCATATAAAGAATGAGTGATTTTCTTTTTAAAATAACCTAGTTGTAGTTTGTTCTATAGAAACACTCAAAACCACAGTGATGTAACAATGTCTTCCAACCCTGATAGTTGTATTAATTAAAACTACTCATGTTGCTAATTTGTAATGGGCAATATCTAGATCATGTAGAAGGTAATAAGGTGGGAGGAAAAAAGAACAATAATGACAGTTAGATAAGAAAATGCATTAGAATGCTTCCAAAACATAGAAGACAAATGATTAAAATATTTTAAGCTATTATTTTCATATGTATGTATGTAATGCCTTTTTAAAAATGTATTCAGTATCTTTTGTATTGGCAAGCCTGTCATCTCAGCACTTTATCAAAGCCTTGTTTCCCTTTCTAATTTTTTAGTGTGTGTTAGTATTATGGGTTTAGTTTACATTTTCCTATCTGTGTGTGTGTGTGTATGTGTGTGTGTGTGTGTGTGTGTGTGTGTGTGGTGTGTAGTATGTGTGTACACATGCTAATTGTAGGGCTTGAACTCAGGGCCTTGCTCATTCATGGTAGCTCTACATTATTTGAGCTTCTTCTTATTGTTAATTGAAGGTCAGAGTTTTGAGGATTTTTCTGGCCAGGTTGGCTTTGACCCTTGATCCTCAGATCTCAGTCTCCTGAGTAGCTTGGATTTCAAGTCAAGCATGAGCCTGACTTGCTATAGATTTTTAAGACAACTCACAAGAGGATTTTTTTTTAAATTTCCTGCCTAAGCATAACAGTCATACCAGAAGATAGGGCAACCCTGAACCAGAGGGACCTTTATGTTAGTTTGAATTATTTAATTCAATTTTCTCAAGTCCTTGAAAAGGACCAGGAATTCAGTAGCTTGGAAGAAAGACCCAAATCTATTTCCATGTTTCTAGTCACATGAAGGAAGCCAGTACAGTGCAGTGGAAAATGCTTGTTTGTTTGTTTGTTTTTAACTGTTAGCCTTTGTTTTATCAAATTTTTTAAAAATGGGGCAATTTTTCTCTCCTCTCTCTTTTTAGAATTCAATATTTGATGTTTTGAATCTTGAAACTTCTTCATGTTGGTCTCTTCTGTTTGGGGTGTCAAAGTTCCTAATCCTTTGATAAGAGTTGGGCGAATACTATTCTTTTCTCCTCATCTGGCATTAAAACAGACTTGAGCTTCCTCTATATATGAACCTTCACAACCCATGCCATCTTTCTCCTTCAGGTTTCTAAACTTTTTTTCTCTTCTAGTCATTAGAGATAAAAGGAATAAACAAGATCCAAGGACTATACATGTCTTCTTACTTGGATTCTTTCACTCTAATCTGAAAGAGATTATACTAATTCTTTTTTTTTTTCCTTTGGAAACTCTTTTTTTTTTTTAATTGTGAAAATACTGTACAGAGGGGTTACAATTACATGGGCAAGATAATGAGTACATTTCTTATCAAGCATTGTGGCCTCCTCCTTTGTTTCCCCTTCCCATCCCTTCCCGTCCACTATACTAATTCTTTAGGAATTCTTCATTCCAGCTAATTTCTACTCTTCTCTTGATGGACTTGCTTATTTTGAGTCTAAAAGTATCTTTAAGAGATTCTATCAAGGCTTTCATTGTTGGTAATTAATGGTCACATTCTTCCCCATAACGCTGTATGACTGTGGTAATAGAACGGTACCATTTGTAAACAAAATTATACATGGTTTTCCTCTCAGTGGATAAATAGAAATTCTGTTTGTATTACCTTATTCAGGAAGCATTGAGTACATGCTTTTTCTTCCAGATTATTTTGCATGTAGCATATTGTCATTCAGGTAATGTGGGGACTTTAGGTTAATCTATTTTAATACCATTTTGACCCCTTGCCACCTTGGTAATGTATGGCTTCCATGCCTCTGGAAAATTCTGTGGAATCTAGTCATCTGTCATTTAAACTATTGACAGCCTCCCGTTTAAAGGTGTGTATAGTTGTACTCTACTTAAAGAAAACTCTGTAACACACATACAAGTGTGTATGTGCTAGTTAGCTTTATTAAATAATATTTGATTGTACAAAATAACTATTTTTAAATGGTTCTATTCCAATTTTTTTAAGTACTAAAATCTTAACATTGTTTCTACAGCATAAATTGAATTTAAGATTCACTTTTGTAAATGTTCTGCTTACATTTTTTTTCTCCTCCTATTTTTCTGTGAACAATTTCTTTTGTTTAAATAATAATAGTCCATTTTAATGGGTTTCAAAATCCCTGAAACCCCCCATTCACAATTATCATCTACAACTTTAACTTCATCTTCAATTCTTTGTGAAAGTCCTCTGTAGGCTGTGATCAAGTTAATATTCCTTACATATTCCTTCACTGGTTATCTTGGGCAATATGTCTCTGAAGAAAGAGAAAAGAGCAAAGAAATACTGAATACAAGATAATGGGATCTAGTAACTTAAAAAGAAAAGTTAAGCTATCTTTAAGGGGTTTCAACTCAACATGTAAATTTATAAGTAAAATATATCTTAATCAATATTACACTATCGATTGTTCCCTGATTCTCCCCCAGGAATCTAGTAACTCTAGTAACTCTAAATGTTAGGTTAGGGTGGCATTTTTAGGTGTAGAAAAAATTTGCAGTGTTTTGTTTTGTTTTGTTTTCTCCTTTTTCCTGTGGCTATTTCTCAGGTAGGAAAGCTGGGCTACCATTTAAAGGAGAGTCATCTGAAGACTGAGAATCATCATAGATTGCCATATTTGATCTCAACCAGAAAAGCCTGTGAGCCCCAAAGCAGAAAGAATGGACTCTCCGTGGAACTTGTCCTTGTATAGCATCCCTAGAGATTGTGTCTGAGGAGTTTAACAAGGCAGGTCATCAGAAGAGGATAAAAGGGGGCAAGTACTAGATGGCTGGCCATGTGCATCACTTGGCCCCTGTGCTGACTACATGAACCTTCTTTGGGACGGAAAATGCCTGAGATGGTGAACCTAGAATGTATCACTGCTGTTTCCTGGCCCTGTGCCATGTGGGTTTTTGTTTGTTTTTTGTCAGTCATGGGGCTTGAACTCTGGGCCTGGGCACTGTCCCTAAGCTCTTCAGCTCAAGGCTAGCCCTCTACCACTTGAGCCACGATGCCACTTCCAGTTTTTAGAGTCTCATAGACTTTCTTGCCCAGGCTGGCTTTGAACCACGATCCTCAGATCTCAGCCTCCTGAGTAGCTAGAATTACAGACATGAGCCACCGGTGCCCTTCCTCTGTGCCTGTTTTTAATGCTCAACGGATGCTGTTGTACTATTTGAACATAGCTGTAGCTTGCTGACCTGGGGGAGCCTGAAGAAAAAAAAAAAGTTATCTACTGCAGTTTTAAATCAAAAATTTTAAAACAACAAAACATTTTAATATCTGTAGCTGGAAGGGAAACGTTTGGAGCCGTGCAACTGGCAGCAGCAGCAGGAGTGCAGTGACTGAAGAGGAGACATTCTTGGGCCAGTTTTGGACAGAAACTGAACTCCACTAAAAGAAACCCAGGCAGACTCTGCTGTCCAACTTCCCAGTAAAGTCAGAGGGGACAGTCCTGGCAGTACTATGGATTTGTATGCTGGGATAGTTATAAACAGCAAAACTCTCAGCCCTGTAGCTATAAAAAGAAATATTTTTATGATGTAGCCGTTGTTTTAGAGCAAGCTGTGAGTTTTGTTTAACATTTAATTCCTATGCAGTTCAAAACCCAGAATTCTATCTTCTTGCATGCTTAAGCTCTTTCAGATGTTTTTATTGTGTAACGTTTTCACCAGATTCTTCTTTTAATGTATGTTTTTTTTTCTCTTTCTCTCTCTCACAATCTGTTAAAAGATCAGTTTGTGTGAATCTTGACACTGCAATGCTGTTTCATGGTTTTAATTTGAATGTGAGTTTTTGCAGCTGGAAGCATATGATTAATGGCACAGACTTGTTTGTCACAAAAACAGATGATATTTTACATTCAGTTAAAGTGCATTAAAAACTTGACTGGCCGATTTTGTATTGGATCTAGGTCACATTTTAAACCAGTTTTGAATTCTACCTATCATTTGAATTCATTGTATATATGTGGATGTGTATATCTCATGATATAACTGGCTACTGGAGGTATTTGAAGAATAACATCTTAAAAGTAAAATGTCTTTTAGCTGGCTTACTAATTTCTTTTCTTCTGTACTTAATAAGCCAATGAGTCCAGGAATTGGTGTACAACAGTTAGAGGAAGTGGCCATAGAGTTTAGAAGTTCATTTGTGGTTGACTGTGTATTTTCATATAATTTCAGTTCATGGCAGTGTTCCTATTCTCCTTTGCCTCTTGCCCTCTTGCTCAGTTTTATCCTTAAAGCTCCTGTACTGTCACTCTGGAGTCCCCAGTAGGCTATGGGTATGTTTGTTGAAGTGAACCAAGCTATCTTAAAACCTGTACATATAATTATCTTCAGAAATAAGGCTTACAAATTATTTGAGGTTATCTGTGGACGTCTGCCTAACATTGGATTTAGCTCATAAAATATTATGAAAATATATGCTAAATCAGCCAATAGTTAACCCTGTCAAACCAAATAGGAACTGACTGCTTTCATATCTCTGGCACATGACTGAATTGTCTCTTCTTGGAGACTTGCCTATAGAGGAAGTCCATTCCTTGGAAAGCGTGGACATACACCATTCTTGAAGAGTTTCAATTATTTCAATTTTTTATACTTTATTAAAATCTTAACTTTCCATTTGGCAGTTAAAATGGACCCCATTCTGCCTTGTGAAGCCAGAGTAACAAGTACCTCTCCATAGACAGTAATTCAGAAATGTCATTCGTACTATCTTTTATTCTGAAAGGTGTTCTTCAAATCTAAATATTTTACTTTTCTTAGCTATTTTTCAAATAGTATGGTCTCTGGTCTATCATCCTGGCTACTTTCTTCTGGATGAATTTTAAGTTATGGTGGTCCCTTGCAAAACATGTGTCCCAGAATTGTGATGCTCTAGGGGTGGTCTGAACAGCACTCATCTCTTTTCATTTCTCTTAATGACAATAATGCAAACTGCATTGGCTCATATTGTATATATTCTCAAAACATCCAACTACTTTCAGTCAAGTCTTTCCCATTCTATTCTTCAACTATTTTTTTTTTTCATTCCAAATACCAGGCATTACTTATATCTGTATGAAATTTTACCGTATAAGCACTGGTTTATTGTTCCAACTTGTCAAGATCTTTCTGACTTCTATTTGATATCTAACATATTAGCAACTTCTTTCAGCTTTGGGACATCTTTAAATATAAATATGATGCCCTCAAAGTTTTTGTTCAACTAAAATGCATAAACATTTTGCTTCCAGCTGAGGATAACAGGGTGACTAGAATGAAACCATTTCTTCAGGTGGCTCTTAGGCTATAGAGAATAATTGACATAGGATTGTATAACTATTTTGCAGTGTGATAATTGCCATAATAGAGGTATGAATAAAGTTGTGTGAGAACCAAAGTTGATTGCAAACACTAGCAATTCCAGCTTGCTCCATGTTGGTATTGAGTCATGATTTTTTCAGTATAGTAGTTGTAATGTCACCTGATTTTCTTTGTATCCTTCCTTGTGTTTCATTTGTACCCCAGGGCACAGAGACTTACAAAATATATTCCTGAAATGATCTCATATATGGTATTCCCTCAGTGGACCACTCTGGCAAAGTCAACTCAAAAGGAACTAAGAACTATGTAGACTTATTCTTAGTGACCCCTAGATGGTTCATGGTGATCCTAATTTTCAAACCTGAGATGGTATTTGCCTATTGCCAATCTTCTGGTAACTTTCCCATTCTCCACAATTACATAACATTGCTTAAAGCAGTTTTATGTTAACAACCCAGTTCTGGTATGCTGGCATATAGTCTGTCTTGATCTAAAGTATTGAATTAACATAGAGAAGAAGCTGGTTATAGTCTTTCCTATCTTCAAATCCCAGATTTCTCTTAACTCTTTCTAGAAAGATTATTCTTTTAATGTCCTTTCTGGTTGGTTTCTTTACTTATCTGTTCTTAACATTTTTGCAAATATAAATTCATTGTAGCCTTTGGTCTTTCCCTTTCATCCTCCTTTAATTGTTTTCTTTGCATAACCATTCAGGGCTGGTTTTTGTCTTCCTTCTCTTCCATTTGTGATGTTGAAATCCTTTATAGACTTTGGGTCAAAGGCCAAATGATCCTTTTTGGTATTATGGTATCTAGGATAACATTTCAACCATTTATTCTAGGAAGGTCACATTAAATCTAGACACATATTTATTATTGTGTGACCATCCATCTTTGCTATGAAATTGTCTGCTGAGTGAGGAATTAATATGTTAGAACAGAAATATCAGTGATGTGTCTACTAGCATTTGGCTTAGATAGTATGACTGTCACTAGCTGTGGGCCTGCTACCAACACTGGACCAGTCACATTTTTGTATGAGCTGCCAACATAGGATACTTTATCTCTTTCTCCTTGACTTCTACTGCTGACCTGCTCTCTTTCTTATTGACTGGTATTTCTCAGAGCATCTGTCAAACCCCTTAATTTAGTCTGACTTGTAAGGATTCTTGATTCTTTAATATGGCTTGACAATTTCTAATAATTAATGATAAAATATTTAGATCTCAGTTTCTGTATCCTTGGTAGGAATTTTTCAGATCTTCTATATAGCTGTGTGGTTTTATATGCTTTAGTACACATCTGATACATGTTTATCTGATTTCTTTTCTAAGAAGATATATTTTTATTGAGTTTCTGAGTATTTCCTTAGGTAAAGTTAGAATCCAAAAATAAAGAATCAAAATATTTTAAGGCTCTCTATAACATAGTATTAAACCAGTTTATAGAAAATGTATGTAGATTTCTAATAGGAATACATTTTATCTTTGTTATTGCATCTTCATTATTGTTGTTAGGTCATCACTTAGGTTTTTAAGACAATTGGATAAATAAAAACAGTACTATAAAACATTTGTGTATTTTTTATTACTGACATTAAAATTTTGGGAAATTTAATTTTTTTGTAATTGTTCTTTGCTCTTGGTCATTTTGCTTATTTAAAAAAATACCAGCTATTTGAATGTACTGGTGATTCCACATGAAGTTTCAGGTTGACATTTTGATTGGAATTTGTTAAGTTCCTTAGTAAATTTGGAAGAATTAAAATTTTATTATATGATGTTATGCTTTATACTTTTAAAGTATAAAGTTTTAGCTTTAGTTCTGCTTGGATTTTGTGTTTCTAGTACAGGGTTTGAACTTAGAACCTCGTGGTTGCTTGGTTGCTTGCTTGGCTTGCTTGCTAGCTGAAGCTCTAACACTTGAGTCTCACATCTAGCCCTATTTATTGCTGATAATTTTTGGAGATGAGTCTCTCAGACCTTTCTGCCTAGTCTACTTTAAACTAGATTTTTCTAGATCTCAGCCTCTGAGTATCTAGGATTATGGGTGGGATCCACCTGTCTTACAATGTATATTTGTATATATGAGGGTGTGTCACTTAAGTGAAATTTGGGGTATATCTCCATATTAGCATATTTTATAACTGCGTAGCTTTTAAAGGTAGCATTATAAGGATATTTGAAAACATTTTAATGTTGTTTTTAATCACCTGTGGAGCCATACTAGTTCTGAGTTTTTTTTATTCTTTTGGTGTGAAGGTATATAGTTTTCATCTGTAAATAATAACTATTCCTTTTGGTTGTTTATATTTCTCACATGGATTTCCTGTCATGTAGCATTGCTAGAATTTAAAAGATGATGCTGAGGAATTCTGGTGAAAGTGGAGCCCCATTAAGCCACATCAGTTTTTGTATCTTCTACACCAAGTATATATTACTGGTCATATAAAAATTATTGAGAAAATGTCCAGTAGAGTATGTTTACTTGACTTCAGCTGTATAAGATCTTTGTCTCTAGTCAAATATAATTTAATGATGTCACATCTTTATTGGCTATTACATTAGCAACAAAAAGTTTCATCTCGGGTATTTTATCTTTTGCTATTTAATCAACTGGGAAACTAAAATAATGTGCATATCCAACAATGAGAATGTGATAGAAGACATTGAAAAGTGTAGTGAACTACTCTGTATCTTGAGTTGAGGTAAAGATTATATGCTGGGCACTGGTGGCTCAGGCCTCTAATCCTAGCTACTCAGGAGGCTGAGATCTGAGGATCATAGTTCAAAGCCAGCCTGGGCAGGAAATTCTGTGACACTCTTAACTCCAATAAACCACTAGAAAACTGAAAGTGGCTCTGTAGCTCAACTGGTAGAGCTCTCACCTTGAGCTGAAGAGCCCAGGGACAGTGCCTAAGCCCAGAGGTCAAGCCCCATGACCGACAAAAAGAAAAAGAAAAAGATTATATACAAATGTAGTCATGGGAATGGTTTTATGACTCAGTTGGCATTTAATTCAGAGCTTGAGAACAGAATTATTCTTGATGATGAGGAAAAAGTAGAATCCTAGCAAAAAGCAAGGAGATAATAGCAGTTGGGAAGAAAGGTGAGTGACAGGAAACCTGACCAGTTTCTTATGGTCTATGTTAAGGTTTTATAAAATGATGTGGAAGAATTCAAGGTTAGAATGATGGGTTGGCGCACATCAAGATCTTTGAATGATAGGCCTTGCTTTTAAGCCAATGCTTCCCAAGCATTTCTCATATTATATTTTATTATTTTATGGTATAAACAAAGATGGCTAGAGATGATGGCAAGAGGTAGGGGAACATACTTCAGACTCCACAAGATATCGTAAGGGCTCAGGGATACCCATACATGTCAACTTCCAAGAATGACATAGGATTTCTAGACCTATATTACCTAGATGTATTTCTCTCTTAAATTTCAATTTAAACCTATTTTGAACTTTCTGCCCAGCAAACCTTTCTCCTGTCCACATATATGTACAAATTCCTCTGTAGAGATATCACCTATGTTTCTAGTTCCCTATTCATACTGCAAGAATTCCATTGTTTTACCTTCAAATTGATGACTTTCAATTGAAATAAGAGACCACAAGCGAGCTATATCCCAAGTTCTTTAATTTCCTACCAAGTTGTTGTCATTGAAGACAAATACAAGTCCATATCATGATGCTTGTTTCACCCTCTGTGCTTTTGATTATGTGATCCTTTTGAAGAATAATTATATCTCAGTACCACTGTCCCTGAATTTTGACATGAATTTCTCTCAAGATTAACTGTGATCTCTCAGTGAGTACTCTGATCATTCTTTAAGGGAATTAGTATAGTGCTCTCAAATAATAATTAATCAGGCAGTTACATTTCAAATCTGAAGAAGCTACTGTAGACTAAACAAAGTCATTTTGATGAGCAATTTTCTATAAAAAGGTTTCTTTCCTTTGATTACAGAACTGAGTTTAAATATCACAATATCATAATTTAATGATGTTGCTTATTTATTGGCTATTGCATTAGCAACAAAAAGTTGCTTCTCAGAGCATTTTATCTCTGAGTTTGACATTTAACCAATTAAAGTAATTATGAAAAAATATATCTTGATGTAATATTTTTAGATATTTAAGTACTGAGAATGGGTTAAACTGAGAATTTGATTTTAATTTTCTTTAGATGTAATGATGGTAATTACATTATTTTTAAAGGATCCTTTAGATCCTTCTTTAGAGATATATACCAAAAGATATTTACAGATAAAATTATATATCTGAGACTTGCTTCTAAACAATACAAATGAGAAAACAGACTGAAGCTGGACTGCCCAATATGGATGTTTGTCAGTCCTGGGTGATGTGACCCATCATACTTTTTTGATTACATTTATCTGGTCAGATTTTTCATGATTATGATGAAAATGTCAGGGATAAAACAAAACTTGATTGATCAACCTGAGAACTGTATTACTTAACAGAGGGAGTATGATTGTTCCATGCTGTATCAAATCTGTTCCATGCTGTATCAAAACACTTCTGTGTTTTTCATTTCTGCTCTTTGCCTAATTTTATTGGTCTCCTTTCTGGCTTTTTAAAAAAATTTATTCTCTGTTGTAGCTATCTTTTCTTGCTACTGTCCACAAGTTTCTCTAGTGGATTCCGTCTTCCATCTTCTACCTGATGATTTACTACTTCTAATATGCATGGAGTAGAAAGCCAAGACATTAAGTGTAATGATATATTTTTTTTTTCTAGGCAAGATTTCTGTGTAGGCCTGAAAGAATTTTCAGAGTATTACACACGTGAATTGGAGGGCATTTCAGTTGACTGATAGAAATGCCTAGTTTTTAGCTGTGCTCCAGAGAGCTGATACATCCTATAATTGTATAGATATATTGTATAAATCCTATATGTTGAGAGGTACAGGAGGTGATTCACTTTTGGATTTTTTTTTGTTTATTTGTTTTGGCAGTACTGATATTTGAACTTGGGACCTCATACTTGCTAAGCTGGCACTCTGCTATCGAGCTACATTTCCAGCCTTTGTTTGTTTGTTTGTTTGCACTGGTTATTTTTGAGTCAGTATATTGTTTTCTGCCTGGGCATGCACTGGACTGCAGTTGACTTATTGTAGACTTCCCATTATAGCTAGGATGACAGAGTTATACCACTACACTAGCTTCTTTTGTTTTTTGGAGAGGAGTCTCATGAACTTTGGGGGCTAGGTTGGCCTGGGAATCCTCCCAATTTCAGTCTCCTAGACAGCCAGGATGACAGGTACATAATTACATGTACATCAACCTAGTTGTTGGTTGAGAAGGTGTCTCACGTGTATATCTGGGCTGGACTTGAAGTATGATCCTTTTAATATCAGCCTCTCAAATTGCTAGATTTACAGGCATGAGCCACTGAGGGCTGGCTTTATTTGGCGGTTTATAATACAGTGATGATGGTAATAAAATATATAATTTGTTGACTATGAAATTTAATAAAATTTTAGTAATACTTTAAGAATGAGAAGAGTCTATGTAGCTTTATGGGAGCTATTTATGTTTGTGTTACTCAGAAGTAGGTGGAAGCCTAAATGAAGTAATGTCATAAAGGCATTATCAATTCAGTGACCTGATAGGCCATGAGCTCATGAATCAGGCAGACTGTGTCGAATTGCTACTGTATGACTGATGCCATGTGTGATGTGTAGTACATAGGAGCCATGTAATAATTGTTGGCTAGTTGTTGTAATGAGTAATAATATACCTTATATCTTTACTTTTATCTGAGCACACACCAGTGCAGTGAAGATTCTCTGATTCCTATAGTAGCTCTCTAAAATACCCAGAATTCTTCTCAGAGCATAAATATAGAACCTTGTCAGCCCAAGGCAGTCATAAAGAACAGGACACATGAAACTACATGCATTGTTTTAAGTCTTCTTCTATAAACTGATAGAGGGTATACAGTATTTCTTTTAGGTCACTGTGATGAGGAACATCCAGCCCGCAGGCTGTATGGAGGCTTGTAGAGTTATCTGGTACACGACAAGACTGACATGTATGCTTCTTATTGGCCACATGTGGTCAATCTGCATATATTGATAATTTTGTGTGGTCCATAATGATGTCATAAATACCCAAATGGCCCTTGTCAGAATAAAATGGTTTCCAGCCCTCCTAGGATTACAAAGGACAGATGCAGCAATTTTATAAAAGCAAAACTAAAGATAGCTTCACAGGAAATGATGTTTGGGTTCAGATTTGAAATGTGCATAGGAATTTTCAAGATAAGTCATCATGCAGCCGAGGAAAAACAACCAGAGAAAAATGTCTGATAGAGTGTCAAAATGTCTAAGAGTTGGATAGTTAACATGGAGTTGGAAGGGAGGATTAAGTGGATTGATTGATTATTGACTAACTCTTAGGAATAAGGGATAAAAGATTAGGAATGACTTTTAAGATTCAAAGTTTGAATATTGGCTGTCAGTCTCTAGACAGGGAGTTCAGGCTGCAAAAAGTACATAGCAAAAATGGGTTCATTTGGGGACAGGTTGAGTTTAAAATACCGGGGGAACATCTTGAAAAGAATATGTGATAGACAGTAAGGAAGAAGGTATTGATGCTCTGGGGAAAATCAGATGAGAACGTTTAGGCTGAGTGTTTTCAAGATATCGGCGGTAGCTGAACAAAGGAAATAAGACATTCCCAGGGAGGATGTGTAAAGATAGAAGAAAGAGCTGATGAGCGGCGCATGTCAGAGGGATCAGCACAGGTGATTGATTCTTAGCTCAAAATCTGTGCACTCTCAAGATGGAGACCGCATCCTTTTCATTTTCTTATCTCTGGAAAACAGCCCTGCACAGTATGTGGCACCCAGAATGTTCATGTGGCAACTTTTTTTAGTGTTGCCTTTGCAAGAAACATTTTAGAAGAGCTTGGGCTCACCCTTGTAACAGCTGCTAGGGACACCAAGACTGAGAGGATTGTGGTTCAAGGCCAGCTCTGGCAAAAGGTAGCAAGACCCCATCTTAACAAATAAGCTGGATGTGATTGAGTCACAATTGTAATTCCACCTGTGTGAGAGGCATAGATAGGTAAGAGGATCAGATCCAGGGTGAACGAACATAGGTATAAATGTGAAACTTTATCTGAAAAATAACTATAGCAAAAAAAGGGATGGAAGCATGGCTGAATTGGTAGAGTACCTGTCCAAAAGCACAAGGCTCTAAGTTCTAACCCCAGTACTCCCTCCTCAAAAAAAAAAAAAAAAAAAAGCAGGAAGGAAAGAAGGAAGGGGAAAAATATGTGATAGATAATACTGACTAGAGCAATAATGGGTTAACAAGAAGACCAATGGTAAATTATGATGTTTTTCCCTTTCCTTTAGTTGTATTAGTTCACAGTTGATCGTTTCTCTCTAGTTCATTTTAAACTTTGCATTAATTATTGTTGCATAACAATTTGCCACAAAATTATATGTTTATAACAGCAGACATTTCTTCAGTAAGTTAAACCAGAATTACCATGTAATCCACCAAATCTTTTGGGTAATAGACCCAAAATAGGTACTGAAAAAAAACTTATACACCTGTATGCACTGAATAACCAATAGCTCTTAACAGTCTTATGTCACTTGGCGGATGAAAAGATAAACAATGTAAGTAGTATTTTCATACAGTGGAGTATAGTCTATCCAGAAAAGAATCTTAAGTTCTCATTTTTGCCGGCTTTCAATCCCTCAGGGGTTGTTGGACTGAGGGACTTCTCTCCTAGATGACACCCTCTGTTCTGAATGTGCCTTCCACATGGCTGCTTGTAATGGTGAAGGTAGTAGAGAGAGAAGCTGTAGCAAGATGGAAGATGGCAATTACAGTCTTTCATATCTTAATTATGGAAGCAACATCTTCTCACACTTACCACCTTTCCTTTGTTAGAACAAGGTACCAACTAGCTTAGATTCAAGGGGAGCAGATTGGCATAAAGTTGTAAATACCAGAAGACAGAGGTAAGCCAGTGTCATCTCAGAGTCAACTAGCAATAAACATTAAACAGTAGCCCTCATCTTGTAATGTTTCTGTGAGCTTTAGTGATTGCGTTGGATGGCCATATGCTCTTCTAGACCGAACCTTCCTTATAGAAGTCCTGAGTCACTTACTGAGTACTTGTGAGACACCACTGCAGGAAGTATAAAGAAAGAGAAGATGTGATTCCTTACATTATAAAGTACAAAATATGGATCACTCTCTTGGCAATGCCCACATTTGTGTAGAAAGTTTTCTTTTGTACCAATTATTAATAAGGACACATGGCCTTAGATTTGTGCTGAAACTCTGTGTTTGGAATGAATTCTGCCTTTTGACATTTAGAGCAAGACTATGATTTTTCTAATTAAAGAAGAAATAAAATCAGTGTTACTTCCAAAGTAAAAAATCAGGGTTGAATAGATAATATATTTTTCCCTGCTATATAAAAACAATTCAAAATAATAACAAGTCTATGGTTAGTGTGTTTAAAACAATAAAAAAGTGGACATTGATCCCAAGTTTCAATGGCAAGTTTCAGCTCTACTGTTGTTTTCACTTATTAGAATAATAATGGTTTGAGGAGTCTCCTAATTAGCCAGCTATGAAAGTAAATTCTAATCTGAGAGTTTTAAGGAAGTTAAGCATTGTGGAATCCTATTAGATATCTAATAAATATCACTGTTCTTTTTTCAGGCAAACATATTTTTTTAAGTCTGCCAATCAAAATAAACTTCAGCAGTAGGCTTAGCATCATTTAAACTGAACTTTATCTCTTTTCTTCTGAGTTGAGGGTATTCTGCATGAGAAATTGTATTTGGAAGCAAAGTACTTTACCTTAGGGAATGTTTTCAAATGCATTTGTCTTCTCTTTGGCTACCTCTGATTTCTTAATCTCTGTGTGCTGTGGCACTCAATTTTATGTTACCCTTTGTTCCCAAGGGCTTGGTGACACAGACACACATACATTTAAGCTTGTTAAAATTAATGTTGTTTCACAGTCCTTCTTGCCTCTTGAGATAGTAGGTTATATACCATAACAACAAGAACAGAATGGTGACACCATCACTAATTTGGTGATGTGATCAAATATGAAGAAATTTCATTAATAGTATACATAGTATAGAGAGTTAATCTTAGCTTAATGTCTAGTAATTATATAATACAGGAGTCTCATAACCTTCATATAGGATTTCATCACCTTCAGTTATAGGAAGTTCACTTAGAATTGTCTGGAATGGAGGGATCATGCCACTCCATCCCCTTCTTAATGGGAGTTTCCAACCATAATGGGGAAGCTTATCAGTAAGAATAAACAAAAAAGGATGACTATTTTAGAAAGACGCTCAGATTAAAAAATAACAACAGTTCATACAAATTCAGAAGTAAGAGAGGGAGTAAAGAGTTATTTTTAGCATATATAGCAAGATTGCTTATACTCAGATCCATAAGTAATGAGTCTACATATTCGTTTATTAATTAAGTTGGTCCAACAAGTACTGACATCTCTGGGTATTATCCTGATGGAGTTTTGAAAATGACAAGCATGATGGGTCTTAGTGTTGTACCAAAGTTAATTCATGGAGGTATGGATACAGGTTCCCAGTGAAGCCAGAGTGCTCAGAGGAGCTATGGACAAACCTTGAAGAAATAAGTAATAAATAGTAATGAGAATTTCTGAAAAACAAACTCACCCATTTTATACTTAGATTTCTGTTTGCCTGTCTCCTATTTATAATCAAATTATATTTTACATAAAAAGCAGTTTCTTTCTTCCTTGCCTTAACTTGTGTGACTCTCAATTTATTCATTAATGCAGTCTTGTGGACCATTAAATAATGGCCTTCATTTTGGTCATCTCAAAATGTCTGAGAAAATGGAGGAACATATTATCTAGTATAGTAATAGCTTTGTATGTATGTGGGCCATATGTCAGTCTTGCAGATAACATCAGTTCTTAAAGTTACAAGCCCATATGTGTGCGCACACACACACATACCTGTTGTATCAGTGATCATTGTAGGAGTGCTACAAGTGAGTGTTGCCTGAATGTGAACTTGATAAGCACTGTTTTGTGTGTTTGTTTGTTTGTTTGTTTAACCTGCTCCAAGCCAGATGCTGGTGGCTCACATGTATAATCCTAGCTACTCAAAGGTTGAAGTCTGAGAATCATAATTTGAAGCCAGGCAGACAGGAAAATCTGTAAGACTCTTATCTTCAATTGACCATCAAGAAGCCAGAAGTGGAGCTGTGGTTCAAGTTTAGAGCACTAGCTTTGAGCACAAAATCGCAGGGACAGTACCTAGACCCTGAGTTCAAGCCCCAGGACCAGCACGCATGCGCTCTCTCTCTCTCTCTCTTACACACACACACACACACACACACACACACCCCACACACACACACATGCTTCAGGCAGTTCTACTGTAGGGCTGTGCTTTCTCATCGAAGGATGAATGCTTTATTTCTTGTTGGTGGGTAGAGAGAATCTGGACAGAAACAAGGAAAGAAGAAATTGGAGCATACCAGAGACTGAGGGAGATTCATGATATGGAAGAAAACTACTGGAGGACACAAAATAAAAACTTGATTATTCTCTTTTTTTCATTAGCTATTTCAGGAACTGTAAAGGAGTCTGTTTCCTTTTGCCTCCTCCATACAATGCTTGGTAGCCTTCAACTTGCAGATGTTAGACCTCAAGCTAGTTCAATTAAGTACAGACTTAAATATTAGTCAAATAATAATAGTAACAACAACAAACTAACAGTATTTATGAACATTTAGCATATTCTGAGCATGATGCCAAATAAGTGACATCATTTAGCCATACAATTCCATGAGGAATGGTGTCTTATTCTTAGTATTTTTATCACTTCAAGGGAAACAAACTTGGATTGACTAAGCGCACTAAGGCTACGTTAAGATAACGTGTCAGGGATAGGCGTTGAATCCAGTGAACTGGATTGAGAATTCATGCTGTTCATATTTTTAACCAGTCCCTTGTGCACTAAGGCTGTCCTCTCTGATAGGGCTGGTCTCAAGTCTAATGAATTACTTCATGGTGAACTGAACTCTTTTAAAAAAAACATTGCAACCTTTGGAAAGTTTTGGAACAAATTTGATCCCTAAACTGAGAATTACCTGTGCTTCTTTGATTTGTAATGCACATTGACTTGTCCAATTATGTAATTCAGATCCTACAGTATTAGTTCACTAAATTAAACATGGGTATCACCTCCCTGAAGTTCAGATTGTTTCTTTGGCATTCAGTCATTTTTGCTTTTGACACAGTTCTGGCTGTGATTATATTGAATAGGGCTATTGATTAGAATAAAAGGAATGATCCAGGCAAGAAAACTGAAATCTTCCTTGGAGCTGTGATAGGCATTTCTATCAGAATATCATAGCATTATAAGACAAAAGATAAAACTATGGATGGGATCTAATAAGGATAGGTGAGTTTAAAAGTTTTACTATTTAAGGGCACGTTTGTCTCCGAAGGAAAATTGCAGTTAGCCTCAGAGGCAACCTTAATATTCTAGTTTTGAGTGTCAAAACTGTGAATTCTTCTTAGCTTGGAAACTGTGAATTCTTCCTAGCCTAGAAACTTTGACTTCTATTAGTTTTGTCTGAAGGCCGCTAAGTTAAAGTTTATGATTTAACAACAACAACAAAATTTCTAGTATAGAAGAAATTGTAATATACACTAGAATACAATAGCATATCCACAGTTTTCAAAGTTTAAACTTTGGTATGTAACAGATACCTTCCACTTCAGCCAAAATGTTCTCAGTTTGTGTACTTTGGTCAGTGGCTATTTGGACCAAATTACTTGCATAGTAGCTTCTTTAGTCTGGCCACCAGATTTCTGGAAGACCACAGAAGTGCTTTGTTTTTTGTATCATGCCCATAGCTTAGGAATTTGCTACTTAGAAAACACTGAGGACTTGGACTACAGGTTGCGGTCACATAGGAGATTTTAGTCAAGGGAGCCGACCTTTGCATTTATAGTACAAAAGGATGTATTTTCCCCAAAGTATACCTTCTGCTTTTTCTTTCTGTGCTGCTCAGTTTCTCATGGCTACTGGTTCCTTTGGTCATTAGGACGATATAAAGGAACTCAAAGATCAAGTCAAGAAGGATTCCATCCCCCAAAACATGGAATAACGTTCTGGTTTGTGGTTCTACCTGAGTGCTTAGCACATACTGCATTGTAGCTACACATTTCCAAATAGTAACACAACACCCAACAATGAAGAGAGTAAAGATTTGTGGTGTGTATATTAAAGAAAATTTTAGGATTGATGGAGTGGCTCAGGTGGTAGAGCACCTACCTAACAAGAATGAGGTTGTACCAACCTGAGAAGAGTGAGGAGAAAAAAAATTTTTAAATCAGATATTGAATGAGATTCTATAGAGAACTGGGTATATGTCAGAGACATAAAAAACTATATTCTATACTATATTCTATACTAATTCTATACTAACTATATATATATATAGTTAGTTATATATAGTTATATATAGTTAGTTTTATATATATATATATATATATATATAAAACTAATTCTATACTAACTATATTCTATACTAATTCTATACTAACAAATCATCATCTTTGACCAACAAAAGAAAAAAGTAATTTATTTGCGGAATAATTTTGAGAGACAAATTCTACTAGTATATTTGAGAACTCTGAATAGATATTTTATAGAAATCTCCATTATGTATCAGAGTTTCTGTTAGATGTGTTCCATTATGGAGACGACCCAGACACATAAACACATAAACTTCTGTCTGGGTCTTTCAGTCCAGTCAGGAAGGCAACATTCGTTTAGATGACTGACCTCCAGAGTGGAAAGAGTTAAAAGTAGAACCAAGAGAAAGGGACTAAATGTTTCTGAGAAATTTTTTCCGGCTGAAATATCAGGGAAGGTTTGGTGGAGTAGGTGACATTTGATCTGGCCCTTGTAGGGCACATCTAGTTGTTTGAATATGCAAAAGCTAAGAGGAGAACTGACATGGTCCAAATTCCAGGCAGAGGAAATAACAAAACCAAATGTATGAGGGTGGAAAACTTGGGTCTGGTCCAGGAAAGCAAGAAATTAGTTATCTGTGGAATGTACCAAGAGAGCAATAGCGAAGTATGGTAGGAATGGCAAAGTGGAGCCAGATTATGGAGAACCATAATTACTAAATCAAGTAGTTTGGAAATTTTAAGTTATAGCCATTTACTATTTTGGAACAGAGTGGTAATATGATTTAAACTAGTATACTAAACAAATATTTTATTGTTTGATTAGCTTTATGCAAAGACTAGTTACATATGCCTTCTGAATATCTGAAATATAAGTATGCACCAGCTCCACCAGTTTTTGTGATAGAATCTTAATTTTTAATATTCAACCATAATTGATTCTGTTTCTGCTTTCCAGTAGCTAGGATTACAGGCATGCACTACCACATCTAGTCCAATTGATAGTTGAAGTGTGAACTCTGAAACCAAATGAACTTTTCTTGCCCAGTTAATTTATATCTGTTGACCTGTCTTGTATGTTTTAAAATCTCTACATGGTTTCATGCACCGGCCATTTGGAAAATACTGATTTATTATATTACATGTCTTCCAAATGTTAATATATTGAGAAACAGTAGGAGGAGTAAGTTTCTCAAATCTCACTATTGGGAAACAGTAATAGAAATAGGTTTTCCAAAATTTTAGCTTTTGCTTGAAAACAAATTTTATCATCATCAAAAACTATCAGTTTTTAATGGCTTACATACAAATCCATTTCAAGAAAGTGTCTATCAGATATTCAAATATGATTAATCATAGTTTGTCAGCTGAAATTACAAGTAAAAGTGGAATTCCATGAAAATAAGATAAAACAATTGGTTTAACTTACAACTCTAGTAATTATACAAATTTATCCTCAAAACAACTGTCTACTTTGGTATATAATAAAAATGTGTTGTGTGAGTGTGTGTGTGTGTGTGTGTGTGTGTGTGTGTGTGTGTGTGTGTGTGTACTGTATTAAAATCAGGGGAACTATACCACTGGAGCCATGCCTTCAGTTCAGCATTTTGCTGGTTAATTGGTGATGGAATCAGCCCAGGTTGGCTTCAAACCACAGTTCTTCAGGCTTGTCTCCTGAGTAGCTAAAATTATAGGATGAACCACTAGAGCCCACCTGTAAAAATGCTTTTTGTTATACTTCTCTTTTAGTTGTATAGACTGTTGAAAAGATGTGTTTAAGAGCTAATTAAATAAAAACAATAACCCTCCTTGATTAAAGGTATCCTTAGATGAAACTGGCTTTTTTCTTTCACTTGCACATGTGAGTAGTCAAGAATACTGTCATGCTGGGACTAGTGCTTGTGCTGAGTCTCCACAGCTCTTCCATTGATTTTGCAACCTAAAAGAAAATGTCAACATAGTGGAAGAAGCATCTATCTCGGTGTTGTTGCATAGTTATGATCTCCTAGGCTTCTTGAGTACTTCTCAAAAACCACACTTTGAATGATTCTGCTTAATTTTAGTAGGCTGATTAACTACCCTTTGTATGTGTCTGTTATGTAAACTAAATCTTGGTTTTCACTTCCATATATACCCCATTGTCTGTTCTATCCTGGCCCCAGAATTTTAGTAGTACAAAATTTTGTTTCCCATAGTGCTTTCTAGCTTAGAAACCGCTTTCTGTATTCTTTCTTTTCTTTTCTCTCTTCCTTTTTCTATCTCTATTTCTTTTATATATCTTTCAAACTGTTCCAGGGGAATCTTAAATATAAGTCAGAAGCTATTTTTTTACATGATTCCTTTACTGTCTGCCCTCTGGCCTTTGGGATAAGGAAGAACATTCTTTTATTTCCTTTGTCACAATATTTTATCATAGTGGATTTCTCCAGCTTTTAATAAGGTGGTGTTGGGACTTGAGTGATAAGAATATTGGAAGACTACACATAGAGCTTCACTATGATCCAGTAATCCCACTTTTGGGCATTTACCCAAATGATCACAAACAAGACCATACTAAAGCTACCAGCACAACTGTGTTTATTGCAGCATTATTTACAATAGCTAAGATATAGAACCAACCCAGATGCCCCTCAGTAGATGAATGGATCAAGAAAATGTGGTATATATACACAATGGAATTCTATGCCTACATCAGAAAGAATGACATTGCCCCATTTGTTAGGAAATGGAAAGACTTGGAAAAAATTATACTAAGTGAAGTAAGCCAGGCCCAATTCCTTTATTTGTAATAACTAGTATATGTCTGAGACAAGCAGAAAAGGTCAGACATGTTGATGTTAGGTAAAATGAACCCCAAGATAAGTATTCAAATTTTTTTTTACTTTCATGTGATTGTTTCTAACATATTTATAAGATGATTTCCTTGTTGCTTTGTATGTCCCTCCCCCACGATATAACCCTTGCTTTCACTCTGTTTGATGTTGGTATAATTTGTGGAGGGGAAGGGAAAAAACAAATAGTTTAAATAGGGATACAGGTGGACCCACTGCAACAATGAGATGTACAAGTTGTTATGTCGAAAAACAAACTTTACAACTTGGGGGGGTGTGTTATGGGTGTTGGGAGGACGGGATAGGGGAAGGGAGAGGAAGGAGAAACAAAGGAGGAAGCAACAATGCTTGATAAGAAATGTACTCATTATCTTGCCCATGTAATTATAACTCCTCTGTATGGTATTTTCATAATAAAAAATATAAAGAATATTGGCCAAAAACCTCCACCCAACTCTTTGGCTTTTGAGACTTTCTATTGTTTTCAAATCTAAGATAATGAAGAAGAGAAGGGGAGAGCACAGTCAAGAATTCAATGTATATCCTACAAAATTAAGAAGAGAGAGGGAAGAGAGGCCTAAGGGATGAATGGGCCAGAATGCTGAAAGGGGTGACATTGATCAAGATGCATTGTATTTATAAACCACTTTATTAAATGGCAACTTCTTTGCACAACTACTTGAAGAAAATTTTAAAAAATCGAAGTGTACACAGTTCAGAGCAGGTTTGAGTTTAATGTCTTACCATTTTCTATAAGTATTACGATTGAAGTGACACACAGCATGCACTTCTCAGTCAGTTGAATAAGTTTAGCCTTGAACTGTCAGATGGCATGTCCTGCATGTTACTGCTTTTAGATTTGGTTTGTAGGTTAGGAATACTGGGATGTCTCATCAAACAGGTATACCTTACTTTCTTAATTTGTCTCAATCCTCAAAACATCTTGTATTTCTCATTTTAACCTGGTAACTAAATGACAATCACTAAGCTAGGCTAAACAACTGTATACCACCATTCACTTGATTTGCACCAGGATTGAGTTAGGCTGCCACTGAGTAAGGCCTTTGGCAAGAGGATGGGAATTTAGTATTCTAAGCTCAGAGTTTGCAAAGAGCTAAATCCTTAGAAATGCTAAAGACTGGAAAAAAATACTTTTGTTATTGTTGTTGTTGTTATTGTTGTTGTTCTGGTTCTAGGGCTTACACTCAGGTTCTGGGCACTACCCCTGAGCTTCCTTTCCTCAAGTCTAGTGCTCTTCCACTTGAGCCACACAGCTCCACTCCCAGCTTTTGGTAATTTATTGGAGATTAGAGTCTCATGAACTTTCTTGGACAGGCTAGCTTCAAATCATAATCTTCACATCTCAGCCTCTTGAGTAGCTGGGTTCATAGCCATGAACTACCAGCAATCGGCTGGGCAGAAGACATTTTTGCAAGAGACTAAAGGGTCTTCTCACTATTAATATAGTCTTTATTTGTTATGGAAAGATATTTAATTTAGTATAATTTTATATTTTTATACTGTTATTGACTTTCTTGTCATTTTGTCTCACTATCTTTAAGCACCTTTATATATTCCAGAATGTGGCAAATAACAATATAGTTCCTTGTTAAAGAGTTGGATAAGTTGGATTTCTATTATGTCCCAGTTCTATTATTCTGTTTATGCTTGATGCCTTGGATGGCATCTGATGTGTGGATTATCAGACCTTGTGTTAATTATTACTTTATTGGATTGAATAGTTTGTACTAGATTGTAGCTTTCTAAATATCTCTTAAGACCCTCTCAGTGATGTATAGGGAATAAATATTAATAAATACTCATGGAATTAATTGGTTGAAAATGTACATGGACACATAACCACTCTGGATATTAAGGACATTAATATATATATGTATATATATGCAATAGGTACCTTTTGTTCTAACAGTATATATGCACACATATACATATATGTATATTATATGTATATATCTATCTTTTTCCTAGCTTGTGTAGTAGCAGAATTTTTTATTTAACCCATCCCCTCTGGCCAGTGATGCCTTAATTTCAGTCACATTAGACTTACTGTATTTGGGGGAAATATAAGCTTGGGCAACTTTACATCCTTCTGTGTCTTGATTTTCTTACTGATAGTAGTAACGTTTATCCATAAAGTTTATCAATAATAGTACCCAGCTTATCCAACTGTCATGGGTAAATGTATTAGTACATGTAAAATGCTTAGAACAACCACCAGCCATATCAGAGCAATACTTATTGGTCAGTTGCAGCCATTGGTTATCTATCAATACAACAATCAATGGGAGTATTCTGTAAGTATTGATTGGTTTTGTGGAATTTACAGTATGCATTTTGTGTGTGTGTGTGTGTGTGTGTGTGTGTGTGTGTGTGTGTCTGTGTGTAATTGTGTGCTGCATATCATGCAAATCGTTTATATTCGTAAAATGAAGCAAAGTTGTGTACCGATTCATATGCAGAGTTTATGTTGTTGTAAGCAGTTATCACTTAGTAGCACTGCTCCTATGTATGGATGATTCTTTAGCATATGGATCGTGTCTGGATGTAGCTTGTAGCAGATGCTGTTGATATAGCCTACCCAGATCTTCTTTACTGGGCCAGTGCATCCATCTCCCAGCTGCTGTGGTTATTGGCTGCTAATGACTCACACCTGTACCCTTCTCCAGAGGACTGCTTTTGGCTGACAGTAATTGCCTCCACCAGATATGTCTGGGAGATTATGACATCAGGTCCCAACTCCCTCCATTTCTCCAGGAGTGAGAGCCAATGGCTATATGGGGCTCTAACTCCCCAGCCCTTTTCCCCTTGCCTCTGATCTGGACATCGGTGACTCTAGTTCCTTGAGTTCCTTCTGGGATCAAGCTGAAGCCAGATCTCTGAAATCATACCTTTTCCAAGATTCTTCCTAGATTAGTTTACTTCTTTGACTCCTAATTTCTCCTGACAACACTCCATCTGTAATCAGGTACAAGGAATGCAATCTCAAGCTCTGCCTCTCAGGAGTCTAACATAAAATGTCCCTCACCTCAGTGCCTCTGTCATTTTCTAACTCCATCATCACTTATGCAATGAGTGAATTCTTCATATTAAATAAAATCTCTGGCTTGAATTTCCTTTCTTATTTCTATTCGGTTTCCTTGATTAGACCCATTCTACCAGACATCACCCCTGTTCATAGCCTATGTATTTAATGTTAAAATAAATATCCAGTGCACTTGATATTTTTACATACACAGGTATTTTAATATAGCATAACAGTAAATATCCTGCAAGATAGGGTCATAAAATAAATTTCAAAATTTGAGTTAATTAGATGAGCTATTCTTTCTAAAACACTGTGCCTGGAATGTAGGAATTGCTTAATAATAACAGCTACTTCTCTCCTGACACTAGGCTTTGAAATTATTTGCTCCACTTTGGGGAGGTGCTTTCCAGACCATATAATGAGCACCTCCATGACAGCACATTATTCAACTCTATTAGCTAGCATCTCTGAGCTTTCTTTTTCTTACATAAAATGTGCACTTCTAAGGCTTGCCTAGTATTGTGTTGACTCTCTAAAGGACAAAGAGACTTGATAGTGTCAATTTCCCCAGTTTAAAAAAAAAAAAATATATATATATATTAGAAACTGTCAACAAGTTAGTATAATTTTTGTTTCTTTCATGTTTTTATGTGAAAATCATGAAGAGTGACTTTTGGGCTCCCCTTTAAGGCTATACTTTGGAAATCATCAAGAACTTTTGGGTTCTCTTTCAAGGCCATATCTACCCATTGGCTCTAATGCCTCATTCTCATTAATCAGGCTAGTTTCTAGATTCTTACTTACCCTTTTCCATACCAAGGGCATTAGCACTTAAGTTTTGAAAAAAAATACATTTGTTTCCAGTATGAATTGCTATAGGGAACATTATTCAGTTGCTGAAAGCTTCCCCCACCCCACCCGCCCTGGTCGGGGGCTTGAACTCAGGGCCTAGGTGCAGTCTCTGAGCTTTTTTGCTCAGTGCTAGAGCTCTACCACTTTGAGCCACAGTGCCACTTCCAGTTTTCTAGTGGTTCATTGGAGAAGAATCTCACAGACTTTCCTGCCCAAGGTAGCTTTGAACGTTGATTCTCAGCTCTCAGCCTCCTGAGTAGCTAGGATTACAGGTGTGAGCCACCAGTGCCTGGCTGAAAGTTATTTTTAAAAAGAACTTGCATTACCTTTTGACAGGGGCTGATAATATCCGGAAATACTGGAGCCGCTACTACCAAGGATCTCAAGGTGTGATATTCGTGTTGGACAGTGCCTCTTCAGAGGATGATTTAGAAACTGCTAGGAATGAATTGCACTCAGCTCTTCAGCACCCACAGTTATGCACTTTACCCTTTTTAATATTGGCCAATCATCAAGACAAGCCAGCAGCTCGCTCAGTACAAGAGGTATGTACATCTCACTTCATCTGGTTAATGCACTTTGCTTATCTTTGTTTCTTGGACTATGGCTACTACATTGAAATTAGGATGTACTGTTTACTGATGAAACTATGGTTCTTTGGGAGACAGAAAGGCTATATCAATGTGATAAAATTGTTTACATAGCTTTACCTGCTGAAGAACACAGATTATTTTGGTCAGAAGTTGGAAGACATATCTGGATATTTTTTCTCATCAATTTTGAAGGGATAAAGGCCAAGTTACTTAACATTTTAGTAACCTGACTTGGTTTATTCTCTTCCAGCTTGTGAAAGAATGTATCTTGCATTTTGGTAAAATGCAAGTGACTGTTCAGTCACTTGCCCTCACCTGCCATGTTCTTATCATCCTGTTGTTGACTAGGAGCAATGGGTTACATTCTGTAGCCACCCAGGCTTAGAATTGGTATCTTATTTTTCAAGTTTTTATACCACCAAAAATACCTTTTAATATGGACTCACTCCTCTAATTTCATTTCTTACTTTGAATTTCTCCTATAAAAGTATGAGACTATTCTGGGCAGACAATTAGTGTCTCACTCAGTCTAGCTTTTGATTTATGGTACTAAAGTAATAAGATATGTGAAGAGTTTTTAAAACTTAAATTATACTAAATTATAACCTAAGTACAGTGAAATAAAAACTCCTGGTATATTCTTTTACACCTGTAATGTTCAGGATATATTTTCCTCTCTCCTTCGAAAATTGTATGCTGCTTCAAATGGCTTTGGAATTAAGATGATTAATAGGAATAACATTGTGCCTTAGTTGGAAAAAAATAAGGAATCAAGAACATAACGTGATTTAAGCAGACCTCTCTTGCATTTAGTGTGTGACCCATGGTAAATAGCTTTGTTCTTTTGTCTGGCTCCTTACTTAGAAAGTTGGAATAATGCAAATTACTATAAGTGAGTGGGATTCACTTAGGTAATTTTCTTGGAACTTTAATGCACTAAATATAGATCATTTTCATTTGTTTTAGAAAAGTAGTAAAGAAGGCAAAGATTTATTATTTAGCAGACAAAGTTCAGAGCAGACTCAGAGCTCAAAGTACCTTCACTTGCCTCATTCAGCATTAAGTATTTAATGTCTTCTTCCTTTGTTGATTTTGGAGAACATTGATAATAGCAATTAAAGTAGAAAATAGCTATAAAATTCTACTTAGATTTTTTTTTTACTGTACAGATATTCTGAATTTTAACTATGCTGCCATCCTGATATGTTCTTAAGAACATTGTAACTTCTTACCGTCAGATTTTTCTATCCATAGATTATTATTAGAAAGTGCTTCACTGAAATACATTGTTGCTCTGATACTTATTGTGGATGGTTTAGGTGTATATTACAGACCAGAGGCAGACAATTTAATGTATTTTCAAACTAGATAAAATATATTAGTGTCACAAATGAGATAGACATGTTACAAGTACAGTTATAGCTCAGATCACTTGATTCAAGTGAGATGTAATATCTGACAAGATTTTTCTTTGCTTTGTGCTTTTCAAGAGACGATCTGTTTTCCTTAGACATCATATAATTGAGACAAATGTGTTATTTAAACCTAATATATGACTCACGGTAACCCTCTATAGGAATGAAAGACTGTCACATTGAATAAAGAAAGCTTCTAGCAATTAATTGCTCCCGAGTATTCTTTGTGTGCGTTAGCTGTCTATCTCTCCTAGGGAGGGAGCAAATTATCTAGGGAGGGAGCAAATTATCTTTTTCCCCCTTTTCCTGATTAACCTTTTAGTAAGACAGATGGCTATAAATGTAGAGTAATCTTAGGCATGGCTTGGAAATTATTGTAAACTTGTTTGTATTGAAGCATATGAAAGTCTGTGAGATTTTGCTTAGCTTTTTCCTCTGTATCAATTTTCAATTAATTTTCTTTAAAATTTTTGCTTATAGTGAATTAGTATAATAGAATTCCTTTCTTATGGATATATAAGTATATTTTTCTATGGATATATAATATATACTGTACACAGCTGTGTGTTTGCAAACTATTTTGGAGTACTGGATTAGGATGGACAAATTCCAGGACAGATCTTCAAGTTTGTGGAAACATAATGAAGTGCACGCATTTACTTTGGGTTTGGCCTAAAAAGAGAAGGAAGCCTCCTATCTTTCTTATTTCTTGATGACAAGAAGCTTCTTGGTATTTATGTGTTTATATAAAGCCTTGAACTAGTCTCAGGAATGTTTTAGGAAATAAATCAATACTTTGTTGTTCACATAAAAGTAGAGTTGTGAAACTGAATCTTTAATGTTATAGTGAACAATAATCTCAAACTGGACGAGAGCATACTTAGGTAGAAAATTGAAAAATAAGTGGTCATATGTTACTTAGTATATATTTAGATATGGTTATTTTGTTGATTTTTTTCCTACATAAGGTATTAAGTGATCTGCCTATTACTTTATAAGCAGTCTCTAATTTGTATATGCTCTGTGGTATTGTCTACTTTGCAAAAGACAGTGTTTTGTTCTGCAAAATACATGTAAGTTTTAGACGAAATTCTGTTCTTTAGAAATCCAAGAAAATGTCTTTAGATTAATAAAAAGCACCAAACAACTCTTTACTTCAGTTAAGAAAAGACCTACATTTTTCTAATTTGGAGAGGGGAAGGGAAATAACAAAATGCTGAAACAAGGATACAGGTTGACCCATTGTAACAATGAGATGTACAAGACACTGTGTTGAAAACGAACTTTACAACTTGGAGGAGAGGAGGGAGGAGTTGGGGTGGTGAGGAGTGGAAGGAAAGACAAAGGAGTGAGTAACAATGCTTGATAGGAAATGTGCTCATTACCATACTCATGTAACTAACCCTTCTATACGTACCTTTACAATAAAAATATATTAAAAATTGAAAACCATAAAAAGACAGTAAATCATAAAAAGACAGTAAATCATAAAAACAGCAATACTTCCTCATGTCTTGTTGAAAATTATTGCATTTTATGCTTTTGCAGAAAGAGGGCCATTGTTTAGCCTGTCAGTGGAGTAAAACTTTTAAGCATTCACTTGTTTCATGAGCATATATTGATATTCTTAGAAAGTGGTTCAAAAACCAGTGGGACTCGGTGGAGAAAGCTGAATTATCAATGGAATAAAAATCACCAGGGAGTTAAAGATTTAGTTCTGTCTTGTGCTGTGAGGGCTGCTGTCTGTATATAGCACTTAGCTCAGAAAGAAGACAATGGCTAAAATTGCAGTATAACCCACAGACTCACAGACAGAAAGGAACATGCCCAATTATTTTATTACCCTTTCAGAAGCAAGTGGAATCTTGTATATCACATAGTTTCCCTTTGTGTAATATACCTAGTAATGACTTGTGTTTTAACTTACTAGAATTTTAGGATTTTCTATTTTGAGAATTGATTGGAGAAACATGTATTCTTTCCTTTTTTTTTTTTTCTTTTTAAAGCAAAACAAATAAGCCTTTTTTTAAAAAAAAAAAGAAAGAAAACAAAATAGTGAGGAAAAGAAAACCCTTTATACGCACACTGTCTGAAAGCCAAGCAATTCTTGCAACAGATGTTTGTTGTATTCATTTGGGGAGGTGTAGTTACTGTGGCTTTCCAGAATTTATTCATATCAACTAATTTTTCCCCTCTATTGAAAATATACTAGGAAAATCTATAATTATGCCATGTGGCTCATTTGATACATTAGGGAAAAATCTGGCCTAATTTAAATGATAAAATATAGAATGAGAATTCTTCTAGGGTAACTAGCTTGTTTCTTTAAAATTTGTATTGTATTGTAATTGTATCTAATTTGTTTTACAACTCCTGGAGGAGAGCATATGCATACTTCAGTTCTGAAGTTATTTAATGGATCAGGGGGATTTTATGAGAAGTTAAATTGATATAGTAGCCAATAAACGTAATCCTATTTTCCCTTTATTCGTTTACTCGGTTGCTGGTGGTGATTTTTTTACCTTGTGGCTTGTTTTGAAATCTTACTTTTATTTTATTGAACTTATCATGTCTTATAAAATGAAATGAAATAATAGCTCTATTTGTAGTAGGTGCATTTGATTTAATATTTTTTAATACTCTTAATAAAAAAGTCCTTTACTTTTTAAAGAAATACATCAAAAGTTCTGTATCAGCTAATATTTTTATTAAAGCAAATATTAATTGAGACATAAAAAAACTGTGAAGCATGTTTGAAGCAGAATTATAAGGTCTAGTGAGTCTATTCGTTTCATGGTTCATTAATTACAGCATGGGGAAAACCCAGTTTCCAAATGAGGGTGTGAATATCAAAGTTAAAATTTCTGATCAGGTTATTTCTCAATTTTGATGTAATGGTAATTCAGTTTATTACCTGCATTGTACTTAGTGTGATATTTGCACAGAACAAAATAGAAATGTGAGAAGAGTATTTGGGAGCATTTTCTGATGATGTCAACATCACTGTTTAAGCCAGTTTTATTTGGGTTATGTGTTCACATATTTTGAGTTATACATTCAGTCCATGGTATATCATAAATAGTTTTAGTTTTAGTTCTCTGGACTGGATATCTTCTGAAAGAGGATGCTGGTATTTTTGTAGTATTGAACCATCACATTGCATTATAATTCTTACAGATTATTTCCATATTTTGTACTCTTTCTTTTTATTTAGTATATGCTATTAAATAATAAGTATAGTTTAATTTTTTATATATTTTTATTGCTTTGAATAGGTCAATTCTTTCTTGGTAACTATGTAATAATAAATACCATCTCAGGTTTTCGGTGACCATTATGTTATTAGAAAATGTAAAGCATTTTTAAAAGCATGTGAAATACTTAGCTCGATTTATTTATTGCTTTCTATGTGGAGAAATGTGTGTGTGCTTGTAAAATAATCATTGAGAAGTGTCATACTCTTTAAATCTATGGAGTTCTCCAGCTATCTTGACCTATGTCTTGGCAGAATTTTAGAATACTCATTTGGTTTCCTATACAGCAGTATACATACCTATGGTATGAGCAGTTTGAAAACTCCCTTATGGGACATGCACTTATTCTAAGATGATATAAGAGATACATTTTTTTCTGTCCACTCCTTACAGATGTACTCCACACTGTTACAATTAAGTCCTGGGGAAGCAATGAGAGGGTTTAGAAGTCACTTTTCCACTGAAGGACTCCATAATCTCTTGAAAATACTTGTTACCCCTTGACAATGTGAAACCTTTAAGAAAGACTGAGTTAGCAAAAAGAAAATTAGTAACAAAAGTGCCATTATAATAAATCTGAGTAACTTTTATTATTGCTATTACTTTTATTGATATGTATTTATTATACAAAGGAATTTCTTTGTTATTTCCATACAGATACAATGTATTTGATCATATTTACCCCATAATTACTCTTAACTTCTCCTTGCCCCTTTTTTAGACCAATGCTTAATGGGTTTCATGAGTTTTTTCTTTACTTCTTTTTTCTTTTCCTTTCCTTCTTCTTTCTCTCCTCTCCTCTCCCATTTCCCCCCTTCTCTGCTTCCTTTCCTCTTTCTTGTACTAAGGCTTGAACTCAGGGCCTGAAGGCTGTCCCTTAGCCTTTTTTTACTCAAAGCTACTAGTGTTCTATCTACCCTGAGCCATAAATCCTCAGATCTCAGCTTCCTGAGTAGCTAGCATTACAGGTGTGACCCACAGCCTCTATCTTGTTAGCCTATTTTCATCCATGGATGTAATGTACTCCCATCATATCCACTGAAGGTAAGGTGAAATGAAAGAATAACTTTTAAACTAGCCTTTAAAGTGAGAGCATTGAAATAGCCAGAATGCTTTATTCACTCATTTTCATTCTTTTGTATGTATTCCTTGAGAGAATTAATTTATTTGAGGGTTTTTTTTTTTTTATTCTCCTTTAGTTCCCCTTACTCCCCACCACCCTTTCCTGTGAGACCTGGGTTTCTTGTATCCACTAGGAATTATTATGTGAGTGTGCCATGTCTACTGGAAACTATTTAAAAACCATATTAATAATTCTGTTACCTAAAAAAGCCCATTTTATTAAGATACTTACTGAGAAATTATTGAAATGCAATGACAAAAAAATACTTTTCAAAGTATCTCAGTGCAGTTGCCCCCAAAGAATCCATTAGTTCCCTTATAGCCCCTGATTCCTTCTTTTTTTTTTTCAGCATTTGCAGACCTTCATTTTATGTAAAGCTGGAGACATTTGAAACAGCTCTCATGTCTTCCTCCTATTTATTTTCTTATCCAGCCCTCTGATTATACTGTTTTCCCTCTACAGTGCCCGGGTTGGCAATTCTGATTTTCCTTTTTCTTAATTTCTTAGCATAAGACAGAAGGAACAAACTTTTCCTCTCAATTTTTTCCTGATGCCTTTATTAAAACCCATAGTGTTTTCTAATTCTTTCTGGATTCAGTTGAAACTCCACAGATCTTCTATGATACTGTGCTTCATAATGGGGTTTTATTTCCCTTTCTCACTTATGCTCACATACCACTCACAATGCCTATTTCCTTAGGAAAAACACCTCAAGACTGATCAGGACGGGAAGTCTTCCTCCCTGCCTCTGATTAAATTAGGTGTCTCCCCCTCTTTCCCTTGGCCCCGTGGACTTATCCAGCTTATATTATTGGAGTTAATCACATAATAACTTTCCTCTCTAACCCTTGAGATTGTATGCTC
Organism: Dipodomys spectabilis; assembly: GCF_019054845.1. Lineage (NCBI taxonomy): Eukaryota > Metazoa > Chordata > Mammalia > Rodentia > Heteromyidae > Dipodomys > Dipodomys spectabilis. The sequence continues at coordinate 15,072,402 of NW_024870815.1, read as the reverse complement.
CTTGAAGAGCAGGAATTATGGCTTGTTTATGATTCTCTGCTCCATATATGTTGTTTGAAAGAATAACTACTAGGTATTAGCACACATGGCTTTCCCACTGGCCTAATGCCATCATCTTTATCCACTTTTCTGTGCTTTCACTTTACTCAATTCAACTTGTATGTTTATGTCAAAAAGAATATAATTTTTTTTTTCTTCTACTCTATACTGAATATTCTTTTTTTTTTTTTGCCTGTTCTGGGGCTTGAACTCTGTTCTACCACTTGAGCCATGATACCACTGCAGCTTTGGTTTTTGTTTTTTGGAGCAGTTTATCAGAGATAAGAATCTAACAGAGTTTCCTGCTAGGAAACTCAGCTGCGAACCACTATCCTCAGATCTCAGCCTCCTGAGTAGCTAGGATTATAAGCATGAGCCACTGGCGCCTGGGCCTCGTCTTCTCCTCCGCCTCCGGCCGCCTCCTCCGCCGCCGCGCTCCGCCGCCTCCTCCGCAGCCTCCGCCGTCCTCCTCTGCCTCCGCCTCCTCCTCCTCCTCCGCCTCCTCCGCCTCCGCCTCCTCCTCCTCCTCCTCCTCCTCCTCCTCCTCCTCCTCCTCCTCCTCCTCCTCCTCCTCCTCCTCCTCCTCCTCCTCCTCATCCTCCTCCTCCTCCTCCTCCTCCTCCTCCTCCTCCTCCTCCTCCTCCTCCTCCTCCTCCTCCTCCTCCTCCTCCTCCTCCTCCTCCTCCTCCTCCTCCTCCTCCTCCTCCTCCTCCTCCTCCTCCTCCTCCTCCTCCTCCTCCTCCTCCTCCTCCTCCTCCTCCTCCTCCTCCTCCTCCTCCTCCTCCTCCTCCTCCTCCTCCTCCTCCTCCTCCTCCTCCCTCCTCCTCCTCCTCCTCCTCCTCCTCCTCCTCCTCCTCCTCCTCCTCCTCCTCCTCCTCCTCCTCCTCCTCCTCCTCCTCCTCCTCCTCCTCCTCCTCCTCCTCCTCCTCCTCCCTCCTCCTCCTCCTCCTCCCTCCTCCTCCTCCTCCTCCCCCTCCCCCTCCCCCTCCCCCTCCCCCTCCCCCCTCCCCCTCCCCCCTCCCCCTCCCCCCCTCCCCCTCCCCCCCTCCCCCCCCCCCCCACCCCCCCCCTCCCCCCCCCCCCCCCCCCCCCTCCCCCCCCCCCCTCCCCCTCCTCCTCCTCCTCCTCCTCCTCCTCCTCCTCCTCCCTCCCCCCCCCTCCTCCCCCTCCTTCTTCTTCTTCTTTTTTCTAACTGTGATTCCTAGGCAGGAATACCACCACTGAGTCATAGCTCCAGCCTTATTTTGTACTGCTTATTTTTGAGATAGTTTTGTTGTTGTTTTTTCCTGGACATATTCTTGGATCGCAATCCACCTATTTTATGCTTCCCATTGTATCTGGGATGACAAGCACATATTGCCATTCTTTTTCTGTTAAGGTAGTCTCATAAAGTTCTGCCTAGGTTTGGCTAGAACAATGACTATCTAATCTCAGCCTCCAATATAGGAAGGATGATAGGCTTGAGCCACTGGCGCCTAGCTTCCAACTTATTATTTTAATATACTCAGGAATTGTATATTCCAGGAATCCTGACTACTTTGACCATATTAGGAGTCTTTAAAAACTTTAAGCTATTATCATATTTATGAGCATCTAATTTTATGTCTTTTTTATTGTCAAGGTAATGTACAGAGGGGTTGCAGTTATATAAGTAAGGTAATAGTACTTTCCTTGTCATACTTGTTACTCCTTCCCTCATTTTTCCCTTTTTCTCTCCCCCTACCCCTCTACCACCCAAGTTGTACAGAGCATTTCCAACATATTATCTTGTGTATATCACTGTTGCATTATATGTTTTTATAGTTAGATTTGTGCTTTTTAACTAAGGGATTTTTGCATATACATATATATGTATATGTATATACATTTCTTCACAGATTTCTCATAGAAAGCAGTAGGTTTTCTTGGTGGAATAATATTCTTTTAACACATTTTTACATTTTTCCTATTTTAGCTATAGGAAGCTTATTTCATCTTTTTCAATTTTTATTTCTCCTGTAGAGGATGAAGTTCTATGACAACATAATAGAGATAGTTTTATGATAATAAAAATTTACTTAGCCTTTAATAAAAATCATATGTTAATTGGTGAAACAGGATTTCAAACAAGTATTATCTTAATCCTTTTTTCTTTATATATGCATATATATAGTACATTTATAGACTGATTCTATGAAAAAAATTTGACTTTCTAGTCCTTTTGAAGCAATATAGGTTGAGTTATTGCAATGGTGAATGTTACCCTTTATGCCTGTGTCTGCAGTTCAAATTGGTATTTTATTAAAATTAGTATCTCATCAATTTTATTAAATAAAAACAGATTTAAAGGCAGAACATTCCATTACAATTTTTTTGCCCTTTATTTCTTTCTCTTATTTTTCTCTTATTTCTTTCATTTGCAAATGAAAATTCAGCTCCATTCCATAGCTTACTAAGTTTAATAAAACATTTGTCGAGTTAAATTAATTTGAAGATAGACATATAGTTAATGTCAGTGAAGTCCTTTGAAGATAAAAAGCACAATAAGCGTTAGTTATTATCATTATGATAATTATTATCATTATTATTATTACATAGTGTCTGCTTAAAACTACCCTTGGTTGCTCTGGGATGGCTGAGCCTAATGAGAGGGGTTAATCTGGATATTTTCCAGAACTTAGAATTTGAGGCATCATATATGGAAGGTATTTTTTTCTCCTTCAGTAGATCAAGAGGTATGTTTGAATTTTTTGCTTAAAAAAATAAACCATATTTTGACTCAGCAATGCAGAACTTATTGAATAGTTTGAATATTTTCTGATTAAAAAAATCTCTAAAGGATATCTGAAAACTTAAGCATTGCATTCTTTTCCAAGATGTTTACCTCCTAGTTAGCCATTTTTGAGGTATATAAAGCTCAAAAGCTTAATTTTTATATATGACAAGAGAATAGATCATAATTATGACAGTGAAATATGAGAGCTTAATTGTTAGGATAAAATGAGAAATTGTCTCTCTGGGAAGTTATAAAAATAACTATAACTAACTACATAAATTATCCTCAATAAGAATATCTTCAGAAAATTCCCCTAGGTTATCCTTGAATATTCTTCTATGTAAATGTTAAAGTAAAATTCCTTATATGATAGCTGCAAAGATTTTCATCATAAGTCACAGAGATGAAGGAAATATGGAAAGATCTTAAATAGACACAACGTATGAAAGTCAAATGTACTCCCAGCTTCATTATCAGTGGAGGCATTAGTGACATGTCTGAAGAAGACATTCCCTAATATTACTGCAAATTAAGTAATAAAAGACCTCAAGAGAATGAAAAGAGAAAAGGTGCCTAGAGCCAATGAATTACAATTGACAACCTAAAGGCACTTGAAGAACCAATTGCAAGAGTGATTGCATAGCTATTCATAGTGTGCAGCAGACAGAGCACACCAGAAAGCTGGAACAATGCCCTCAGTTCAGCAATATTGCTTCAAAAGAATGGAAAGAGGGGATCGGGAAGAGCCACTGACCCTGAGACCAATTTCCAGGCAGCTGCACAAACTATATACTGTAATTAAAGGTTTTGACCAGTAATCAAGGCAGAGCCAGACTACAGAAAGTCTAGAGAACCAGCAAGGGTTATAATGAGCAGACATCCTTTACTTACAGCATGGAAAAAGCCAGTAAGAAAACCAGTTCACGTGTGGCCCGTGACTTTGAAAAGCTCTACTATGTTAACACATAGGTGAAAAGCATGTATTTTTTTTACCCTCTTTTCTAAGAACAAAAAATATGCACAAAAAGATAACAACTGTTATCTTTTGAGATGAATAGACTACTCTGCTACTTAGAAAAGGGCATTTTTCATTTGACACATGATGGCCTTCCTTTTCACCTATGAATTACACCTTTCTTTGGTGAAAATAGCAAACTCAGATTGTTAAATGGTTAAAAACAATAGATTAAATGCATGAATACAGTTCAGAAGTGACCACTGTCCAGAGCTCCAATGGCAATGAACTTATCTACACCTGAACTATTTGCCTAGACAACCTCCTCTCCCTTTTGTTTACTAGACCTACAATCTCTCCTTAGTCATATTTCTTTATGTAAAATTTTGTATTTAGCCACACTCTGTTATTTAAACATTCATATAACAACCCTGAATATTTATGTTTTGAGAAAGGCATCACTGATGCTTTGAAATGAAATATGATGTAGGTTTCCTGTACCAACAAGATGGTGTTCTGTAGGGGTCTAATGAAAGGTAATGTCTCATTTTCAACTAAATTCTCACATAATTTTCTCTTGACTGAACCTATTACAGTTTTTACTATGTTTGATACTAGATATTAGTACTAGCTAAGTAATGGACTGGAAATTACCTTGTACGTTAGAAATTCTGAAGTCTAAATTTGTACAGACATTTTCTGTGCCCAGATGCAGAGGGGAAGATTTAAGTGGAATGATGTTCTGTTTTATTTAAGCTTACAATTGAATACATTCAGGTGTCCAGACCAAGTTCTGCTAATAGAATGCTAGTGGAGTGCATTTTATACCATACCTGAAATAAGATGATGAGGCTTCAGAGAATTCTCACAGGGTTAGGTTATGTGTTTTTCTGCCAAGGACTATTTGGATATTTATAACACTGGTTAGGAACCATACAAAACCATCCATATAGGCAAACAGCTGAGAGTAGCAAACTAGAAGTATATGTATCTGTTCCATCCTGATTTTGCAGGCCTTATTTGGCCTAAGAGTTGGACATTTTCTCCACCCGCTGGAGAATCTTTAGGTATAAATGGCTCTATAAAGTATCTGAAACATTTTTCTTAAATGAGAAATGAAACACCTGAACTTTATGGGATAGATTTTATAAAATAACTATTTTTGGACTATGATTATGCTTAACAGTTTATCAGGCTGAAACAAGTCTTTATTGAAAAAGGCCAGAGCGGAAAATCTGGGTAACTTGTATATTCTTTAGACAAGGAGAACAAAGTAATAATGAAATGAAAATAAGAGCTTTACAAGGGAATCCTTAGAAAACAGCTGGTTGAAGATTTACAGTTGTTTACTGTGCTATGAAAGAGAGTCTCTCATCATGCCTTAGCATACTGTATTGATGAGAAGATTCAATAATCATTAGAAGGATCCAGAAAAAAAAAGACAAAAGATATCTTGAGATAGAGGTGTAACTGACATGTGCTTAATAGAATCTTTATTGCTGTAATTATTATGATTATACAAAAGCAAATGGTTGTGCCCAGCCAAATGCTCTGGCTTTTGAGAAGAAGAAAAAAATTATTTTAAAAAAAACACCTTTCCTTATTGTCCAATATATAAAGATTTACATTTTAATTAATTCTATAACCATTTCATTTAAAGAGATACTTATCAAAATTGTTGGAAAGTTGTTAATGTTTAGCTAGAGATAAGTAAATGTACGTATGTCTATTTCTTGCCAATAAAATGGATGTCTGTCTTTTCTATTTTTATATTAATTTTGGTGTTTTTCTTTAATTAGGCTTACATTAGGACATCTTTCTGTTTTTCTTAATTACCTTGGGCTTTTTAATGACTTATTAATTAAGCTCATTTTTTAAGTAAAAAAGTAACAAGAGGTGACATTGATCAAGATGTACTCTATTCATAAATGGTTTTATTGAATAGTAACTCATTTATACAACTACTTAAATATAATAAGAATATTAAATAAAAAAGGAGAAATGGACTTTGAATCGTAGCAGGAGGCATCCAGGTTGCCTGAGCATTGGCTTGTTACTGTTAAGAGAAACTTGTTCTTATTTGAATCCTACTTACGATTTGCCTTAAAGTTCTTTAGCCATTGACATGTTGAACTGGAAAAATGTGTACTATTAAATGTTGTGTCATGCTTTTAAGATGTTAAAGCAAGATATGTGGCTATAATTCCTGGGTTTGCTTGCGCTCCTTTTTTTTTTTAACAACAACTATTCTCCAGCTCAGTTTGTTTACATATAGTGTATAAATTTGTTAAAAAATCGTACTTGAGATTTTTGTTCCATCCTCTGTTAGTTAAGATTTTGTGAGTAACATCCTGTAGAAAATGTATCTTTATCATTTTCACTCCCATCTCCATGGAGTATTACATAATCGTTACAAATCCATTTTGATCTCATTTTATAATGAATAGTCTGTATGATTAATAAAACCACATGTCAAAATTTTAAGGCCAAAATAAGTTCACAGTGAAAAGTAGTTCTCCTTTTCACTCATCTTTCCTGTTCTATAATTTACAACTCTCAGTCTTCAGCCAGGAGACCTTCTTACTGAATGTTGAATGTCAAAAGGTTAGAAACATCAACTTAATAAATTTTTCTTTACCAACATAATAAAACATGGACTGTAAATTAATTTACATAATTATCTTAAGAAGAATGTTTCTGAGCTACTTGGAATATGATGTTATAATCAGTGGAAGGAAGTTAGTTTTAATAAACTGATCTTTAATTTGCTACCGTATGAGTTTTAAGGCTGTTTATTGAGTTATATTCATATAGAGAAATAATAAGGGAATCTTTTTTCTAATTTCACAGATTAGCTTCTTAATTTCTGAAGGTATGCATCTCTATGCTCATTCTTTACTTAATTAATTGTAAAATTTCAAAGCATAAAGATAAATATAGAAAATAATATAATGAATATATCTGCTCACCTATCACCCAGATTAACCAAATGTTATCATATACTGTATCTATTTCAGGTCTTCTCAGTAAAGAAACAAGTTATAAAAGATGACTTATTCTTTTCCCATTAACCTCTCTCTTTCATATTCTCACCCCTTCAAAAGCAAGAATCTTAAAATTGGTATATGTCTTGATTAGCGCACATCTTTATACTTTCATAAAATATACATGTCTCAAAATAATACAAATAATGATTTGTGTAGTCAAAATGTACATCTTATAGAATACATTTTAATGTGGCATTTTCATTATATTTTTTAGATTGTCTCATAAATCTAGCTCATTAATTTTCACAGATAGATTGGGTTCTAGGTTATGACCTTCACATAATTTCATATATTTATTCCATTACTGATAAAATGTAAGTTGTTTGTGGATTTTTGTGATGGTAAACAAAGCTGTTGATAATTGTCTTTCAATATGAACGTGTGCAAACATTTTTCACATAAATTTGAAGTTACTGGAACATGAGCTACATATGTTTAGCTTGATGGCTATATAACTTGACACTTTGGGTTGGGAGATGACAAAATATAAAACTTTGAGATCAGATTTTTTGAATTTAAATCCTTCTTAGTACTGACTAGCTGAGTACTAGTAGGAAGCAGCTAAATCTATTTGCTTATCTGCAACATCAGGATGATCCTAGAACCTACCTCACAGTGAGTAGCAAGGATAAGAGAGGAATCCTCTCTCAGGGTTTCTTTTTCCTCCTCAGGGCTGGAATAAGAGTGAAATGGGCTAATCTTGGATTAGGCACATGTAACAATGCCTGGTATAAAGTAGTGTCAAGTGAGTGCCTGTTAAATTCACAAAAGTGAATGAGAGAGACAGACAGACAGATGGACAAACAGAAACAGAGGGACAAAGACAGAAACAGAAAGAGACAATGGAAGAGAGAGATCCATGTTTATATACTTTTAGGGTACTTAAAGCATAAATTCCAAATACAAGAACGTTTAACAAAAAACAAAAAAGCAAGACTTGATACAACCTTTATAACTCTTGTCAGATAAAATTATAAGCATTAAATTTATTTTACTTCTCCTTACATAGTTTTCTTATCACAAATTGTCATTATGTCTTTCCTTCCCTGCCTCCTTTCTTCCCTCCTTCCCTCTTCTCTCCCTTCCTTCCTTCCTTCCTTCCTTCCTTCCTTCCTTCCTTCCTTCCTTTCTTCCTTCCTTCCTTCCTTCCTTCCTTCCTTCCTGGATTAGGCAATAAGATGCACTTTTCTTTCATGAAGAAACCAGGAAAATAAAATCTTTTGGTGATTCTGTACTTGCGAAGTTCAGTACTAAAGCTTGTTCTTTAAGATGTTTTAGATATGCCATTGGCCTTAAGTCTTATATCGGGTTTTCAATACCATTAAATTAATTAGCATTGTCTTTTTTTTAATGTAAGTGCAAGTACAGAATGCTGTACTTTGAACAACACAGAAATGTGGGTGGTGATGGAGCAAGGTATGAGCCTACCTGCAGTTGTGGCCTTTCAGAAGCCTAGGAATCTGCTTTTGCTAAATCGTCACTTGTGTGTTCTCCTGATTGACAGCCTGTTGTTTGCCTCTGAGAGCGCAAGAGGTTACTGGAATTATTTTAGTGTGCATGTAAAGCCAGTACTTTCAGATTTAAATGGAATCTTCTCAAGCATTAAAGGTGGATTACTTTGTATTACTTTTATTGCTTTTCAAGTGTTTTTGGAAACATTTAAGAATCTTTCTAAAAACTGCATTTCCTGGAGTGTATTTTCTTTGGGGGAAATTTTAAGAATTCATTGTAGGCTTTCCAGAAGCCTGAAAGTTAACCACGAACAGGACTGATTAAAACAAATTACTTGGTTTAAAAATGAAAACAGACCATATGAGGAAGAAACTCCATCGTATCTCTATATTCCTTATGATAAAGCAGACGTGTGTGTGTGTGTGTGTGTGTGTGTGTGTGTGTGTGTGTGTTTAACAAAAACGAGTGTGTGCATTTTTTCCTCTTCATTCTCAGTTTCTTTTGATCATTGATCTGGGTGACCCCACGCTCAGGGCTTTTTTTCTTCATTTGACATGGACAGATTTTTGAAGTATAGCTCTCCTTTGGGAATCGCAGGCAGTTCCACTTGACTAACCTGTGATCTAATGAGCAGTAATGCAGGGTTACAGTGGCCATTTTGTGTGCTTTGACGGAGGCTGGCTAGACAGAGAGGGGGAGAAAAGAGAGGCAGGGTGACGAGCAGTGTGAAAAAGACTTGTTAGCCCACATTAGTGTGCCTGATTTACTTCACAACAGGTCAGGAAAGGCCAACAGCAGGGTTGTCGTTAAATTGCAAAGTTGAAAATCCTGGTATTAGAAAGCTTTCAGATCTCTGAAAGCTATTCATTCCAAAGTTGGTTTTTAACTCACCTTTGAGATGCAACAAACAGGATAGCATCTGCTCCCTCAATCTTGCATATATTTATGAAATAATGATGTGACCCTAGATTCTCTTCTTACTGCTACAATTTTTAAGCATCCTGTCATGCTTGGCCTGTTTTACAGCAAGCTCCAATGTGAAAGAGAAGCCAAAGCGAACAGGGCTGTTGCACTTTTTTATGTCCTATGTTCAACCCTTAATGAGATGCCCATGCTTTCTGTTTGGAAATGCTGGAAGAATGTGTTTGTGAACTCATAGCCTCTTAAACTTGTCTTTGCACGTTGACACTGATGCATGTGCACTTGTAGAGCACAATCAGAATGGTAGTTGTTCAAACCAAACTAGCTTTTAATATCCTGTTCCCCCAACTCAAGCTTAAACTTAGGTATTTTACATCTTATCATTGTTTAGACATGATAGATGAAAGAGAATAGATGATTTAACCAAAAAGTAGGTAGATTTCTGTTGCATGTGATCTGGCTTAACTGTTAGAATAAAAACCCAATTTGACCTTTTTTGTTTTTAATCCCTCATATTCAAAAGAACTTTGGGTTTATAATGGAACCACACTACTGCTTTTATTGATGAAAGAGCCTTGTCCTTCTGTTATCAAAGACCATTTGGTAGATAATGTCAGCTTTTTATTTAACTTACTATATATATGTGTATATACATATATTTATATAGGTTAAAGCCTAAAACCTTGCAGCTGAGATAAAAATAGAAGCCAAACCAAATGGCAGTGTTACTGTTAGCTACAGCATATCTTACTTCCAAGTTCCATGGCTGGTTCTTACATGGACTATAAAAGTGTACAAGTGAACATGTGTTCTCTGTACCATAAAGAAGGTCAGGAATGGACTGTTCTTCCAGTCTTGATTTGGGCCCTGTAAACACAGTACTGATTCAGTCCCTCTGGCTGTGTATAAGGACAGTTTTCTTCAGGATAAAGGCTGTAAGCCTGTTGTACTGACCAGTCTATGAAAATTAATCTATAGAAACTGTCTTTATTTGTAGATAATATTATCTAAGGCTTTCAAAGAGAACCTTTATTAAAGATGGAAAATAGCGAGGTACATGTTTTTAATTTTTTTATTTAATAAAACCTTTTGTTTATTCTTTTGACTGATATTGTTTGCATGTTTACTATGTACAAACAGTGCATATAGTAATGCAAAGAGGATCCCTTTTTCAATTCACCTATATATAATACATAATTATAATACATTGTGGGAAAAGCCATTAGAAATATGTAACGAGTTTTTGACATTAATATAAACGAGCATGTTTATAGTGGGAAATATGTTTCTCTTACATTATGTCAGGTAATTTTCTTGAGTATCCTGGGAATTACAGTATTATCTCCTCATCTATTATATAATGGAGAACCTAAGATCCTTAGAAATATAATAATGAATTATGCAAGATCCACTAGTGACCTAAACCTAATCTTTGGACTTCAAATCATACCCAAGTCTTTGGACCTCAGATCAAGCGCTTTTATTCATTTCATCACAAAAATCTCCTCTCATTGATTTTTTTAAAAATATAACAAAAACATTTTATTAATTTGATTTTTACAATATAATTTAATTTTCTTTTTTTTTTACTTTGAAGTTTTGGATCAGTTTCTCTACCACCACCCCCTCCGGATGTTTTTTGCTTCTCGGACAGGCCCCAGCTGCCCATTTGCAGATGGGCCTTTTTTTTTTTTTAAAACAAATGAGCTCAATTGAAATGAGAGTAATATATTGAAGAAACTAAGCCAAGTGAATTTTTATATATTTGTGAAACAGTGTAGTTATTGTATTCCAGTATTTGAGGGAGAAAGCTTGCTGATTTGAGCTTAACTCTCTGTCCTGTCCATCTTTGTTTTCAGAAATAACACAGGACTGCTCTGGAAAGCTAATGACACCTCAAGCCATTTCTGTAAACACCAATTTCCTTCCTGAGCTTCCAAGTTATGGCTTCCTCTTGTAGCTCTTGGTCTCTGTTCATTCATGTATACCAATTTAATAACTTAGAAGTGGGAAGGCATCTTTGGGGCCAGAGAGAACTTGATAATAGGCATAAATATATAGAAGAACATGGCATATTTTAGTATTTGTTACCCATCCTAAAGAGAACTATAAGTCTTCTAGTACTTAAATGGGAAATTAAGACCCATCACAGAGCTTAAAAGGCAGCATTTTCATTACATCATAGTTCCTTATGGGATTATCTCTTAATACATACCCTCTACCACCCTAAAAACATGATAGAGGAAGATGAGCTGGCATTGTAGAACAACTCTTAATGGCCTCACAGCAGCAAAACTGCCTTATCCTGTAAGATGCTTTAGGACCACTGATGGACAGGCATTACAAAAATTTCTAGGCTCCAGGAAGAACTTGAGTCTTGATTTCCTACTAGTATAGATTTCTTTCGACCTACTCTGCATCTCTGTTCCAAGAGTAGTTGATGATTTTGTAAAGAAGGCTGCTTGCTGTTCTACCTTTTTCAAGGCAGCAATCCTTCATTGAGCAGGATTTTTGTTTTGATTGTTGATAGGCTCATAGCTGCCTAGAATGGTCCTTGAACACACAAGGTGTTTAGTAATCGTCCAATAAGAAATTCATTCAATACCCATGATATGCAAGTTGTGTATTGTAGTCTGAAAGTAGACTAGCAAGCAATCCAAACCAAATCCCTGCCAGTATACGGTACCCCAAGAGGGTAGTTTACAAAACAATTCACTTAATTGTAAGGTGACAATAATTCATATATAGAGAAATGGACAAAATGAACCCTTTAGGTGATGGCATTGAATAATACGCCATTTCTAAAAAGACCTTTATTAGAATATTTAAAACAAAATGTTAACAACTATACCCAGTACTTTTTTTTCTGTGTGTGTGTGTGTGTGTGTGTGTGTGTGTGTGTGTGTGTGTGCGTGTGCGTGTGTGCACGTGCGTGTGCTAGTACTATGGCTTGAACTCAGGGCCTAGGATGCTGTCCTTTATCTTTTGTTTGTTTGTTTGTTCTTTTTTACTCAAGGCTATCAGTCTACCACTTGAGCCATAGCTTTGCTTCCAGCATTTTGTGGGCTGGTTGGGGATAAGACTCTTGTGGATTTTCTGCTGCTTGCTTTGAATCTCACCCTTCAGATCTTACCTCCTGAGTAGCTAGAATTGCAGAGTAAACCATGGCACCCAACCCCGCTGATGCTTTTTTTGAGTTGCTGCTATTTTACCTTTGGGTAGAGTCTCTATATGTATCATTTATTTTCTTGATACAGTAAAGCTTAGCAGAGAATTGTTTTATTTTATGCTTTATAATTTTATTGTTATTTTTAAGATATTGTAAGAGGGGTAACCATTTCACAATTCAAGTAGTGCTTACATTTCCCTTCCTTTGCTTTCCCCCAGTCTCCTCCCCACCCCATTCCTGCCCACAAGTTATATAGTTCATTTCCTTCATAGTGTATACCCAGTACCATGGTTGCATTTTATTCTCAAGTTTAAAATGTTTAATATTATCATGTAAAATCATAAATTCATATGGATGTCTGTAATCCATGTCTTTCTTACAAGCTTTAATTAGTAGAACAGTTCTGCCCTTGTCCACCTTAAGAAATGAAAGTAAATTGGCTGTATTGGAAAAACATGGGAAATTTGAGGGCAATCTAAATAAAAGCTTTATAAGAACAAGACATGGTCTGGCCTCAGAAGTGAGAAATTTGGTGAATATCAAGATTCACTGGTATGACATTTGCTAAACAGGTGGTGAATGTCAACACCGTGTCTACTAGCCCAGTATGGCATACATGCATCAAGTCTGGAGAACCGTTGTGTCTCTGGGGGAATCATCTGAATTCCTTTCATCTGTTTCCCTCATTGTTTCACAGACTAAACTCTATGGAGAAACTTACTCCGAGACCACACTGAAAACACATCTGTGCTTCAGGATGTGAATTTTTTTTTCAATTTAGCTTATATTAGTTATACAGGGAAGGATTCCATTGTTATATCGCCACACATGTTTATACTGTATTCCAATCAATCTCACCCCCTCTACCACTGAAGATGTAGATCTTTTTTAACTGTGTGTGGGTCTGTACCAATAGAAATTATATTGAAAATATACTTTTATAGCAGATCCTTGATATTAGGATAAATTCTAAACTTCCCAGCAATACTGAAGTCATTTAAGTATGGTGCAATACTGATATTGAAGAGGGAAGAATGAGTGAAAATTATCTTTGCACATTTTTCTGAGATCACTTTCATATGTAAGAAGAAGCTGTTGACCCAAAGTTTGCATGGGTGGATATGTGGGAGGCAGAGTTGTACTGGAGATCCCCACGTATCCCTCGGCTATGGGATTGAGAATTAGAACATCTACTAAAATTCCACCTCTGTATTTTAAGGAATGGTAGCATTCAGTGGAGAAGTGACGAATATATGCCAGTGTGTGTTCAAGAACAAAGAGCAGGCCTCTATCATCTCCTTACCCTAAAGCTAGATGCTGTCTCGTTTTCTCATTCTTGTCAGGCCAGTTTGGTGTACCTGGTTTGTTCTGGGTACCTGGTTTAGTCTTGTTGTGGTTCCATCAGAATCCAGAGAACACCTGAACCCAGGCATTTAGCTCATTGGCAGGATGGTATTCATTGAATTGAATTGTATTGAATTCAAACAAACCCAGAGTCTCTTGAACATAGAACCTTTCAACTCTTTATCCTTCTTGCTTGCTTGCTTAGTTTGCTTGTTTTTTGTTTTTGTCAGTCATGGGGCTTGAACATTGGGCCTAGGCACTGTCACTGAGCTCTTCAGCTCAAGGCCAATGCTCTGCCACTTAAGCGACAGCACCACTTCGGGTTTTTTTGGCAGTTAATTGGAGATAAGAGTCTCTCAGACTTTCCTGACCTGGCTGGCTTTGAACTGTGATCCTCAGATCTCAGCGAGGATTACAAGTATGAGCCACTGGTGCCTGGCACTGCATTCTTTCATAAAGGGAATATACCCATAAAAATAGCCTCCAGGTCTTCTGCCCCTCAGTCCTAGGGAGGCCTAGGACAATTGAATTGAATTGAGTTGAACTATGGAGAATTCACCTTAGAGCTGAGCACATTCCTTCAACAAGACTTCTGTGAACCCCAGGCATTCAACAATAGATACTATTCTCAGCGATTACCAAGGCTTCAATTACATGTTCTTTTCATCAGTAAAGAGCCATATCTTTAGGCTCAAAGCCTGACTTGTGTTTGTCCATCACACGTCCTTTCTGAATCATTCCTTTATATGTCTGTATGTAAATGTTTCTCTGATATATATGTAAAACTATGAAGTAATAAGACTTTGTAAAAGGGGCTCCAAAAACATGGGAATGCCGTCTTTTTCCTGAGCACAAAGACTTAGAGACTTTTAAAATTCATAGTATATCATCTTGAAGTTTTAAAAAAATAATGTAAGTTGGAGCAGTACAATTTGGCACTTATTTTCCTACTTATGGTATGTGTAGGTTTGCAAATGTATGTTGAAAGGTTTTGTGTTCAAGAGACTCAGGGGCTTGTTTGCACAGTGTCTCTTTTTCTCCATTGAAATGGACTTTTGGGTGCTGGTAGATGAGCCACTCAAGACAATTTTTATACTTTTTTCCTCACTGTTGTTGGGTTATTTTGTTTTGATGGTGCTGAGAGTTAAATCTCAGACCTTGTGCATACTAGACAAGCATTCTACCACCGAGCTATACCCCTATCAATTTGCCTTATTTTTTGTAATATTTAAAATTGCATATTCTTGGTCGCTGGTTATAACTTTGTCTGTAAACTCTGGGTATATGTTTCAGCCATCCGTGTTTTCTTTCATTCAATGTGTATTAAGCACCTTCTTCCAAAGTCCTAGTAAACAAGATTCACTCTTTAAAACTAAGAGTCTTCTTCAAAGATAGGTCTGAAAAGTATGTGGCAAGTATTCCAAAGCCAAGTATCAAAAGCATTCCAAAAAGGGTTTGGATATCACTTAATATATAAATATTTAGCATAAAAGTTTACAAGGAGACTACTTTTGTGTATATGTGTGTTTATATATGCACGTATATATATGTGTGTGTATATATGTGTATGTATATATCTGTGGATATATATCTATGAATATATAATGTGTATATATACTATATATATACAGTATATATACATATATATAGTATATATATACACACACACATACATTTTTTAGCCCAAAAAGATCTGGAATAGTGTATGGATTCGCTATCTCAGTGTTTTCAGTGTTTTGTTGTTGTTGCTTGTTGTTATTGTCCATTAGCCACATGTAAACAGCTAGAGGCAGGAAAAAGAGGAATGTGCGGAAATGCGTCTGACTTGGGATGTCTTGTTTTCCAGAATTCCTGCCAAGGGTTGGCAAGCCCAGAAAGGCAGAGGCTGGCACTGTTCCCTGCCACCCTCCACCCTCCATGGCATACTCCATCAGACGCCTGTTCTAGGCGTGACCTAGATTCCCTAGCTGGGACCAGCAGGGCCGTCACTTTTTTCTTTTTTTCTTTTCTTTTCTTCCCATCTCTTCATCTCAAGTCTCCCTCAGCCAGTAAGTTAAGGAAATGCTCCAAAGGCCTGTGCCAAAATGTGTCTGCCCTTCTTCTGGTGGCATGAGCCCAACTGTCAGTTGTAGGTAGACATACCACCTGGGAAACAGTTCGCTTCCCATACCAGATGGAGGGTCACTGGTCCAGGAGAAGACCCACAACTGGGTCTCTGGAGCAGATGCTTTGCAGACAGCCCGTGATGTTTTGTCCTCACCCTGCCGGGGCCCCCAGCTTTCCTCACTATGTAAGAGAGATGGGAGAGACTCCATCCCTCAGGCTAAAACCCTCTCTCCTTGGCCCATGTTTGAATTAAGTGTCCAGCCCTTCAAAACTGACAAATAGTTTCTGTGACCCAGAGATATGTATAACGATGGGATCTGAATAGTGACCTCAAAAACATAGGTTATGAAAACATTTATATTAGTATTTGCCGAAAGCTTGTTTGGCTGATCTCAGGGGTGTTGACGCTTTCATTGCCTTTTTTTTGCCTCAATAAGATGTAAGTCTATTTATGGTAGATGGTCTTAGGTACATTAGATTTCCAATGTGTGTATGGTCTGATACGTAGTCTTGTTTTATTGTGAATAATTGAAAGAAATGGGAAACTGGGTTCTTGTCATTTCCAACATAGTACTTAAAAATTTCTGGAGGAAATTTAATCTAGTGAAACTCTTGTTTTTCAAATAAGAAAATACCAGTGTCTTCATGCTATGCCTTTCAGCTAAAACATCTGCATCAGGACAAAAGCTTCATCAGTGTCAGTGAAAGGAGTCCAATCTCAGCCCCAAGAGGGCTGTCTCCTTAGAGCTTCTTGCAGTTGTGTTCAAGGGTGTTTTGTTACCGCAGAGTCTGCAGCACCCATTCCCATTCAGAAGAGGGACCCATAGCAGACTCCTTTTATTTTCGAGGATTTTTTAATTGATTCCCTTTCTTCTTTCTTTTCCTTTCTTTTCTGCTTTTTTCCTGTGAAAATATATAACTATGAAATGCATGAAAAAAATAGATATACATGCAACTTAAGAATAATATAAAAGCAAATAACAGTGTTAAGAAGTAGAACACCAGTACCTTATTATTCTTTTCTGTGCCTCTCATTTGCATGGAACTTTCTGCCTCACCACCCAGAAGCAACTACTGTGCTGGCTTTTGTAATGGCTGTTACCCTGCTTTTTATACTTTGCCACTCACATTTGCATCCCTCCAAATTATATGAGTTGTTTAATGTGTAGATCTTTATAAATTTTGAATTATACTAAAGGTATTCTGTAGTTTCTGGTTTTGTAGGGATATTCTTTGTAGATTTATCTATGATCATCTGTAGTCTATTCTTCACTGCTGTATAAAGGTCCATTTTATAAGTGTTTATTACAATTTATCCATTCTATTGATGACTTTTGCGCTCTTTCAATAGTAAAGTTATTAAAATGCTGTTTCTAGGAATATTTCTGAATGTTTCCAGCATATCTATCCCACCAGTTCTTAATGATATATACCAAAAGTGTCAGTAACTGATGTTTATTATTAAATATATGAGATTGCCATTTTATATTGATTTTTATAGCCAGAAAACTTGTTAAACCCCATTAATCCTTATGGGATTATCTATTATAATTATCCTATTATCTATACAGTCTGAATATAAGCCATTATGAGTTTCATTTTAAAATGAGGGTTTGTTTTATCCTTTTCATGTCTTATTTCTATTGCTTTTTCTTGTCTTCTATCTTAATAAACATCTCCAGGACTCCTCTAAATAGAATTGGTGATGGCAAGTTTTGCTATATTTGTCTCATAAGAGGAGACACTTTGAGTATATTATCTTTCACAATAGTACGTACTGTAGGCTATTTTTTTATATAAATACATTTAACAGTGACAAATGAAATGCACTTTTGTAAAAGATACCATTTCTATTGAGAGGTACATTTTATTATGACTGAATATGGAAATTTGTAAAATATTTTCTATATATTTATTGGGAGGATTATATGTTACTAGTTACTAGTTACTAGTAGCCCAGTGCTATACTTATTACCTAATATTTCATCACTCTGGCATTGGATGAGATGTGATTATTCCTGTGGACTACAGATAAAACATAGAAAATTCTCTAATCTTAGTTAACATCCACTGTAATTGGAAGGATAAAACATGATTGATGAAAGTTAATTTATTCCACAAGGATAGATTATTATACATATTTGTGTTTAGATGTGGGTTACAGTGAGTTGGAGAAGCCTCCTAAAGAAGATATTAGAGCTGATGCTCTAATACATCACTAATTACCCTTCCAGATTACCCAGCATTTTGAAATTTTAATATTAATTTTAAGTAAACAGGGACACATTCTATATGAATGTGGTTTTCCAATGAGAAGCATGATATTTTGTCTACTATAAGCCTCCTTAGCAGTATTTAGCAGGAACAACGTATTTCTGTGACCAATAATCCATCAGCTGATACAAAGTCATAATTGCGCTTATTATATCCCAAATCGTTTCGTTTACCCACTGTTATCTGTGGACATGGTAGCAGTGTGTTTGGCTTCTTCCATTCTTGGGCATGTGAAAGTGTGAAATAACCAACAGAAACAAGTCACATGTTTATATTTGAGCAGACTGGAATATTTGTGGTCAGTGCAGTTGTGGCCTACTGCTGCTGCTATTTCTTGTAGCTGTCCAAACCAGAGGTGCTACTTCCTGAAGTGGGAATTCAGAGACTCCAACCATAACATACTTTTGGTTATTGTTACCCAGGAGATCTGGTACTACAAATTGCTAAAGTAGCATAATAATCATAGTTTAGTTTATAAACTAGTTGTAGCTCAGTTTCTTAGCAGTGCTATGTGTAAGTTGTACAGCTCTGAATTTTTAAACACCTTATTCTGTCTACCCAGTCAAATTAAAATAAGCTATTATTCCAGCCTTGAACAAAGTTCTAAAAGAAATCATAAAAACCATGAAAATTATTTGGCTATTGAGTATATGTTAACTATACATACATAAATTTCTCTTCCCTTCCTTGTGATTTCATTTATTGTCTTACTATTCATTAAGTCAACAGCTTAAGGTTGATAGCAGTTTTGTGTAAAGCAAATCCAAATCCTAGAAAAATGAAAGCCACATTTATTAAACTCACTATTAGGCTATTTATTTGTCCTACTTTTACTTAAGCCATTATGATTTTTTTTACACTGGGGTTTGAACTCAGAACCTAGCATTTGTTAGTCACTCTACCAGTTGAGCTATACCTCTGCCCCTACTTTTTATTGGGTAATTTGGAGATGGAGTCTATCAAAGTTGGCCTCAAACCATTATCCTCTAGATCTCAGCCTTCTGAGTAGCTAAGATGGTAGTATAGAACCACTGGCACCCAGCCCATTCTGATTTCTTTTATTCTTTGCTAACTGGGTCAGTTTGTATTTTGTTGACTATTGAGCATAAATATTCTATGGAGTTATTTATTATGATTGACTAATGGAAAGTAGAGGGAAGAGTAATGTTTTTTTTTTTCTTTTTTTGGGGGGGGAGGTCCGGTCGTGGGGCCTGAACTCTGGGCCTGGGTGCTGTCCTTCAGCTTTTCAGCTCAAGGCTAGCGCTCTACCACTTGAGCTGCAGCGCCATTCCCAGTTTTTTTCTTTTTCTGCTTATGTGGTGATGAGGAATCGAACCCAGGGCCTCATGCATGCAAGGCGAGCGCTCTACCACTGAGCCACCTTCCCAGCCCCTAGGCTAATGTTTTCTTTTCCTCCCTACCTCCATGCCTCTGGAGAGGTCATAAAATATACTAATCAGAGTCAACAGCTACCCTTCAAGAAAACTCTGTAACTGAAAGTGTGATGAAATCTTACAGATAGCCACTTAAGCTATCATAAAGTATATTCATGCTATATTTTTAATTTAATAACCTTTTCATTGCCTATTTGTCTTGCAGATTTCATATCATGGATCACCTCCCTACATCTTCTATAAGCAGAGTCAGGTTATTTGCAAGATAACTTGTTTAGGACTAATCAGTAGTTAGAAGAGGTGTTTTGGGCTTTTGTTTCTGTTTTTAAGCCTATGCCTTCTGAAGTAACAGTCTATCCAGTTCTTCAGTAGACTTGGTCAGATTAGCCAGAATTTAAAATCATTAAGTTGAGGTTCTATGCCCCAAGGCTTAGCTAAGACACGCCTGAGTATAATTATTTTTAGCCTGCTTGTTCTGAGATCCGTTGGTTCCTTCTCTCATGGTCCTGGTGACCATCACTGGCACTGGCCATGCTCCTAGTTGTAAACCTGCCAAAAACAATGGAGGCAACTGGAAATTCCAAACACCAGAACATCTTTATTTTCTGTATCTTAGAGTACAAATTAGAAAATCTTGGCCAACCAAATTCTGTAGCAATTAACATTTGAATAGAGTTTTAATATATTTTGTTCTCAATTGGCACATGTTTTAAGCCAATGCTAATCAAATTATTTGTGGTGAAAGACCCATTTATCTCCTCTAATCTGCCACCAAATGATACTTTTAGTCTGTGTGTTAAATGAAATTAAATCAGTGGTCACATATTTGAGAGTCACAGCCAAGTCAAATTGCTATAAAAATTATTGTTCTCACCAGACACTGATGGCTCGTATATTCAATTCTAGCTACGCAGGAGGCTGAGATCTGAAAATCATGGTTTGAAGCTAGCCACGGCAGACAAATCTACAAGAATCTTCTCTTGATTACCCAGCCCCTCCCCCCCCCCAAAAAGCCATAACTGGTGAGAGCCAATGTGGTAGAGTGAATGCCAGCAATGAGCTTTTTTATTCTCAATTTCTCAACCTCTTACATCTTGTCCTGAGATCACAGTTTAAAATGCACTGCTTTAAACTATAGCAAGTGATAAGACCATGAGGTTAACAGGAGTGATAATAATAATAATAATAGTAATAATGTATATGGCAAACAGATTTACAGAGTAGTTAAATGTTGCTGCATTAAACCAAAGATTATCCAGTGATTTATTTTGATCCCCAGTAATTAGCAAAGCATTCTAAAGATGTTGAGGTTAAAACAATTTATGAATCAGTTATTATCATTGTGTCCCTACTCTAATGAATAGACATGGTAGCAGTGTCGTTTTAGCTTACCCAAAGTGAATAAATTCTCCATTGCCCAGAGTATAAAATGTATTTATTCTCTAATTTCCATGAATGGATCTCTCACATTTCATGGATGTTTTAATATTAAAATCTGTGTATACATACACTCAGCTATTATCCAAAACAAGAAGATCTAAACCATAAAACAGTCTCACTGAGGATTCATGAGTATGACCTCTCCCACCCAATCATTTTCATATCATATTTATCCCTTTAGTAGCTTCCAAGATGAGGTTTTTCAACTCCCATTACACCCTAAGAATTTGCTTGGATGAGCGAAATCAGTTGCAGTCCTTTTTTGCCAGAACAAGGTGCCACACCCTTGGCAGGTAAATGATGTTGTCTTCATATGTTTGCAGATTTACTGAGCATTAGCACTTTGTCCTCTAGAGAGTACCCAACCCTACCCCTCCACTTGCAATATACTGATGCCATCAATAGATGTAGCCCAGGAGATAAATGGCAGTGTGAGGATTCTCCATGACTTTGAGCATGCAGAAGTTGCTCAGAAACAATGAAAGTTCCCTAGTCACTCTCAGGGAGATGTGGAGGGCCAAGGGTGAAGCAGAAGGGTGGACAGAGTGATTGTTCTTTCTATTGCTCTTTTTCCCTTAAGGAAAAAAGAAAGAAAAGAAACTAAAAACAGAATAACTTCAGATAGACCACTTTAAGTTACAGCCTCTGGATCATTTCCAAAGAAAGTTAACACTGCGGTGGCCCCAAAACTAGCCTAACTCCTCCACCCCTATGGGAATCTCCAGATCTCTAAGATTAGATGAGCCCAAGAATAGTCTTACCCCGCCCAGCCACTCTATCAGCAGCCATCTGTGGAGTGAGAATCTGCTCTCATTCTGAAGGGAACTGTGTCCTGACAGGCCTTCCCGACCCCTGGTGGGTTTGGGCACATAGCTTGGGAGTGCCAGGTTCACTCAACAAAAGCTCATGCATGGCACCAGAGCATTCCAAGGCCTTGCTATTTCCCTTCCTCCTGCCTTTCTTTCTCCTTGGCCATCTTCCAGTGGTCCTCCTGGAAAACATCCTGATTTCCTCTGAAATGAGTCTCCTCCCAGAGATGGGGCGACTCAGCCCCTCGGTTCCCATAGCACCCTGGTTATGGGATAAACACTGGCAATGTGGGGATTACTGCCCCACATAGATCAACCAGTCACCCGGCTGTCTGTGTGATTAATTCCACGACCCCCTCCCTACTCAATTTAGCTGAAGCACGTATATAATAAATCTTTGTTGAGTAATGAAGGACAACCAGAGTGATAAACCTTTTCTGAAGTATTGTCATCTTTTGAAACAGAAAAAGTAAAACTCCTCTATTAAGTAGCACTCAAAAATCATTACATATTGTAGAGAAACCAGAACTCTACATTATAGTCATGTATTGTAATTATTATCAGTGAATAACTTTAGGAAATTTGAGCAGCATGTTTGACAGCTCAGACAGCTACCATTTACTCTATACCTATTATTAATAAAAAAGAAACAGGTGTATCATGGATAATATATTGAATGCATTTTGAGGAGAACCTGTATAAGAAGAAACAACATTTCTCCCTCTGACTTTAGCTTTAACAGGAGTTTTCTTGTGGAAAAACTTTTGACCTGTAGCAAAAATATGCGTACCATTTAAATATATTCAGATTTTATTTCATTGTCAGTATCCAGCCAAAGCACATTTAATTCTTACCCAACCACCCCTGCAAAAAAGTTAAATGAGCCCTCGATCCCCATAGCATAGGATATTAGAGAAAAGCATTTAAAAATTAGAGTGTAACATTGAATTGATTCCAATTGCATTAAAAGTTCTCCTGGTTCCCTGAGCCTCAATTGTTTAAATAGCCACAGTGGCACTATGTATTTGCTACACAAATACTCAACAGAATACATGAGCTTGGCCCCTTTTTTTTTAATTGGAAAGCATTGCTCATGAAATATAATTCTTTGATTTTTTTTCTCTTGACAGTAGAAAGACAGCCTGGTTATTTCTTCCTTGATAAATTAAGCCCCATTGTCAAACCTAATTACTAAGAAAAAGAAATGCATTGTGTAAAATCCTAACTTTTAGACATACCACACTTGCTTACATAATCTCCTTTATGTTTCTCTCCGTTTCTCTGTAAAAAATGAAAGCGTGTAGGCCTCCCTCACTTGTTTCATGTTTCTTATACATTCAACAAGCATAGCCCCTCATCCAAAATTAGAATTTACAATGGCAAAATTTGTGTAAATCTAGAGCTCCTAATCTGCCCAATTCTTTGGCACAGCAATCCCTATTTCCTGAAGATACCATTTAATGAAAAATTTGACTGATGTGCATATATAAAAAAATAATATTTGCTCATCTCCCTCCTGCCCCCCATTTAAATATTGGACTTGAGGAACAGCTAAGCAGAAGCTGAGAACTTATTTTCTGTTTCCTTCTCATTATTAAAAATGGATACAACAGGAGAAAAGCACTGGAAAGGAGGGTGGAGGCTATGGGATAAAGGTTTCATTCTTTCTATTTTAGCTGATGGTAATTGAATAGATGGTAAAACATTGGTGTATCTGTGAAAGAGAATATCTAAGGTAGAACAGCCATTGCAGTCAGATCACTATAAAATGTTATGAGGATATTCTCCTCCCAAATGCCCATGCCTACCTATAATTGTGAATATACATGCAATTTTGGAAGCAATACCATGAGTATTATGGTAGCCTAATTCAAAAGTTGACCTGTGAGGAGAAAGTTAGAATTAAAATTTCTTATGAAAATCGATTAGGATTTTCTCTCTCTCTCTTTTTTTTATCCACATGACAGTTCCCTGTTTCTTCTGTTATGTACAAGAAACATAAGTTGACTTGCTTTCAGGGGATAGGGTAAGTAAGAAATATTCCTATTTAAAATACTAGAATTAGAAATTGTAGTGGAGATGTTCATGATGGCAGAAGCCTTGGAGAACTAAGACTTATTGAGGAGGTTCCTGTCCTCCTTCTCCACAATGGGAGCTCATCACACAGAAGTCATTCAGCTCCTTCTTGAAGCTTAAAAATATTCCATGAGCTCAACTCTCTCCTGACATGGAGAAGACATCATGGATCCACAGGATTTGGAGAATTTGCTCTGATGAATAAATTACTCAGGAGATTATTGTACTCCCTAATTGGTGTCTTCAATTTATGAATTTTGAACTATTTTGGGTTATGAGTATTAGTTTCAACATGTTCTATCTCTTTTGTTCAAGTGAAATTAAGAAAAAAAATCATGAAAAAACTGTATGTTCCTGTTGTTTTTTTTTTTTTTTCCCCTTAAAGATGACGAAGCAAAAGTAGTTCTGTAGACTTCAAAATTATTTATAGACCAAAGTTGTCTACTCCTAATGGCATCTTTGAAGATTTAGGCAAAAAAGTATGAATAAATAGATTAAATTTTGTAGCATTTATAAACAGCTCCCCTGAATGAATTATATACTGGACAGTGATAGCCATTATTTCCACCTCCCTTTGGGGAAATATTTTAAATATTTTAGTTTATTTATAATTTTCAAGTATAATCCTCTGATAGTACCCACATGTGTTTCAACAGTAGAATGCCCATGTCCTTTACTTAATAAAAATGGAGCGACACTACAGAGCACTTTGGATCCAGATGCACCTACCAAGGCTTCATTCACAGAAAGCATCCATAGCCTTCATAGAAGGTTGCTTCTGAAAGGGTCAAGTTAATAAACATTGTGTGTGTGTGTGTGTGTGTGTGTGTGTGTGTGTGTGTGTGTGTGTGTGTGTGTGTGTGTGTGTGTGTGTGTGTGTGTGTGTGTGTGTGTGTATGTTTATACTGGAGCTTAAACACAGAGCCTGGAGCTCTCCCTTAACTCTTATGCTCAAGGCCGATGCTCTACCCCTGGAGTCATAGCATCTCTTTGGGCCCTCTGGTGGTTAACTGGAGATGAGTCTGATGGACATTCTTGCCTAGACTGGCTTCAAACCTTGATCCTGAAATCTCAGCCTCCTGAGTAGCCACAGGCATGACCCACAGGCTCCTTGCTGTTTTGGTTTTTTGTTTTTCCTTCAGTTGTGGGGCTTGAACTCAGACATTGGGCGCTGTCCCTGAGGTAAGCACTCTACCACTTGAGCCACAGCACCACTTCTGGCTTTTGAGTGGTTACTTTTCTGCCCTGGCTGGCTTGAAACAGTGATCCTCAGATCTCAGCCTCCTGAGTAGCTAGGATTAAAGCCATGAGCCACCAGAGCCCACCTGGCTCTGGTGTTCTTACACAGCTTACATCAGTGCCTGTACCCACCAACTGCCCAGTTTTCTACAGATAACTACCATCTTATTTATATAAAAGTTTATCTTTTAGAAGAGAGAGATTTTATCCTTTCATCACTCATCAGCGGTTCTTAATTTTTCTCTGTTTCAAGAAAGGGTTATTTTGTGAGGTCCAGAAGTTGATATATAGGTTTGCAAGTAGAAAGAATAATTTTCAGACAGTAGAATTTTGCATTAGCACTGAATTTTGGGACCAATTTGCATGTTGCTTCGTTCTCTTTTTAAGATTCATGGATATGTTCAATTTTCTTTCAGTTCTTTATTCTGTGGTTATTGGGTTGGGTGGCTTGCTTCTTTTCAACAATGGATGCTTTGAGTAGTGAACTTCAATGCATAATTTCCCAGTGAAATCACAGCAAAGTGAGGAAATGATAGAAAGCTAACTTATTTTCAGGAACTGAAAATAATGCTTTAATATAGGCATTAACCCATACATGAATATTCTAGTGTTATGATCATTTTCTGATAATTTTTAATTATCATTTAAAATGCTACTTACTGTTCATCTATAAGTATCACTTTTATAAAATTGAATAGAAGTGAATATGAATATATACGTGACTGAGGTTTTTGGAAGTGAGTAAAGTATTGATAACAATTTATTTTAAAATCATTTGGCTCCTTTGTCATTTTAGTGAGATACTTCAGTATTTACAAAATCTCTTAATTTAAAAATTGTGTTCAGCTGATTTTCATGCTAGCAACATTTATATGATATATGGGACCATTTTTATTTATGACTTTATTATGTTTTTCATTTGTGAAGACAGTTTCAGTAGTTAGAAGGATGTCATTCTATTGTTTTATTTAGAAAATAGGAAGAATAACCATCTTTAACTATTGGTATCTTCTGCAATCTTGTAAGTAAGATGACACATTCAGGGGTGATTGAATGTCTCTAATGACCCAGTGTTTATCCAACTATTTTGTGGAATTCAAGTATACATGACTGGTTTTGAGGGAGGGGATTCTGTGTAAAATCATTCCAAAAGGAGAGTTTGCTATGCATCAAAGTGCATCAGCCAGTTATGTGAAAGTTTCATGTAAGGACATTAATTGTTTCCATCCCCATGTGGTTTTTTCCAGTGAGTAACATAGTGTGTACAGTAACTTATGATGCCTGAGTTGTCACGTCTTCTCAACTTTACTATACTGAAAGCAGCCTGTTGAATTAGCATATTATATCTCTTAAGTAAAAGCTATCCTAATTATCACTTGATTATGATGCACTGATGCTTTGGAGCGAAATGGGTTCAGAAATGATAAAAGAACAAAAAAGAAGAAGAGCAACAACAATAACAAAGACAACCACCCAACAATTTGGGCCTTAAGTCTAACTCACTATTTGCTTTGTTTTTATTACCATTATGAGGGTATTCGAAATAATGGACAAATGAAATTAAATTTAAAAGACTCCTATAAGGGTAGTTTCCTTAAATAATGGAAATGCTATTGTATGAGTGGAATAATTAGTTTAGAATTTATTTAGATTCATTGTAACCAAATTAGGATAATTCGAGAGACATTGTCATCTCACATTTTTCCCATCATGCTTCATTTCTTTTGAAAGGAGTGATTTCTCAAATTCTACCCACCCAAATGCTCACAGATACCACTAAAGTGCTCATAAATATATAAAATATCTTTTGGAACATAGTTAGAAGTACAAGGCCATGATAGAGCCTTTTTGTTTGCCTAACATTGCCCTGAAGTAAAAATCTTCAGTCCTTGTCAGAAATTGGCAGCTAACCTGAATTAATGTTTATAATTTGAAATCAAATATTGGAAAAAGATCTGAAGTGAAGTGACTTACCCATTAAAAAAGGATATCTGTTTTATCAGTTTTTATTTTTAGAGACTCCAGACTTTGTGCATGTTAATTAGTCATGAGAGCCTCCAGATCCATGTAGTATAAATGCTCAATCATTTCTTTATTATTTATTTATTTTTTTCAATCATTTCTTCTTTTGGAACAGTGAACTTCAGTTTTTTTCTCCACTTGTGAACATCTGACCTGAGACACTAAATTCCTCCAGATCTTTGCAATGCTTGATGCTTTGCCATTTAAAAGAGGCATAGCTTTGATTGGAGTCCTTTACATTTTTGTCTCCATTTGTAAGTTAGATTTTCTGGGGAATTTTTCAATGGAGTTGGTACTACCACTCCAATCTTTTTCATAGGTGCCTTGGGTAAGTTCAGTGAAACAGGGTGATTTTCTACCTAAGCTGGTTAAACCCAAATCACTTCTCAGAAGCCTTGTGTTGCACATATTTCCACAATATTTCTACACATTCATTTTCTTTCTTTGAGTACCAGACATCCTTAGAGATCACAATTTGAGAACATACCACTCATCCTTTCGTATTCTATGCAAAAGATATTCACAGTTTGATTAACTCAAATAAATAAGTGATAGTATATTAACAGACATAAGAAAAGCTAACTGATACTTTTACTTTCTCCCTGCTAAGATTTTTTTTTTAATTGTGTTGTTCTTGTTGTGCCAGTCCTGGAACTTGAACTCAGGGCCTGGGAACTGTCCCAGAGCTTTTGTGCTCAAGGCTAGCATATTATCACTTTGAGCCACAGCTCTATCGCTGGCCTTTCGATGATAAATTGGACATAAGAGTCCCATGGGCTTTGAACTTCAATCCTCAGATCTCAGCCTCCTGAAGTATCTAGAATTATAGGCATGAACCACTGGAGTCCAGCTTCTGCTCAGGTTTTATTTATGATGATGAAGCCTTACTGTCTTTAGGGGTTCTTTAAAACATCCCCAGTAGTTTAGAATATGTTATTTTCAGAGAAGTTAATATGGATTCACTTCTCCCTCAGCAGCCACCAAGCAGAAAGATCTAATGAGACATAGGTGCCACCAACGAAGTCCTATGAGTGGCCTCTCTATGAAAACAGAATCTTTTGGGAGTTCTCAATGATGTCTGCCACTGTGGGTGTTCTCTACATACCTGAGGCATTTTCAAATGAGATCACATCTACATTAGACTCAAGGCTGTAGATTTATTCATTTATTTACTTTTATCTTTGGCATAGTTGCAATTATGAATCTCCAGAATCCATTATAACTCACTACCATGTCAGCAGCTAGGCATAGTAGTCCCAACCACTTAGGAAGCTGAGTCTGGAGAATCATCTGAGTCTAGGCAACATTAGCAATATAGTGAACCCTTTTCAAAAAAAACAAAAACAAAAACAAACAGTTAAAAATATAAGGATGTTTTGGCGTTAAGAAGACAGTTTTTATAAGACTGTTTGTTGGTAGGTCTATATCACTCTAATTTCCTAGTTTGCTACTAAGTGTCTCCTTGGCAATTTGCCAGGCACTTATTCAATCCTCATGCCAAGTTTGTTATAGGTATGTGTGTAGGTGAAGATGATTCTCAAGTACAGTGTGCGCACTCCTTTTTGCATACATGATTTATTGCAAATCAATATTAGATGGTCCGTGCAAAGTATAAGAGTCAAACTGTATAAATCCTGGGGTGTATAAATCTCATTTTCCCCTTGTCTGTCCATCCTTGCCACAGTTTATGTAGTAATTACTAAAGTTAGCATTTATATGCAAGCACACAAAATAATCCTTTTTTTTTTTTATTGGGATTTTAGAGCTTATTCTTGCTAGGCAGGAGCTCCACCACTTCAGCCGGGCTCCAAGCCCCTTTTGCTTTAGTTTTCAGATAGGGATTGTGGGTGCTTTTGTTCATACTTGCTTCAACTTCAGTTATTCTACTTCCACTTCCCAAGTAAGAGATGACAGGCTGAAGCACCATGCCCAGCTAACAACTATCATTTTAAAACCTTATATGAATTGTATAGTAACTTCTATGATTTACTCAAGGACTATTCTACTTTCTAAGGGTTTTTTTAAATAACACTAAACGTGTTTTATTTTGCCTTTACTGCTATTTAGTTAAAATTTCTTTGAATTGATGAATGGTTGATGCCAACAGTTCTGAAAACTTTTACCAACATAGTTGTCTTTTTATCCTTCTAGTCAGGGAGAGACATTTAAACTCACAAAGACTTCAGCATCTTTATGCATCAAACTTTGCAAAAGTAGATACAAATAAAAAGTTAACCTTTCCATTTGGAGCCTTATCTTGTTTTTAAATTCTTCTCAGTTATTTATAAGCTTTCTGTTGAGTTTACAACATTTTATTGGCAATCTGTGACTTATGAATGGTATTCTTCCAGTCTGCCACTTTAAGGAGGGAAAAAAATGAATGATTTATGATCATAACCAGCATTTTTGGATATTCTAGAGTTAGCTGTTTAGTTTTCACAGCCACGCTGTAGGGGAGATACCATCCTCATTCTTTCCATGAAACTTAAGGTGCAAGCAATGGACTTGTGGTTTAAATACTCATCTGTATGACTTAGAGACAGAATCCCCCCCCCAATACCCCACCCTCCCCACCCACCCCCATCATTTGAAAATGTTATCATCTAGATCTGGTATATACTAAGTATGCTAATCAATAAAATTGCCAAATTGGTGAGCAAGAAGAAAGATTGACATCGAATATGAATATTCAATGAATAAAATTATTCTCCAGTGTTTCCTCTGCTGCCAGCACAAATGAGACTGGAAGGCAGCACCTGGAATGGCGGGCCCCACCCAGTCTCCTGAGCTATCTTGGCATTCCTGCTGAAGTTGTTAAGAAGCCTGGAATGCTAGAATAACTAGTGAGCAGTGTGAAAGCTGGGATGAGTTTTGTGCTTACAGGTCCTGCTACATTCCCACCTGGCTGATACTCATGCATCCAATTGTGAAGTTTCTTGTTCCTGCTAGTCGGAGCCACCTTCATGTCTCTTGGCATGTCTTTCAATCAAGGGGACTAGAAGTAGGAAAACATTTCTTTAGGGTTCCAGTGATGTCAAGAATTGGCAGTAGGATAAAAGAAACTCAAATCTTAGATGATCACAGAGACATTGGTCTTTGTCTTTTATAGGAAGACCCCATCTCCCTATTTCTTCTTGCTTTATCCAGTATTCTTTGATTTACTACCCTCTATAGGAGGGTATATTTTCATCTGAATTTTGCTACATCCACCACTCATGACTTTGTTTCAGAGTTCAAGTCTTTGCATATAGGTGGGGAGAAGTTCACAACTCCTTTTTATTTATACAGCCTTTGGCAGTTTGGGCAATGTGTTTTGTCACCTGTTTGCTGTCTTATGAAGAAATAGAAAATAGGACTTTGAGCCCTTGACATTTTAAAATAAATGTACATATTGTTAGTGACAGATTGCTAAACTTGGCTTTAGACACTTAGCTATGTTCCTTGCCAAAAGTAATCCAGATGTGCATAATTTATCCGGCTGCCATGTGTGCACTGACATGTCTTTCTATAATCAACTGTCTGTTCGGCATGACTACAGTTAAATGTTCTTTTTTATCAACCATCTTTTGAAATAGCTCTAACTTGATAACTTACTTTAAATTTAACAGTGTCTCAAAAAGTAATGCCCATTTAGTGTGGCTCTAAACCCAGTTTCCCCAGGCCCGTGCATATATAAAATAGGAAATGTGAGATATCAAATGCACTGTGATTCCATTTTGATGAATTTCTTAGGGAGTACGTATTCAATTAAATATTATTGAAATAATGCCAGATAAATGACCTTTCTAACCTTATAGTTTGTTGTTTGTTAAAATTATCTTTAGGTGTACACAGGAGTTCAGTTCAACATGTCAGTTTGTGAGTACAATGTATCTTGAACAATATCATTGAACATTCATTCATTCATTAATTCTCCCTATCACTCTCCCTGACCTTTTGTTTTGGAAAGAGGTGCAGTGAGTAAATCTGGAGATGGATGAACTAAATTGAAACAGGACATTTCATTTCTTTCACTCACTCAGTACCTGTTCCTCTACAGGCTAGGTCTGGGGCTTTCCAATGGGTCATAGCTGTGTACTGGTTGCCAAACATTATTTTTTAAGTGGAAAAAAAAGCATTTTTCCCCCTAGAGAAATTTTTATCATCTGTGTGTACTCTAGAATGTACTGCTTCTTTACTCAATTTTTAGAAAATGTTTAAATGCCTTGGAGAAGCTGCAGCACATTTCCTTAGTGACAGTACTATGCCTGAGAGGTAGTTACCTTGAAATCATGTCCTTGGTTTTTGTTGTTGTTGTTTTTAAATATTCAGTGACACAGCCACCATCATGTCTAGACAGTGGTATTGCCAATTGTGTGTCCCTGTTTGTGTTTATCCACAGCTGCAATTAAGTTTTTCACACTGTCCCCATCTGTGGAGGCTGGCTGTGCAGTGACCTTGGCCAGTGCAAAATCTGTTCCGCCAAGCCCCTGTGTGGAGAGGGCTGGGAGGACAGATGGCGGGACTGATGGTGGGGAACTGTTTTGTTAGTGATCATGACTGATACTAACCAACCTGTCCTATCCACAGCATGATTTTAAGACGTTTCCTGAAACTTAATTATGGTTGGACCAAACCTGACTTGCTGATGGTGCAAATAAATGTCCTTCCAACAGTAAGAGCAATCCAGGAACAGTTTTTTTTTGGCGGAGGAGGGGGAAAGGAGGGTTTCAGAGAGAGGCAAGGGAGAAGGGATGGGTAAGTGTGGGGTATCATTTCATTATTATTATAGCTAGTGCATAGCTCTTATTTTCTAATCAGTGACCACTTTCCCTGACACCCTTTTGTAGAACACCAGGGTCCCAGAAAAGCACAGAGGTCTTTGGCAATAATGACAGGTTTTCTACCTCAATGCCATAGTTTGG
Organism: Dipodomys spectabilis; assembly: GCF_019054845.1. Classification (NCBI taxonomy): domain Eukaryota; kingdom Metazoa; phylum Chordata; class Mammalia; order Rodentia; family Heteromyidae; genus Dipodomys; species Dipodomys spectabilis. Next base: position 15,040,456 of record NW_024870815.1, on the reverse strand, counting down.
GTCTGGATCTGAGGAGAAAAAAAAAAACTAAAAAGGCAAGTCTATTGTAGACTGAATTGTTATTTCCCTGATCTTGTGATTACTTGTCATTTTGAAATCTTTCGCGAATGATTTGTAGATTTTCTTTGCACATTTGAGATATTCAAATAATGTCTTTTTCAGGATGCCAGTCACTTTTTTTTTTAGTAAAAAGGTTTATTTATTGCTATATCTGAAGATAGACTTCTTAGCTGACATACCCATATATATAATCACCCAGTTTTGTTCTTAAAGGAAAGTATTACTATTTTTACTGGTAGTTATTATTACTGTATATATTTGTGTGGCTTTACTTATTAATTCTGAATTAAAGAAAATATCCCAAATTAAATATACAAAGTAGACTTTTTTTTTACTTTCAATAATTTTAGAATGTTATGCCATGTTCAAGATTCTTTTAAGAATCACGTTTGATATAGCATTGTGAAAATATATCTTATGCTAGGTACTACTCTATTGCTTTGTGTGATTCTAATCTACTCACAACCCAGGAGATGAGCCATATGAATGCTCTTATTACACACGTGAGTGTAGTTATGCTGCCTAAAGTCACATAGCTAGAAAGTGGCAGTACTGATAACCCAGACAGAGAATGCCAAAACCTATTGTCTTGTGACTTTGCCATTTGGTCTCCTAATGATACCAATATTAACATATCACACAGGGAGCCTGTCCCGGGTGTAATTACAATGAGGTGGCATAATCCTGATGCAATATTTGTCTGTTGTCCTTGGAAAATTATAGTTCAGATCAATTTACTGTAGAATCTCTTGCCTGCTATATTTAGGTTAAATCCTAGTGCAACAATTAGCTGCCTGTTGCAGGATTTACCTCACCTGCCTTACTGTTGAAGTCACTCTTCAGGGCTGGGACCCCTTCCATTGGGTCATGTGATAGTCATTCATTCTCCCAGCAATTTAATAGAGCTCTAGAAACACAAAAGTTACAGTCTTTCTCCTCAAGAAGATTATCTGGAATGGCTCAAATTATGTGGTTTATTTTTTCATAAATGGTAGAGGAATTGACCTTCTGGAAGCCGCTGCTAAAGTTTACTGCCCAATGTCCATGTCTCTCTTGAATTTTGCATCTTACCTTGCTCAGAATACTTGTTGGGTTTCATTTTAATTTTATTTCCTATTCTCTTTCCACACTCCACCTCTACCTCCATATTTTTCTGCAGTTTGACAAGAGGAGAGCTTGGATAGAGATATCCTGGTTTCAACATCATTTCCTTATTTGGGAGCTTCATCTTGAAGATTAAATGAGAGCCAAGTATCTTTGTCTTAACGCATTAACATTTTAATAGAATATATTAAAACAGCAAATGATGAATATTATTGAGGTGTAATAAGTGTGACTTCCAGAAAGAACATAGAGATGAGTAGTATGTTTCAGCGAATAGATGAATATATGAGGGAAACTTTAGAAACTAAAACCTGTGAATTCTAATCCAACATTCAACCCTAGATACACGTGGTCTGATCATTTTCTAAATATTTATTCACCTACTAAGTATCAGCACCTACTATGTGCCAGGCAGTGTGCTGTGTATTTGGTGGTTTCAAAGGCCATGACTAGTGCTCAAAGGAAAAAAAATAAATTATTCTCTGCTTTGAATTATTAAATAAGAGCCCTTAAATACAAACTTTTGATAGAGAATGATTAGACCTTTCTTATAGCATCTATATTTATAGATATTTCCTGCAGATTTTTTTACTCTAAAATTCCCCTTTTGATATAACTGAATAAAATGATGAAATGAGTATATAAACAACTTGCAGATACACTCTTTTATGCCTGCAGCAGAGCATATTACTTGCTATTGTAAAGTTTTCAATCAGATCATGTGCTGGTACAAGTAATTTAATTCACAAAATGAGTAGTTTGCAGACAGAGTTTGTGCAAGTGTAAGCTTTACACTTCTGGTTTTTCATCACAGTGACACTGTTACTGAAGAGAAATGTCAGGGGGAAAAAAACTCTCTTCCCATGTCTTCCTAAAATGCTATTTGCAGTGCAAGTAGCATATATTGTCAGTCTCTGTAATAATAACACTCATGAAGCACTACTTGCTCAGAGGAGTGAGAAAAATATTTTGATATTTAGCAAATGCTGCCCCAACAGTGAGAGGAGTGCCAGTTTCCTGTCCCACGTGGAATCCATCATCCCAGTGGCAAGTGGTAACTTAGCAGACACGGCCAGGTTTTCATCTACATGTCATTTACATGGATCCTGCAGGAGCTGAGTGTGTCTAAGAAATAGAAAGAATTTATTATCATATTGATAGGCTCTTTCTATCACTTTGTTCCCACCCTCTTGGGTAAGATAGCCTATGTTAGGAATCATACTTTAGATTCTCTGTTACTCTAATAATAATTTCTTCTGTGTGTGTCTGTGTGTGTCTGTCTGTGTGTGTGTGCATGTGCATGTGTGCATGTGTGGGCTAGTTCTGAGGGCCTGAACTCAAGGCCTGGGTGCTCAAGGCTGGTGTTCTCCCACTTGAGCTATAGCTCTACTTCTGGCTTTTTAGTTGTTAATTGGAGATGAGATTCTCATGAACTTTGCTGCCCAGGTTGGCTTCAAATCTTAGTTGTCAAATCTCAGTCTCCTTAGTAGCTAGGATTACAGACTTGAGCCATTGGTGCTTGGCTATTTTATTCTTTCTAAGACAATATTACTAGTGTGCTAAATAAAATGTGGTTAAAATTTTAAACATAAAAAGACAATCACAATGTAAAACAGAAAAAGTAAAAAATGAAGTTTATTATATAAACGTATTTAAATGATAATAAAATTTGCCCTAATATAGGATTATTCAATCTCAGGATTAATGACATTTGGCAACAAGATAATTCTGTTCTGTGGGGTATCCTGTATATTATGCAGTGTTTAGAATCATCCCGGGCCTCAGTCCACTAGCTTGTTGTGTAGCACTCCTCAAATTGTGGTAATAAAAAGAATGTCCTGATATTACCCATTCACGCTTGTGAATTCTTTTTTGTATCTCTTCTGTTAACAGAATGGGATTAGGACAAGGTAGCATAGAACCAAGCTGTATTTATCAGAAATACAGCATTGTACACATTGTCTATAAATCCTAAGGAAGCCTGTGTCCTTGTAAGACTAGAGAGGATTGCATTCAGTACCACATACCCTGATGGGGAAAGTACTACCTCCCCTTTGCTCACAGAGGGCCCTTCCTCTCCAACAGCTCGAGCCCCATGTCCTTCCTTGTATAGGAAGAATCATTTAGCCTTCATAATATTGCAGACAGGGGTCCATTTCTACTAGTGCTAGCTTTGTGAATTGAGTAAATTACATTCTGAAACCATCTCCACCTCTATCAAAATAGAAAATATAACATTTAAAGCTATGGTGAAGCTAAAATAATACATTTTAAACATACAGCAGAATAAGTTCTTCACATTTGATAGTAATATTAATAATATTCCTTATTGATATGATTCAGTAATGTCCAGCTATTATATAGGCTAAATGTAATTTAAATTACATATGTTACCGGCACACATTTATAATCTCAGCATCAGGGAGGTAGAGGCATGAGGCTTGGAGTTTCAAGCCAGACTGGGTTATAGTATGAAACCCAAGAAAGAAAGACAGAAAGAGAGGGTGGGGAAGGGAAGGAAGGAAGGAAAGAAGGAAGGGAGGGAGAAAGAAAGGAAGGCCGGGCACTAGTAGTTCATTCCTGTAATCCTAGCTATTCAAGAGGCTGAGATCCGAGGATCGTGGTTGGAGGCCAGCCCAGGCAGGGAAAGTCCGTGAGACTCTTATCTCCAATAAACCACTCAGAAAACTAGAAGTGGTGGTGTGGCTCAAGTGGTAGAGCTCTCGCCTTGAGCTGAAGAACTGAGGGACACATCCCAGGCCCAGAGGGAGGGAAAGAGGGAGGGAGGGAGAGAGGGAAGACAGGCAGAAAGAGAGAGAGAGCGAGAGAGAAAGGAATTACAAAACTAATTTGAATTTCATTTAACTCATTATTTCCAAATATGATTTTTATATTAAGCAGTCTTGGAAAACATTAACAAAATGTTTATACATTCTTTTACTGTTAAGTCTGAAATGTGACACTGTTTTATGTTTCTAATATGTTTGCATTTGAACTGGCCACATTTTAAAAACTCAGTAGTCATGTATAACTAGCACAGCTCCTAGGAGGACAGGATAGATATTAAGAAAACAAAATATACATGAGTGGCTGAATATGTTAGGACTATCTCCCTTGAAAATTAGATAGTCTACATAACCTCAAATTTCCACTTTTTTATAGTAGGAGAGAAATGCTTCTGTTTTGCACTTGACTTCTCAAATTTCTTTAATCCTTTGGTTGTCAGTGGGAATATTTTAAATATATCATACCACTTTAATGATCATTGTATCTAATTTGCTCTTCAGTTTAGTGTTTGACTTCATTTGTAAATTACATAATGGTGCTACCTTTTCTTTCTTTTTTTTTTTTTTTTATTGTGAAAATACTGTACAGAGGGGTTACAATTACATGGGCAAGATAATGAGTACATTTCTTTCTTTTCTTTTTTTTTGGGTCCGGTTGTGGGGCCTGAACTCTGGGCCTGGGCGCTGTCCCTCAGCTCTTCAGCTCAAGGCTAGCACTCTACCACTTGAGCCACAGCGCCACTTTCGGCTTTTTTCTTTTTGTTTATGTGGTGCTGAGGAATCGAACCCAGGGCCTCAGGCATGCAAGGCAAGCGCTCTACCACTGAGCCACCTTCCCAGCCCCTGGTGCTACCTTTTCCATAGTAACTTTCATTTACCTATAATTAACAGTGGCCTGCCAATAATAAATGGGAAGTTGTAGAAATAAACAATCTTAACTTTAAAATTGCATGTCATTCTGAATAGAGTGATGAAGTAAGCCCTGTGTTCCATCCACTGGGACATGAGTCATTCCTTTGTCCAGCAAATCATGCTTGTTATTCAGTTACTGGCCATCTTGGTAGAAGATGTTATAGTGCCGTAATTTCATATAATATATGTGTAATGGGCATGTGATATATATGTGTGTATGAGAGAGAGAGAGAGAAAGAGCGAGAGAGGGCATAACATTTATAGAATGCATGCTGTCCTTAGTTTTGGACATCCATTGGGTGACAGACTTTCTTAGAATGAACTATCATACCATAAACTGATTTCAATCCAGTGGAAATGTCACAATGTACCTCCTCCCCAAATAAAAATGTATGTTAATTAAACACACACACACACACACACACACACACACACACACACACACACACACACACACACACACACACACACACACACACACACACACACACACACACACACACACACACACACACACACACACACACACACACACACACACACCCTTGGGCTAAGGGCTAACAAGGCGGAAAAAAGCTAAAGATGGTCTAAGATTGTTTGCAACTTATTAAAGTAACCTGTTGAAATTTTAAGAAGCGAGGAAAGAGAGAAGGAAGAGTGGGGAACAAGATGGATTGGAATATATTATAAGCATGTGTGGAAATATAAGAAGGAAACAAAGTATCAAAATGTAGAACATTTGAAGAAAAAAAATGTATCCTCTGGATAAGGAGGATTATCTATGTTCTTCCGCTAACTTTTTAGTACTCATGGAACCTCAGTGAGAACAATGTAAATATTATCCCTGCTGTCCAAACAAGGAAATGTTTGTGCCTAAAGATGCACACTAGGAAATGAAATCCTTGGGGTCAAGGACTGAGGAAGATTGTCCATTAGGGCTTCATGATCTTAAAAACATGGTGGGCCTCTCATTTTTCTCAGTCCTCCTTTCCCTAAACACAATCCCTATCTGTTAACCTCTGAGCAACTCCAGACCTACGATCCCCAATAGATGGCCACAGCTACTGGATTTCCTTAGGACCATGCTAAAAACGCTGTGGGTTGGTGTGGTGGTTGTTGTTGTTTGGAAGTGGGTGGAACTGGGAGGGGAGTGTGTAGGAGCCATAGGTCACACTGCTTGTTTTGAATTATGTCTTTAGGATCATTTCTTCCTTCTGAAGGATAAACCGTTCAAGTGTATTTCTGTATCATATTCATGGCCAGGGCACTTCCTTTCTTCTTGCCCCATCCAAGTTCAAGTTGGAAAAGAAAAAATAAATGGGGAAGAATAATGCTTGATTGTTACTCAGCACCTATGCACTTTTGTTGGACAAAGCACTGCCTCTGAATTTCTGAAGAAAATCAGAGAAAGAAATGTATTATATAAATCTGACTCATTAAGCTGAATGGGCAAGATAAATGGTGGGAAAACCAAAACCAACTTCTCTGTGACCTTCTGTGAAATTCCTCTTTGTGCCCCAAGAAAAATGTTAAAAATGATGTGGTCAGAGTGGGAATGCTGCAGCCCAGAGACAGTATTGGAAGGAGAAATTGGTATTTTAAAAAGAAGCTTGTTAACATCATAGCTACCGCTACTGGCCATATAAATATTAATAAAGCTTTAAACACCTCCAAAATTAGCTTTATTTTTAAATCTAAAGTGCAAGACACAGAAGTGGTAATTTGTGTTAGTCCGGCAGACACAAAATTAATTGAGATAAAAACAAGAAATAGCAGGCAAACCCTTTGGGTGAAAAAAAAATGAGTTATCCTAATTCATTTAGACAGTTTCAAGTAGAATGCAATAATGAGAAAAGAATTCACATTATTGAAAATTCAGAGTTTGTCATACATACTGGGTGCTCCTTCACACCAGAATCAAAGTGGAAATAGCCACTAAATTCAGGGTCTGTGCCTTCTCTGAGAAAGTGTTGGTAATTCTCTATTAGAGCAGGTATGCCGGTTGATGGTAGAATGAGTGTTAGTATGATAGACACGTGGGAAACTTAGAAACAAAGAAGCTCATTGGCTTTTCCAAGTCTATTTTGTGTTTCCCAACAGTTTGGCAGCACAGTGAAAACCAACTGCAGAGTTCTCATATTTCCTAAGCAATGTCGATCAAGCCACAAACCTGCTAACTTGTTCCTGGCCCGCAGTCCTTCCAGGCACAAGCCGGATGCACTCAGTTGACTCACTGTGTCCCCATGATGACTGCTATGGATGGGATTTACTATCAGCTGTTTAGTTTTTAGTTTGGTTTAGTTTGTGATTCCTAACGTCTTATGCCTCATGTGTGAGGAATTTCTTTTTGAAGTTACATGTAAAGTGATCCGACTGTAAGAGTTGAGGAAGTTGGATTGCACCACTGGCATTTAACATAAAAGAAAAAACAAGCCACTTCAGAGGAACTACTTCTTGACTCTGCAGGTCCCGGATTTGTCCACCTTTAGCCTCTGCTGACATTTCTATCCTCCCATGACCATTGTATTTCCTCCTTGCTGTTTCTTTTCCTAAGCTTCCTGGTAAGGAACCCAGTTTTACTATTTAACATCCTCATTTTTCATTCCTGGATATAGCTTCGTTCTGTCTTAACCCCTTACTACTTAACCTACTTACTAGATCATGGTTGCAACCTGATAAAGGGCTTCAGTTGTTGAAAAAAATGAAATTCATCATGGGCAAAGGTCCAAAATATTGTGGGCATAGCTAATGTTACTTTCATGTATTGAAATCTCAGTTTGGAAAGCAAATTCTAAAGTGCTTTTATGATTTGGTTAGAAGTAGAATATGAAATATAAGCATTGATTCTCCATACAGCTCTCTTCCACCCATCACTGATGACTTTAATTCAGCAGAAGGTGCTGATAATCAACTTCCACACAGTTACATAATGAGACAATAATTTGTTCTTAAAGGTAGGTTGTTGGCTGGGTGCTTGTGACTCATGTCTGTAATCTTAGCTACTTAGGAGGCTGAGATCTAGAAGATGTAGTTTAAAGCCAATTCAAGCAGAAAAGTTTGAGACTCCATCTCCAGTTAACAAGTAAAAAGCCATGCTGGAGGAGTTGCTCAAGTGTTAGAGCACCAGCCAAGGAAGCAAGCCAAGCAAGTTCAAATCCTAATAAGGGATGAATGAATGAATGAATGAGCAAGCAGATAATACATTATTATAAAGCAAAGTATATCCCTAGATCTTCCTGCTTTCCCATGCCAGTTTTAGCCATCATTTTATAGGAGTAATCATTACTGAAACTCTAATGTATATCTTTCTATATTTATTGCCACATTTCATACGTTGGCAAAAAATGAGATACTATAGTTTATTCCTTTATCTGTTTGGATCCTTTGATTATTTCTAGATTTTTTGCTTTTTATAAATAGTACTGCAGCCAAGTTCTATTCTAGTGGCTCATACTTATAATTTTAGCTACTCAGGAGGCTGAGAAGCCAGTCCAGGCAGAATAATTCATGAGACTCTTATGTCTAAATAAGCAACAAAGTGTTGGAAGTAGAAATATTGCTGAAGTGGTTGGCCATCAGCAAAAAAGTCAAGCAAGAACTCTATGCCCTGAGAGCAAGCCCCATTACTGTCACAAAAACAATTGAAGCAAACAACCAAAACACCTAATTCTCTTCTGGTGCAAGTCTCAGGAGACAGTTAAGTACAGTGCTGTTTTTGTAAAGCTTAAAAATAAGCAAAATCTCTTAAGATATGTATGCATACATATAATATGCAGCTATACTAAACAAAGAAATATCTTAAGGACAAGATGATCATGAGGACTGTGATTTCTTTAGGTAGGATGAGAAGTAGACAGGGAGAAGAGACTAGGAAGAAGCACAGAGGAGAAATGCAAATCACGGAGAATGCTCCAGTTCTAGTTTGGGTGATATGTTTGTAGGTATTTATTGGTTATTTAAACCTTTTATTTTAGAAATATTTAAATGCTCATGATTATTTCAAGGATAGCACAGAGTGTTCTCTATGTTAATAGGGAGACATTTTATATATCATTAATGAACCAATATTGACGTATTTATTAAATGCCACACAATCATCAGATATCCTTTTTTTCAAATCTAATGACCTTTTCTGTTTTAGGATCTCATACAATATTTTATGTCTCTTTAGGCTCTTCTCAGCACTTATAGCTTCTCAGCCTTTTCTTATTTTTGATGACCTTGAGAATTTTAAGGAGCAGGGGCCAGGTATTCTATAGGGGTTTCTCTCAAGTTGGCTCCATGATTAGACCTAGAAAATCCAGTGCGTAAGCACATCAGGTCAGGGATACTATCACTGTTCATCTCATGTTGATTACTGGGATTTAGCTGATGTTTGTCAGATTTGACATTAGAGTTATTCTTCTCTCCTCTTCAGTCTTTGGAAGGAAGTCAATATGTAGAATAGAGAGTTAAGCTTTAGCTTCTTTTTTGGGGGGAGGAGGGCCCAGTCGTGGGGCCTGAACTCTGGGTCTGGGCCCTGTCCCTCAGCTCTTCAGCTCAAGGCTAGCGCTCTACCACTTGAGCCACAGCGCCACTTCCAGCTTTTTTCTTTTTGCTTATGTGGTGCTGAGGAATCGAACCCAGGGCCTCTTGCATGCAAAGCAAACGCCCTACCACTGAGCCACCTTCCCAGCCCCAGGCTTTAGCTTCTTAAGGACAGAGTATCTACCAAAATTATTTGGACTTCTCTTGCAAGGTAGATTTTTCTCTTCTCCATGTATTCAGTTATTTTCCTATCTTGTTATGCTATAAGTTGTACACCAGTAATATGCTATGCTGTTGCATAGGTGTTCCACTTTTAGCTATGGGAAATTCTTTTAATTAGCTCCCGTGTCCCTTTAACTACCCTCATCATTCTGAGGTTGGAATTTTTATGTTTTGTTTTATTTTGTTTTTGTTGGCACTTTAAATCCCTGGCATTACAAGATGCTTCATGTCTTGTATATTTCTTGCTCCAGCCTTAGCATCAGCTATTTCTCAAACAAGCTCTGGTTCCTTTCATTAGACAATAAGACTTCTAGGTCTGGGTGCAAAACCAAGGTCTGGGTGCTTAGCATTCTCATTGCTACTACAGGCCCACTCAGCTGACAAGAGCAAGGATATATGCATGTGTCTGTAATCCATGTATATACAGGTACCTATAAATATTATTATATGTAATCCTCTGTATTTATATTAGGCTAAATTTAAGTTCATATTGAAGTCTTCGGCTCTAAATCATGTGGATCATTCTAGCCTTCTACCCTTGCCTGTCTAACCTCTCCCTCCAGCAACAAGATTAGCCTGGCTTTGACCATCTACCATTCATTTACTGAATTTTTACTTTGAGCATACATATACTGTGATTTCAAAATTGCTAATCCATATCCCTGTGGGGAACTATTCTTATGTATACTTCCTTTACATTATTCTTATGCATTCTATTTCCCAGAGTTATTAGTGGTACTTTATGGCCATTATCCTTTAAGGAGTTACTTGCATATCTTCAGTACATTTAGATTCTTTTGTCATCTCTAGTTTCCTTCCTAGGATAGCCCAGCCATCTAATATGTTTGTTAACATTTGCATACTTCATAAACTTTATTGTAAAGTTCTCTATGGGTTTTGACACATACTTAGTGTCTTCCATCTTCCTTTTTCCCAACACACAAAAGAGTCTCACCTCTATCAAAGAATTGACTCACTCAGTAGTCCTCCCCTGTACCCCTGGTAACTACTGATCTTTATTGCTTCTTTTTCCCCCCCTAGAGTGCCACATATAGTACACAGCTTTTCATATTGACTCCTTTTACTTAATAAATACATTTAGGATGCATTCATGTCTTTTTCATGGTTTGATAACTCACTTCTTTTGTTCTGTTTTGTGGGGGGTTTTGTTTTGTTTTGTTTTGTTTTTTGCCAGTCCTAGGCCTTGAACTCTGAACCTGGATATTGTCCCTAAGCTCCTTTTGCTCAAGGCTGGCATTCTACCATTTGAGGTACAGAATCATTTCTGGCATTTTCTGTGATTAATTGAAGATAAGAGACTTTTTCTTTTTTTTCTTTTTTCTTTTTGCTGGTCATGGACCTGAACTCTGGGCCTTGGCGCTGTCCCTCAGCTCTTCAGCTCAAGGCAAGCGCTCTACCACTTGAGCCACAGTGCCACTTCTGGCTTTTTCTGTTTATGTCATGCTGAGGAATCGAACCCAGGGCCTCAGGCATGCAAGGCAAGCACTCTACCACTGAACCACCTTCCCAGCCCGATAAGAGACTTTTTCTGCCCAGGCTAGCTTAGAACTGTGATCCTCAGATCATAGCCTCCTGAGTAGCTAGGATTACAGAAGTGAGCCATGGGTGCCTGACCTGATAAGTCATTTTTTATTATCACCGAGTGATGTTTTAATGGCTGCACTACAGTTTGGTTACTCAGTTTTTTAACTGAAAGGCATCTTGGTTGCCTCTAAGGTTCTTTCTGTAGTTATTCATAAAGTTGTATGAATATTTGCATATAGGCTTTCATATAAATATAAATTTCCAAATCAAGATGAAGAATCTTATGGTAAGATTATGTTTTCTTTCCTAAGCCACAATACTGAAGCAGTAGTACCATTTTACATTCCTAAATAGATGCAAGAGAATTCCTCTTGCTTCACATCTCTTTGAGCAGTTGGTTTTGTTAATGTTTTAGTAAGTGTATAATCATATTCTTGCTTGAATTTGCAATGTCTTAGTGTCAAGTGATACCAAGCATCATTTACTATGCTTCTATGCCTGTTTGGTGAAATGCATATTTAGTGCTTCTATTTTTTTTTAATTGAGTTGTTTGCCATTTATTTTTAGTCTCCGTAATTCATTATGTGTTTTTTTGTATAGATCAAATAATTAAATACTTGAGTAAAGCACCCAAACTTTTCTGCAATTGGTCCTAATAATCATTGCATTGTTCACATTTCAGAAATGGCACTGTATACTTGCCTGTCTGATAAACTTGGAGGATATGGTTTTGCTCAATGGCATGATTGGCCCAGCAGCAAAAAGAACTGCACAGTTTCATTTCTAGTTCTAAACTAAACAAAGCTGAGAGATAATTCCCCCGTGTATTTATAAGTAAGAGTTAAATCTCTCCCAGTATAATGTAGCACCAGATCGAAGTAAACAGACTATGATTTCAGTGCTAGACACAGCCTTAAGGCAGAAGAAATTACACTGTTATGCAGAGGATATGTAGCTGCTGCTATTTTGGTGTCTGAGTTCTTTGCTGTCACATAGTTGAAGGCAATCCAGATGAGGAAGAGTATTAAATGCAAAGAGATAATTTCCTGCACTTGGTTAGGGAATACAGGGAGAGGACAGATAGTACCATCTGATCACATCAATAAGGGTCTATTCCAGTAAGCTATGGACTAAGCTTCCCTGCTCGTTCTTACTGGATACAAGTTATTCAGAAGAGCAAATGGCGGCTAAAGCTTAAAATTTATCTTTCATCAAATGGATCAATGGCCATTGATTATTATAATTGAATTAGATGCTGGGTACTAATAAAATATGCTTAGGGAAAAATGGAACACCTACTTTTTTGGTATCTCTAATATGATGGGAACATTGTAGAGTAACATTGCTGTACTTATTTCTCTCTGTCAGTTATCTCTAAGATAAGATGTAGACATGTAGGTACTATGTTTAAAATCAGTGTGGACATTGTAGGTGGATACTTTTCAAAGCAATGTAGTGTCTCTGAACAGATTGGATGTGTAAGATTTGTAACCAAAATATGAGGTAGACAGGATTGGAAGTTATAAGAAGTTTGTTTCCTCACCAATAAGGGAATTCTGTCAGTTGTTTAAGTACATCTCTTCCAATTACACATTTGCAAATTAGAGAATACTACAAGTGGTTTCAGGATCCAGTAGATTTGCTATAGGACTAACCAATACTGACTTCTTTGATATCTGTGATTGGTGATCCACACTGGTATTTTTGGTCCACACTGGTATTTTGGGACTCCTGGAATTAGTGTCTTATTAAGACCAGTGCCCAACAGTGCCCCAAAGTCAGAATATTTTCTTTTTGCCATGGCCCAGTCATACTGTCCCTTTAGAGAAGACTGGGAGAAAAAAAAATGCAAATATGATTAAATGTCAAATTTTAATAAAAAGACAATTGAGTATGAAAGTATATACTATGAAAACATGTGGGAGACAAAAATGAAACAATCTTTTGTGAGTTAATTAGATACAGGAAAATTTTGGAACTCATCCTAACATTAGATTAATAAAGTAATCTTATATAACAAAATGAAATGCAATCTCCATTATGTCATAATGCATAAACTCAGGATAACATAATTAATTGCATGGTACACAAGACTTCTGTGTTTTTCAATCATGGAAGATTTATTCTACCTTAGTGACTGAGTGTGTTTTTTCTGTTTTCTGATTGTAGTAACTGTTGCCTTTCCTTTTTAATGTCTTCTAAAAACGTCTACTGCATATCCTTTTAGTATGCAGTGTTCTCTACAGTTTTGCTTTAATCATCCTACTCTGTTATCATTATCAGTACTCTACCTTTGGCAATGCAGCAGGCCAACCAGAATCCTGCCTTGGAATCTTATGCAAAGCTTTTAGCATGCAGTCTTGTCTTTAGTCTCTTTAGTCTTGCTTCTTCCTCATTCTTACCCTTTTACCACCACATTAGAGGAAGACACTAAACAGAATGAGACCAGCTCGAGGAGTAGCTTGGATGAGGTATTAATGGATGTGAGCATAGTTGGTCAGCCTAGTTCCACTAGCCTCTCAAAGTTTCATGAACTAAGCAATCTCCCTTGCAGTTCCCCATGGAACTGTAACTACCTTGTTCTGATTAATAAAACTCTGCAAGACCAGCTGGCTAGGTTGTACTTCCTAGAATACTAAGCTTTCCTTTTCCTGCTTCAAGAAAGTCCCATTCCCTCACAGGTGTGAGCACTGCCATTAGGGCAGGGGATCTCTTCACCAATGATCAAGTGCTCCTGATTGAACACCTAGTTCTCTAGGTTTCTGAGAAATTAAAACATGACAATATTCTGGCTATGCATATATTCTACTTTTTTTGTTTGTTTGTTTTTTGGTCAGTCATGGGGCTTGAACTCTGGGCCTGGGTGCTGTCCCTGTGCTCTTCAGCTCAAGGAGCACTCTACTGCTTGAGCCACAGCATACTTCCGGTTTTTGAGTTGTTTATTGGAGATAAGAGTCTCATGGACTTTCCTGCCCAGGCTGGCTTTGAAACGCATGAACCGCGATCCTCAGATCTCAGCCTCCTGAGTAACTAGGATTACAGGTGTGAGCCACCGGCGCCCGGCTTATATACTACATTTTTGTTATGCATTCATTTGTTATGACACAAAGGGTGGTTTTACACTTTGCTATTATGAATAATGTAACAAGAAAGCCTAATATTTTCTGACCAATCGTTCCAGCCCCGTCATTTCCTTCTCCAGATCCCTGCAGCAATCTATTGCCTCTGTCATTAAATAGATAATTAAACATAAAATGCCAGGGTCTTTTATTTATTCAAGTGTTACATATTTTGTGATGGATTTGATTTTTCAAACACTTTAATCATGATTTTAACTCAGTTGTATACTGCTCAGCAGCAAGAGCTACTTCTATTTTTTTCCTTGTACATAGTACTAAGAATAATGAATTTAGTTATTCTTATCTTTATCGATCTGTTGATTCTCATTTCCAAGGGGGACACTGAACTGTGTAAAATTTAGATATTTTGAACCATTCTTCTTTTATTAGAAATGAGATCATAATGCATTCAGCAACTTTCCATTAGCAAAAGAGTTAGTCGGAAGTAATGCAGCCCTAAGTAATAACAGTTAGGTTAGGAAGAGGAAATTGTCAGTCATTATTCTTTTTCCTGCAAGTGATTTGGATCTTTGTACCTTGATAGGAAATTACACAAAGAAAACAGTGTCCAGAATCATTGCCTACTGACTGAAAGACAGACGCTGAAAAATTTTTGAGCTTACAACCTTGACAGGCTCCTTTCAGCTCCTTCTAAGATGTGAAAGAATAGAAAGACCCAGAAAAAGAAAAAACAAAGAAACAAATAAGTAAAAGGTAGTTCTTTTCCTTTTTGGTTCCTGACTTTTTTATTTGAAGGTGAACATTTTTCTTCAGAGATTTCTATTTGGCACATGATAGATTGTTATAGTACTCTATGTCTAATATTGTTTGTATCAAATCATGTTTTAATGACTACAGCCAACCAATAAGGTGATGAGCTAGACTCATCAGAAGAAATTTGGAGTTCAATTTGACAAATAAGATGAACTTATGAAGGCAAGGGATAGGGATGTATTTCAGTGGTAGAGCACTTGTATAGCTTATACCAAGGCCCTTAGTTCTGTCCTTAGACATACACACACACACACACACACACACACACACACACACACACACACACACACACACACACACACACACACACACACACACACACACACACACGCCAAGCACTGGTGGCTCATGCCTGAAATCCTAGATGCTCAGAAACTCACAAACAGAAAACTATGAGACTCATCTCTAAATAATCAGCAAAAAGCTGCAAGTGGAGCTGTGTCTTAAAGTTGTAGAGTAGTCTTGAGAAAGAAAGCTAAGTGACATTGAACAGATTCAGAGTTCAAATCCCAGTACTGGAAAGAATGAAAAAGAAAAAAAGGAAGGAAAGAAGGAAGGAAGGAAGGAAGGAAGGAAGGAAAGGTTATAAAGAGGATATGGTCTTGTTCCAATATTTTTCAATGTAGCTTTCAAACAGTTTTGTTATGGAACTATCATTACAACTAATGGTGGTCCAGTAATTAAAAATACACCCTATGTTTTATGTTCAGGGGACTATTTTATAATGCGAATGTTGTAGG
Organism: Dipodomys spectabilis; assembly: GCF_019054845.1. Classification (NCBI taxonomy): domain Eukaryota; kingdom Metazoa; phylum Chordata; class Mammalia; order Rodentia; family Heteromyidae; genus Dipodomys; species Dipodomys spectabilis. The sequence goes on along the minus strand of NW_024870815.1, from coordinate 15,024,667 downwards.
GATACTATAATCTTACAGTCAAGGTGTAGAAAACTAGGCTTTGACTGTTTTCCAGCGATGACGTTTCCAAGAACATGATGTAACTTGTGATCTAGCCAAATCCTTGAGCGAACAAATAGTATGGTACAACTGGGTTTACTGCAGTTGTTCTGAATTGAAGAAACTTCTTAAATGTGCTTAGTTTGAAACTTGGCTTTCTTAAATCTTGGCCAGAGAGATGCATTTTAAAACAAACAAAACCAAAAAGGAAATCTTAAATCCAAAGCTGCCTGAAGTTTGTTAAAACTAGTTCAAAATAAAAGTATGTCACTTCAAAGGAATAGAAATGTGAAATGGTCAAATATTTTTATAAAATATCAGCTAATGTCTCTAAAGATTTGTAAAGTTCAATGGGGACAGTTTTACAAACATGATGTTTAAAAGCATAAAAATATTTAAAAGCATAACAATCTGGCAATTGAAAATAGCCAAAGAAAGTGATTTGAGTAGCAAACTTGTTCTTTTAGGCATATTATAATTTATAAGCAATGTATCAGATAGAGTTACAATAATCTCTAAGAATTGTATCTTTACATTTAAAAAATACAAAATATGCCTTGAATTAAATGTTGATCTGTTTCTAAATTCAAGCCCAAAGCACCTTGGAACTTGAAAGTGCATATTTGCAATCAATACAAGTCATTATTTGAGCAAACTTCATTTTGTGAAATGTATTTCAAGCTAAATAAATTACATGAACAAATTAGCAAATAGAAATTAATGAGTGACCCAGGAGTCAGATTGCTATAGGAGTGACAATATAGAATGTACAGGTTTTTAAAACTGCATTATTCCAATTTTTCCAAGTTTCATGGCTACTGCTGATAAAGTCAAATAAATAGCTAGGCCTTATTTGAGGTATTACTCAATAAAATGATCTATAATTTTCTGCCTAACAGTACCGGTATATGGGCATAAATGTCTCCTTCCAACATGGAGCAAGTATTTTGTTTGTTACAACTGGAAAAACACATGTGAGAAGAACAATCTAATGGAAAAATTCTTTATTTCCAAGCTTCCTTTAGGAGGCTGAGATCTGGGGATTGCTGTTTGAAGCCAAGCCCAGAGAACAAAGTCTATGAAACTCTTATCTCTAAATAGGTACCCCAAAAAAAGCCAAAAGTGGAGTTGTGCTCAAGTGGTAGAACACTAGCCTTTAAGCCACAGTACAGACACAATAAAAGGAGGGACTGACATGCTTTAAATATGTTCCCTAAAAGTTCATGTATTAGAAAGGTAACCTACAACATCTATGTTCATGGTAAATGGAGGCAGAGCCTTTGGGAGATGACATCATGAGGACGCAAGAGACCTGAGCTGGCAGACTCTGTTTCACCAGGTGATATCTATACCATATTCTGGTCCAGCAAGAAGTACCTCATCAGATGCCATCACCACTCTTGAATTTCCTAATCTCTTTATAAATTTAGCAGCCTCAGGTATTGTGTTTTAGCAACACAAAACAAAGACAGAGTACCTATGTAGTCATTCAGCTACCTTCCCAATTAACATGTCCCTTCAACAATGAAACTACCATATGGTTAGGCCATTGTCTGATCTAGAATATTTTTAATTAGTGTTTTATATCAATAATATGAGGGATATCATTGTAATATCTCCATACATGTTCTGATTCTAGAACATATTTGTGATACAAAGCATGTTATATGAGGAAAGAAAATCAGAAAGAAAAAAAGTGAAAAACAAAATTTCTTCCCTTTAAGAATAAATCATCTGTGGGGAAATATTTCTACCACACATTTTTTTTTGATCGGTCATGGGGCTTGAACTCTGGGCTTGGGCACTGTCCCTGCGCTCTTCAGCTCAAGGCAAGCGCTCTACTGCTTGAGCCACAGCGCCGCTTCCTCTACCACACATTCTTTTTGGCTGTTTATGTACAGGCAGTCCCCCATGTTTCCTGGTGCAGTGTTCATGGGACATGAATTTTAGGTTACTTGCTGTGCTAGTTGTCCTCTATGGGCATTAGGAACTACTAAAATACACCATCCTGAGCTGAGCTAAGTTCTTCACAATGGAATGATCAGCACATTATCCAATGAATTGGACTGGTACCTCTCACGGTATGGAAGGACTACCTAAAGAAGTATATGATTGCAATAATATTTTAATAGCCAGGTCATGCATGTGGCTGTTAAAGGGCCCATAGTCGGCTCAGATATGATAGCCTTGAGCAAGTCATTTAACCCATTCTGTTCTTAGTCATTCCAAGCATGGCAACCAGGGTCACACCTGTCTCCTGTTTATGCTAATTAAGGCATTAAATTAAATTTATAGTTAGTGTTATACTTGAAATTCAAGGTGACCTACTTAGTGTGCAGATGTAGTTTTAATAAAGACAAAGGAAGCATTGACCAGGAAGTAATCGGCATCAAAAGCATATTAAATGGCCTTTGAAAATAAATGTATTTCCTAGGATTTTGCATTCTTTGACCCTTACTACTTCTGTTTTTGCAATAAAAGACTTAGCCTGACTACTCCATAAATAAATTTTTCAATTGATATTGCCAGATAGTACACAATTTGATGAGCATGGACATGATTTTCCTGAGAGGGAAGCGTAATTTGTTTATATATTGTTGTCTTGTGTGTCTCAGTTGTTCCCTTGGCTTCTAAACCTTTAAGGCAATTGTTACTTTCTCCAACAGATATTCACTTGGCTGACTTCAGCAAACAAGTAACCAAGACTGTTGTACACTCACTAGCAGTGATGTTGCAGTAATCAGAATAAAATAGGGCCTAAAGAGAATCTGGCTTGGCAGTAGGAATTAGAAAGTAAAAATCACAGATCCTTAGTCTTCTGCATGCAAAGCTCCGAGCACTAGTGGACAATCACATTCCAGTGTTTTGTTTTGTTTTTTAATTAACTATTACAGATCCTTTTCCCTACATCATTTAGACAAGACCTCCCCACTTCTATTAAAATGGCACCCAAATACCCAAATGTTTTCCTTCCTTCACTGATACTTCCAACAGTTACACCAGTTATGCCAAAACTCTGTTTTACCTAGTTTGGCTCAGATGATTTAAAACACATGATAGGGGTGATTATCAGCTCATCTGTGTCAGTCTTGTTAAATGATTGTTTCACATGCCTTGTTCATACTTTATGGGGAATGATGGGCATACACTCCAAGATTTTAGGAACAATTATTTCATCATAAAACTAAAAGAAATATGACTTCTTAATAAAAATTGTAGGCACTTACTCTGAAAAAAAACTTGTTAGTATTTGAAGATCCTATTGCTTGTTCCTATCATATGTGATGTTGTTTTCCCACAGAAACAGAACATTAGGCACGTTCTCATTCATCTGTTTAAATATGAACTTTTGTTATGAGAAGACAGAGTGCATTGCTGATAGGCTCTTGATCACTTTAAAGCATGACTGCCTACTGCCATTATCCTAGAGGAATGTGTCATTGATGCCAGCCCAGTCTAAGTAGGATTTTAATGCATTCAAATGTTTAACAATAATAAATATTGGAAAAACAAAGATGAGAATTTTGTTAGAATTTTCTGTGAATTATAGTAAAATAAACACCAAGATGACTAAAGTTGATAATTGTCAAATAAGATAAATACCTTTGAAAGCAGAATATGTTGTAATTTCTGCCTTATTTTATAATTTTGGATATGCATAGTATATGCTTTTTTTGCATTTTCTTCTCTAAATGAATAGTAGTCTTATGAATTTTGAAATACAAATGTTAGAAAGTAGGGGCTGGGAAGGTGGATCAGTGGTAGAGTGCTTGCCTTGCATGCATGAGACCCTGGGTTCGATTCCTCAGCACCACATAAGCAGAAAAAGCTGGAAGTAGGGCTGATGCTCAAGTGGTCGAGTACTAGCCTTCAGCTGAAGAGCTGAGGGACAGCACGCAGGCCCAGAGTTCAGGACCCATGACTGACCAAAATAAAAAGAACGTAAGCTGTGCCATGTCTTACGCCTGTAATCCTAGCTACTCAGGAGGCTGAGATCTGAGGTTCTCGATTCAGAGCCATCTTGAACAAGAAAGTCCATGAGACTCTTATCTCCAATAAACTACCAAAAAAGTCAAAAGTGGAGCTGTGGCTCAGGTAGTGGAGCACTAGACTTGAGTAGAAAAGCTCAAGGACAGTACCCAGACCTTGAGTTCAAGCCACAGGACAGACAGACAGACAGATAGACAGACAGACAGACACACACACACACACACACACACACACACACACACACACACACACACACACACACAAAACACTAGACAATTAGTACATTTTCCCTATACATTTCTCCATTTCTAAGTATATTTAATGACTTAATTTGTCCTTGAAAGTATTTAAAATTTTCAAAAGATCATGTATTTTCATATATCATTATATATGTTTAACGGAAACCTCATATTCATGATGGAAATATGCATAAAGATGAATATCTTATTTTATAATGAATAAATATTTAACCTCATCAAGACTTTTTGTTCTTCTTATTGTGGTTTTCATTTTCTCTCCCTACTTAACATTTTTGTTTTCAGTCTTTATTTTCAGAGAGTAATCTTTCTCCCCTGGTCAAAAACAGGGGAACTCCTAAAGACTAGGACCACCTTACTATTTCTACAACCTATCACAGGATATAATAAATGTTATGTATGCCTTTTTAGGTAGCGCAATGCTTGAATATGTGGATGGAAAGATGGAGAAGTAGTGGTTTTATTCAGTGAAATGAAAGTCTTTGGATTTCTCAAATGCATTTATTATTTTGAAATCAAGTATTATTATGACAGTGATTGTTTCAAAAGCCCAAAGACAACAAATGTCTTAGCATCTGATTATCCTTCATTTTATATATATGTGTGATATATATGAGTTTATATCGTGTGTGTGTGTGTGTGTGTGTATATATATATATATATATATATATACACACATATCTACAGACAAGAATAGTCAGCTTTGTTAGGCCAAAATGACATTTAAAAATATTGTGTCATTTCATCTCAAATGCCAATTCTTGGGGAAAGATGGAGAAAATGGAACCTTTTTAAATCATTTCAATTTTGGTTTATTACATTCCTTAATAATTCATTGGCCCATGTTTTTTTTTTCCAATGACTTAATATGAAGGATTTCTACTTCAGTTTTGATGGACATTGGTAAGACTTAGGTTCTGTTATTTTTTGAATAATTCTTTTAGGCATTTTTATATGTTTAATCACTATATCACTATAATCAAGTAAACTTAAGCTCATCTTGGGACATTTGAGTTGTCAATTAAGAAATTCTTTGCCAGGCCACCACAAGAGTATTGATAAATATAGACTTTAAAATAAATCTTCTATTTAGTCTAGACTGCTAAGTAATAAAGACATCTGCCGTGTAGAGAATCACATTAGGACAGAAGAGTCTTATGTCTTCATTATGGCATTATTGAAGTGCACAGTGTTTAGATAAAATAGAATTTTCTAGATACCTACAAGCAAAACTATAGGCAAAACCTTTTTAAGAATGACAGCAATTACATTCCATTCAAATGAGAGTATCTTATATGTTCTCATTTTTTAAAAATTCCACTGTTGAAGTCAGTCATGAATTATAGGGTCTTAAATTAATTACATCATATATATATATATATATATATGTTTGATTTGTAATTCCATGTATTGACTAAATAATTTAAGTAGATTACTGAATAAAGGTTGTTTCTAAGAAATATAGTTTGAAGATGAGAGTGGATAATTTAATCCCTTGATGAGTGCCTTGTAATGTTTACAAAATTCAAAAATCCTCAAATTAAAATGTTTATATTACTTATTACTGCCAAAAAGCAATGAGGAAAAGTATAGGTTTGTTTTAGCACATTAACAGACTATGATATCCCCTGGAGTTGTGATAAGATTTTTTTAATATTATAGTAATTAATGAAATTGAGGTAAATTCAAAGTTTTTGAAGTGGCTACGGTGCTATCTTTAAGGGTGTTTCTTCATTTTATAATTTGCCATTCTATTTGTCTTAAAGCTCAGAATAGTTGTCAGGAATTCTGTCAGGATTGAGGTATTCGAATCTTTGATATACCTTTTATTAGATTTTTTTTTTTTTACTCGATAGTTGAAATTTAATGATTAAGCTGAAGATATTAAGTATCACAGAGATTACTTCTGGAAATTGTTTTTTTAAGTTCAGTGGTTGGGGTTTTTAGTATCCAGAGTGTAACGTAGTCTGTGTGAGTAAAAAAAAAAAAAAAAAAATGATTTTTTTTCTAATATTTCATTGGTATATTACTAAATGTACTTGAATATTCCTCTTTTTTATAGAGAACTATGAAAATATTTTTGGAAATATTTCTAAATTCAATGTATCCTCCACAGAAAATATATGATAGGAATATAAGGGCAAAATGCTTCCTTGAATATTTATAAATAAATGTGTTCTTTAAAATCCTTAGTAACATCTTAAAAGTATTTTAGAAATATATACTTAGTATTTGGAGAGAACTTTAAAGTTTGAAAAATATTGTGTAATTTTTTCCTGGATCCAATTTTCAATATTATTTTTCTCTGTTTTTTAAAGCATAAGAATTTAATTCTGTGTAAGATATTAGAATTTCAACTACTTAAAAATAGGCTAATCTTTTGTAAATGAAAATAGCTTACCATTATTAGCAGACAGTAATATTTAACACAGTGCTTCATATTTCTCATAGTTTTACTTTGCAGTTTTAATAATAAAAGATGCAAATGAAGAAAATATAGTCTCCCTCATATCTGATGAATCTTCTGGAAATTACCACTTAACACAAAAATCATCCTTTTATACTTTGTGTTGTTGAATTGCTTAGGATATGCTCAAATTATTTACCTTTCAAACCTCCCCTAAAATTATTATTGATATATGAAATGAAGCACTGGATTCATTTAATATTGGAACTCAAATATGCAATGGCATTCTGCCATTTTGTATCATTAAAAATTAATAAAAAATATACTTCATGCACTAATAGTCTTTTTTTATTAGCCTGAAAATAGAGCCCTCTATCCATCTGCCACTTTAATCATCTGACAACTTTAACAGGCGCTTCTCATCCAGCTTATACAAAGTGTACATCTGCAGGAAAAGATTCCCACTCTCAGCCACACCCTCAGAGCTCTTACCACATCTGCTAGACAGTGAAGAAAGTTACCTTTGTGCTTTCAGAAAGTGTTAGAATTTTGAGACTGGGGTGTGGAAATTGGACTGCATGTGTCTCCTATTTTTTTGTTGTTATTGTTTTGTTTTTTCCCCCAATCCAAAAGTCTTCTGGCTTTCACTAGGGGCAGAAATAAGAAAGTAATTTATTGGTTGAACATGATTTGAAATAGTGAAAACATTGTAAATAGTGTGTACTTAGTTTGAAATATGTCATTTGCAGCATATTTCATTTTAAATAATTCAGTGTTTTTCTTTGTTCTTATATTTCATCAGTATTTCTTTTATTTTTTCTCTCTTTAAAGTAAATTTGTGGCACTTCAGTTAATTTTTTTCAAGAATTTTTTCTTAACACTGAATGAATTTAACATTTCCTTCCTTAATATTCTAAAATAGTCTTTCTTAATATTCCAATAATTTTGAGTGAGAAAAACATTTTGAATATGGCTTTACAGCAACAACAAAACAGACTAAATTTTTATAGAATAGAAAACTCAAATATTTGCAAATAGACTTTATTACTACATTGTCTTATATTTCTTAAAGCTCTATTAGCTTATTAACAATGCACTAGTGCCTGGGTATTTCTTTGTCTAGAAGAGGAATGCAGATTTCATTTGCTGCATCTGGGCTAGAGGAAAGCAATTATATTCTTCAAAAGCGTCTTGTTCTCCCTTTTTTATTACACTTCTGAGGCCCATGAATATAACAGATATATGTGAGTTTTTCAGTGTCTGAGGAAAGCTACTACAGGGATATGTATTTCATTCTTAAATAATCAAGTACTTTTATAATTAATTTTAAGGTGAAATGAGTCATCTTTTGGCTTACTCGTCATCCATTAATCCCGTAAGGGAATTTAATTATTATGTCTGTACATTTTTTTCCTCCAGACAGTTCCTTTATTTGATATCATAACTACTCGTTGAAGATTGACTTCTTAATGTTTTATCATTGTGAGTTTCACAAAGCTGTGGGCTGATGTTATAAAGCTATGATTCAATATGTCTCATAGCTTAAAACACATTTTTGAAGTTAAATGCCTAGTTTCTTTTCAAACTTACTCTATTTCATTTGGCACACTTATCTCACCTGTGTTTCTGGAAGTCACCTTTTTAAAAAGAATTACATGTGTTTCAACTTGTTAGGACTAAACTTGCTAGGTTAAATATTTCTTTATATGATTTATCTTTTGTGATCAGCCAAAATTTAACCATAGGAATTTTACTTAAAATTTTTTTCATGATGGTCAAAAATATAGAAAGATTTCCAGAAGTCTTTATGTAGCATGTTTGTGAGAGTGGTTTTTGTTGTTGTTGTTGTTCATTTTCTATTTTATATCAGTTGTTGGTTTTTAATCTTCACTGTATCTGGCACTTAGTATATCTTCAGGATAGATAGATATACCAAAAGTAACAATTAATAAATAGTTTTATTAAACCTAAGAACATCTTAAAAAGCCATAAAAGTGTCCTAAATTTTCTCTGCTATTAAGTGATGCCTTTATTAGCTCACTCTGATTCAGACGCAGGAAGGAAAGAGTAGAAAATTCCAGAATTTGGTCATCTTGTCTATACTCAGCATAAATGTACAAACTGTCTCTTATACTAGCAAAAGCACAAATATCATGTTATCTTGATAATGCCAATAAAATATATATGATACAAACAGGAATTATGATGTGTATGTTTTCCTCACGGATTGTTTCACACAATTTTCAAACCTGCTTTTTTTTTCCTTCTAATGCAACTAGCTGAAGAAAAGCTTTTGTCAGTGACATCTCAAATCTAGTGTATGTGGGGGTGGGTCATAATGGGGAAACTGCATCTGCGCATTTTACAAAGTCTGGAGAAAAAAATGGTTATTTCATAGCCAATGATAACAAGAACTTGTCAATCACTGCTTTCTTGAAAACTGGTAGGTTTTGGAATTGGTTTCATGGGGGGTGGGGGGCCATGAAGCACATTCAGATGGGCCTTTAATGTTGCCCTCAATAAACTTTGCATAAAATAACTTCTTCTTTCTTGAGTGAATAATAGGTCTAGGTCTGTTCCCAAGGATAGTGCCTCTGGAGATTGGCAAATGTTATCTCAGCCAGGACAATCCTCTTTTCTCACAAGGGCTATGTTCCGTCTACCGTGCTCCCACACAAGATAAACCTCCAATGTTTACTTTAAGACCTCTGTCAGAATCGTTTCATCAGGAAATAGAATGTAGTCTATTCATCTGCTTTGATTAAGGAGCCAAGATGATATTTGAGCTGTTGGTCCAGGAACAGGATGGCATTACTTTAATGGTTTGAGCATCAGGATATCTTTCCTTAGTGATATATAGGAAAGGCTCACAGACATTAATTTTTGTCCAGATAGTCTTAAATGTCTTTTTTAATAAGTGACTCATGATTATTGACATATTCTTTGGGTGGTACAAAACCTTTATCTCAAGTCTCAATAACAGTTTGAACCTGTACTAGCCTCAGATTGGTCCTATTTGCTCAGAGTGATGTGATTCTGAGAAGTGGCTCTACTCTCTTTTGGGGCCGTCTGTCACAGCGTGGCAATGAGGGGCTACACAGTAGTAGATTTAAACTGCCTTTCCTTGCAAGCTGTTTACATTTTATGTGTTTTCTAAGGTAGCTCCTCACATAAAAGCCACTCTCTTCTCTTAAATTCAACACGCTGACTAGAATTGCCCTCTGCTTTTTAACTTATTATTGTGTTGCTACTACCAACTACCCTGAATGGCGTGGGTTTTTGTTTTGTTTTGTTTTGTTTAACCACTTAATGTAGTTTAAATATTAGAAGTGATTTTACTTCCATTTTATTGCTCTTTATCCTTGAATCAAGTAGAAGATGGTCCTCCTACTTCTCCTTCTTGCCTTTGGGTCACATCCCTATTTACACCCATCTCAAGACTGCCACTTTTCCTGAGTCACACCTAAACTCTGTCATCTCCCACCTGCTGTCTGCCTTTTTATTCCTTTCAAACTGGTTTACTCTCTGCAGTTTGCACAAGCGGAGCTTACTGCTGGGCTTGCTGATGATTCTTCTGGGAATTATTGTCCATCCCTCAGATTTCTGTACACTTCTATACACAAGCTTCAGAAGCCTTCTCCTCTCACACACCGCAGTCATTGTGGCTTCTATCATATCACTCTGTTTTCTTGTCTTCAAAATGTCAAAAGTAGGGCTGCATTCTGAGTTTGGCTTTTCTAAGTGTTAGTATTATTTTTTTAAGAAATGAACCATTATTATTTGTAGTAATGAATGTGTCTCTAGATCAGTCCACAACCTTTAATTAAATACACATAGATATAGATATATTAAATAATATATAATATATGTACATGCATACATATATTATATATATATATCTTACACTTCCTCCACCAAAACTCTGTCTAAGCCTTTCTGTGTCTCAAATGTACCTTCTTCCTTGGATTTTTCTAGCTGTACGGAAACTCTTTTTACTTTAGGCCTTAATTCACTTTTTAAAAAATATACCCCGTGGCAAAATATTATGAGCATTTAAATTTTTTTGAAAGTTATCTTTAAGTAGTTGTACAAAAGGGGTCTCAAGTCAATCTATCCCTTTATAAGTACAAAGCATCTTGATCAATATCTTGTTCCTGCCTCTCTCTGTCTCCATCTCTATTCCCGCCTCACTTCCTCCTCCTCCCTGTTTCTCCCTGAGTTTCTCCCTCTTTTCCTTCTCCTTTTTCTGCTCTCTGCACACTGTGAAGTGAGCTGCTTTGTTCTACCACACAGCCAGGTCATGATATTCAACCTCACTATGGAACCAAAAGCAACAGAGCCTAATGGCCAGGGACTGAAACCTGTAAAATAATAAGCTAAAATCAGTATTTCCTCCTGTAAGTTGTTTTTGTCAGGTATTTTGTGATGAAAAGCGAACTAACATTTGTCATTTCTGGTGTTCAGCATTCGGTTAACATTAGTACATCCCCTTTAGCAAATGACCATATTACAAAGTTTAGTCAACTGTGCTGGACTACAGAGCCTCAGGCCTCAAGGATTACACCTGAATTTCGTTAAGAAAGTGGAAGTAATTAATACAGGCAGGAAGGAATCTCATGGTGACTCACAGTTGCTGTCCAACTGGTCAAGACTGAAATGATGTTTTTGGATTTTTTTTGCGGGGGGTGGGGGAGGGGGGTCCTGTTGTGGGGCTTGAATTCAGGGTCTAGGTACTGCCCCTGAGCTTCTTTGTGCTCAAGGCTAGCGCTCTACCACTTTGCACCAGAGTGCCATTTCTGGTTCCTGAGTGGTTAATTGGAGGTAAGGGACTTTTCTGCCTAGGCTGGCTTCTGGCTTTGAACCAGGATCCTCAGCTCTCAGCCTCCTGGGTAGCTGGGATTACAGGTGTGAGCCACCCACCAGTATCTGGCTAGTTTTTATGTGTTGTCTTGTTGTTTTTGTTTGTTTTGTGGGTCATGGGGCTTGAATTCAGGGTCTGATCTCTGTCCCTGAGCTTTTTCACTCAGGGCCTAGCACTCTACCACTTTGAATCACAGCGCCACTTCCAGTTTTCTGGTGGTTAATTGGAGATAAGAGTCTCACGGACTTTCCTACCTGTTGGACCGTGATCCTCACATCTCAGCCTCCTGAATAGCATTACAGGTATGAGCAGCCAGCACCCAGATGTCTTGTTTCCCTGCATTCTTCTTCACTTAAAACTTTCTAAAACCACAGCTTTACTGCTTGGGAAGGTGTAAGATATTTGTTCTTACTGCCTTTCAATAGCATTCTACTGTCTGTAAATACTGGATGTCTTATTTTCTTTTTCCGGTTTTGCCTGTCTACAGTTGAGAATATTATAAGCCAGTTGAGAGTATTATGTATCAGTGAAAAATTTTAAACACCTAAACCCAATCATGTGAAACAAATAGTAAAAGAAGAGTAATACAAAATGTACTTTAGTAAGTGAGGTCATTTCATATAGCCAGTAAAACAAAACAAAAACTTTTCGGGGGTTTTTTTTGGCCCAAGACTGGAACTCAAACTCCCTATCAGACACTGGCTGGAGCCATGCCTCCAACCCAACATTTTAATCTTCTTGTTGTTTCTGCGCTTTCTATACCTGTAGCTATGTTGTTTAGACTCATAAGCAAAGATCTTACATCCAGAATTAAGACAGAAGTTTCTTTATAGTAACCCATTGGCAACTCGGTTCATGTATTTGTTTCAACTCTCAAATGCCAAGTCCTTTTCCTTAATATGTTCTAATTCATTGATATCTGTCTTCCTCCTTTAGGAACAGGTGCTGTTCCAAAACCAGTGGCATGACCCCTGAGAGACTCCTGGGAACATTAAGCCTCAGGTCTACTCATAACTCTCTTAGTCCACTTCAGCTCATTTTGAAGTTTATCTCTCACAACCTCAAGAAAATTTCTTTTTCCCTCTTGATTGTTCAGACTCAGAGTTATATGACAGATTACTTATGCAATGGACTTTGAATTTTAATATATACTGCCTTTTGTTTTTTGCTTCTTCATTCCACAATTATTGAGCACTGGCTAGAAGCCAAAACTGGAACAAGTCAGTCAGTAAAGCTCTCATTTTCTTGACGGAAGCTGTGATGTTTGATGTTATGGGAAGCCCACAGTTGTAATATACCTGCCAAAGAGGAGTATTAGGAGTAGTTTAGAAAGAGAAAAAGGTTAGAGAAAAAGTGCTCAAAAAATTTTAACTCAATCTGATTTTTATGGCAAGTAAAATATTCCTGGAAATTAATTACTTCTCTACAATGCCAAATGGCTGCAACTATTTAAAAGCTTTATTTATTTATTTGTTTATTTATTTTTGTCATTTTAACCCTGGGAAATAGCTTTCTCACTGTTTTGATTAGATTCTGTAGTTACAAAGGCACAGTCATGTAGTTCCTTTCCCACTAAATAAAGGAAAGAAAAAGACTGATTATCACATTCATTGCTTTTTATTTGAAAACAACCAGCTCCTTTGGGTCATGACACTTGCCAAATTTTAATTCCTCGTTCATGAAAATGTGATCACGGTATATTAGAAATTTGCCTGGGGTTCTAAATCCATGTAATGTCTTATGTTCAAGGTTCCAATTAATTTTAAGAAATTGAATTAAATTTTCTGTTTCCACGCAGAATCTCCTTCCTAGACCACGATATTAGGTTTGCTGTTCTTGGCATGGGAAACGCCTCCATTTCAGACCATTGTTTGCTTTTCTCCTCTGTCACTTTGTAATCATATCACGTGTGTGCCATCAGCTAGCAGGATCAAGAATACTCAGGTGAAGTTCTCTGCTGCTGTCCTCACTTCCCACTCCCCTCACAAAGAAAGGATTGTTGTATCCAAGGGATTTCCATTTAGTGGCAGGAAAGTGCAAATAGCTCCACAGATAACAAACCAGGCTGGGATTTTGTTCTCCTTTCCTCTCTATCATTACTGGACTTCAACAAAATGTTTCTCTCTGTGGTACATGTAACATAAATACACATCTATAACCTACCTTTATAATTTTTGTATCCCTTCTTAAATCATTGTTTATCTGTTCACTTATTTACTTAAATTCATATAAAAATAATTCTTTTCCTCTTTCAATGCCCTTTGCGAAAGACTTTGGATTTAATGTTTATTCCTTGAATATTTATATTAGCCTTAGATGAGTGTGTGTGTGTGTATGTGTGTGTAAGTATTCTGGAATTTTTTTTTGCTTCAGAACAATGGGATGTTTTGTTATTAATTGTTCTGGATTAAGTAATGGTAGGTTAGTTAGATACAGAAAAACAGTTACATGTTTTGATGAGCACAAATACATTCTTGAATTTATAATGTAATTCAAAACTTGCTTCAGTAGCCCCAGTATAGATATTATTTTATTCCTGGAGACATAGTTTTCTGTGAATTGCATTGATGCAATATCAACTCTAAATGGTTAGTAGCTCAGCGTAGTAACGCACACCTGTATTCTCAGCCACTGAGGTAGCACAGATCAGGAAGATCAGAGAGGGCTGGCTTGAGGTCATAATGGGTAAAAAGTTAGTGAGACTCCCATCTCAATAAATAAGTGAAGTGTGATGGCATGTATCTGTCATTACAGCGAGAAAAATTCAAGATCCTAAATGAAAAATTATTAATGGCTCAAGTGGTAGAACACTTGCTTAACAGAAGTGAGGCACTCAAACCCTAATTCCAGAAAGAAATAAGTAAATAAGTGGCAGGTAAAATTCTATCTGATACTGATTTTCATTTTTCAAAAATATTTGTTGTAAATGTAATGTACTGTACAGAAGGGTTACAGTTACATAGGTAGCTAATGAGTACATTTCTTTTTGAACAGTGTCACCCCCACCCTCATTTCCTTCCAGTTTATTCCCTCCTCACCTCCTTTCCCCCTAGTTTTCTAAATTATAAGTCATATATAATTCCATATATGAAGAAATTCAGATCAAGTTTGCAATATATGTTAATCCTGTGTTAGTTTCTCTTAAAATCTACAGAAGTACTGTGACTTTTGAGGAGCATGATAGTATATATTTGCCGCTGGCTCAATTATAGTCTTGCTTTTGATTTTTATTTGAAAAATTTATAGAATAACAGTTCAGAGAGTTACCATGTAGTCATAGTTTATAAAATTATATAGTATCACAGCAAAGTAATTGGCATTGGTATATTGTATGTACCTACTTCTGTGTTATTTTTTCACTTGAGTAGATTAACACAATTGTTATCATATTCAAGATAATGTATGCGACCCAGTTATAGTCACCCACATTTCTCATCAGCCAGGAGGTAGTGCTCGAACCCACCATTCCTTTCATATTGATTTTTTTGGTGGTGGTGGTGGTAAAAATGGGTCTCAAACTTGGGGCCTGTTTGGCTTTTTCACTCAGATATGGAGTTTTACCACTTGAACCGTTCCTCCATTTCCAGCTTAATTGGGGGGATCAGAATTTTTTAGATTTGTCAGCCTGATCTAGCTTCAAACCTGGATCCTTACATCTCAGCCTACTGAGTAACTAGGATTACATACATGAGCTAGAGAGATCATTTTGGGATTTTGTTTTGCATTTTGTTTTATGTTTACCTATTTTGCTTTTCCTGCTTCCCACAAGTTTACATTTTTTACAATTCAATTTTTATTTATTGCTAATGGTTTTCAATACATCTGTTTTGTTTTGTAAAAGTATTTTCTAGGTTATTGCCCTGTACATCATTAATCTATATAAGTGTCTTCATAATTTTAGTGAGTGAAATGTAAAATTTTTGTCCTTATATTTCCTCTCCTCATTTCTAATGAAAATGCCTTAAGTTGTTCTTCAGTCCTTTTTCATTCCAGTTGCTTTCTGTTTAGGTTAAATGATTTCTACTCTTCAGCCTAAAAATTCACTAACATGTGACTTCTTCCTTCTGTTCTTATACTCACTCACTGAGTTCTATATTTGATTGTTTTATTTTTCAATTTGAAGAGTTCTGCATTTTCTTTATATCTCCTATTTGTGAACATTGGGAACCATAACAGGTCATAATAAATCCTAGCTTCACCTATTAAACATAATTTCTTATTATTAAACATAATATTACTTTTACCCATATTTTTGCTCTTTGCATTTTTTCCCCTTCCTCTTATTCCAGTTTTCAATCCTTTGAGAATGCCTTGATTTTCCCCTTCATTTCTAGTGGCTGTTTTCACTAAGGATGAGATTCTAGTTGAGTGATCTTTTCTTTTAACAACTTGAAAATGTGGTAGCATGTCCTTCTGGCCTGCATATTTTTTTTTAATAAGAAATCTGGTATCGCTTATTTTTTTTCTTCTTTAGGAAAAATGCCATTCCTCTCTCACTGCTTTCAAATGTTTTCTTTGCCTCATCCCCCAGCAAGTACTTTACCACTGAGCTGAATTTCTACCCATTGTCTTTATTATTTACAAATTTACAAGGATGTCCTTGGTTTCTCAACTATTTGGGGTTCTCCCAGCTTCTAAAATCTGTAGGTTTATGGGTTTTGACAAATTTGGGCAATTTTAACTATTATTTCTTTTCTTCAACCCAGGAAAGGGCCAAGTATGTACTAGGCAAATTCTCTTTGACCATTAGTTCTTAGAAAAACTTTTCAGCCTCAACGCTTCCTTTTTTCTCTCTTACATGCCAGTGACATATAATGAGATAGATCTGCTGTTGTTCTTTAAGTTCCTGAACAGAAGTCCATGGGGTTTTTTTGTTGTTGGTGGTTGTTTTTTTGGGGGGGAGGGGGAAAGGTCTGGTCGTGGGACCTGAACTCTGGGCCTGGGCTCTGTCCCTCAGCTCTTCAGCTCAGAGCTAGCGCTCTACCACTTGAGCCATAGCGCCACTTCCGGCTTTTTTCTTTTTGCTTATGTGGTACTGAGGAATTGAACCCAGGGCCTCAGGCATGCAAGGCAAGCACTCTACCACTGAGCCACCTTCCCAGCCCTGTGGTCCATTGTCTTTTATTCTCTTTTTGTCCTTTTTTTTACAGGTGGATAATTTCTATTGTTCTTTGTTTTTCCTTTTATCTCCTAATTTCTGGTACAGTTCTTCTGTTGTTTTGCACATCTTTTAAAATTGTTCATTAAAACATTTGGTGATGGTTGGTTAAAAATCCTTGTCAGATAGTTCTGATATCTGTGTTATCTTGTTATTTCTGTCTCCTGTCCTTTCTCATCCAAGTTGAGATTTTCCTGTTTCATGGCCCAGTGATTGTTTTTCCCCCATTGAATCATAGACATTTGGATAGTGATTTTATAAACTCTGGACTAATCTTTTTTTAAGATCTGTTTAGTAGATATCTTCTGCTACTTCCTGGTTGTTGAATGGAGCTGGACATCTAGCCTCCATATCAGTTCTTCATGGACAGGTATAGGTTTGGCACATGCCTCGGTATTGCCTGACCAGGCTGAGAGCTCAACTTCTTACTAGACCTCCCTGATGTCACTGTGGGTGGGTGGGAGAGGTGAGGATTGGCTGTCATTGCTCTGCATGGGCACATCTGACATCACAGGGGCTGGAGATGGGGTAGCACCTGGCCTGGCTTCTCATGCTTCCTGAACACTGTTCCTGTGGGTGGGGAAAGGGCTTATCACCAGGCCTTTCAGCAGTTTACACTGACCCTTGCAAGGGGGAAGGGTAACCACTGATTAAAGTCTCATTTTAGTATTTTGACAGACGATTTTTCCATTTGTAAGTAGCATTTTTCTTAGATTTCCTTTAGATTTTTTGATTTTATTTCTTTTAGATCCACAGGTCTATTTTGATTTTGTCAGACTAGTTTTAACAAAGCTCAAAGCTTACATTTCTGACTGGTGGTGTAGCGCCACATTTGAGAACTGCTAATTTGCTTTTCAGATGTGAGGAGGAGAGAATAATTGCAAAGTGTGCTGTAGATGAAAGAGTTTAGTTCTTTTGTACGTATTCTGTGAAAAACAGAAATTCTAAGTCTGGATTTTGTTCAAATGAATATACTGTTTGAATTCATACTTGAATCTTCAATTTTTTTAAAAGCTAATTAGAAATATTACTTTTTGCACTGGATATCTGAAAGAAATAAATATATATTTATATAGGGCAATGTTGACATCAGCATTAGAATGTGATATTGTAATATTTGCGTCTCTTTTTTATATTCAGGACTTTATTCTATTTCTGTAATCATATAGATATAGAGGATCTAAAGTGAAAATCTGAGAGATTTGTAGACAAAGAAATTTTCTTACTTTATGGTCCCAATCCGCTCAACTGTTCAATACACTAATTGAAGACTTGTAAGAAGTCCTTTCAACAAATAAATTGATAGTGTCATCCTTTCCGGATTTACCAAGCACTACTTTAAGTTCCTACAAAATTCTCAGCTCATTTGCTCAGATAAAACTTCCAGAAATAATAATGCAGAGCTTCTGAAAAATAAAGAGCACCAAGGCATTAATTACTTTAGTCTTATCTACAAGCAAATGTGATCCCATTTAAAGAATGCTAAAGTCACTTGAACAACTTTACTATACTAATTAACGAATGTATTTGCTTTTCAGCTGGATTATGGTTTTTCTTTAACTGAAGTAATGAAAATGTCTTCTTTAAGAATCTTGTTCAGTGATTCAGAAGTGTCTGACACTTCATAATCATCAAATGATCGATTTTATGAATTAAGTTACAATCATTCTTCATTAAATTATCCAGTAGTAACAAATTAGTAAAAGACTGATCTTTGCCCTTCATTTAGCCTACATAAAACATCTTAAATTGGAGAAGTCATAAATAATGGGGAGCTAGAATAGATTAATCACTCTGAGTATTTATTTCTGCTTTGTTAGAAGAAAAGGGAGAAACTTTTATCATGTTTGTTGCTTCTCTTCCCCAACCTTAGGGCTAGACTTTATGGTTTGTTTAGCTGTGAAGGGATGGCAGACTTTGGGGATGGTGAGAAGAGCTTAGTTTTGGAATGTAAATACATGTAGAGCTCGCCTTCTTTTGTTTAGCATCTCTTTAAACTAAGACAAAAAAAATCAGTGAATGAATGAATAGCAGCATGGTGAAATACCTAAATGTTTTAGTTAAAATTTTTGGATGTTTGAAATCCTATTTGGATCCTTTTCCCAGATCCCAGTGCATTCATATGCACTCAGCAGGAAACTTCATGGAGATGCACATTTGGCCAGAAGGTCTTTGACGGTGCCTTTTTCTTAACTTGTGCCTTTTCTTCTTTAGAAAAAAAGTAATGGCTTAAGTCTGACTGAAGCACAATCTTTTTTGTATGTTCCTTATAAGAATTTACTTATGGTTCACAGATCTTTACCCACCATCCATGTCTGCAATCCTTGGATTTAAAATAGCATATATCCTACTACAGACTACAGGAAACGCCAAATTAAAGACTTAGTGACACAGGACTGAAAAAGACAATAGATGACAAATTATAAACCAGCCACTAAACCTCAAATGTAAAATTCACAGAAAATAAATGTGTATTTTTTTAACTCCTTAATATTTTGTTGTTTGTAAAACAGGTCAGTTTAGAGGTACAGTTGCGTTTGTATCTGGCTTTCTTTTAAGACAATGATGAACATTTGTCAAATAAGCATAGTGATGGGATCTTCTGACAGTTTGTAAATTCTACTCATTTGTAAAATGTTTGCATCTTTTTCTTTCATTAGAGAATTATGGATTGTTACTTTATGGGATCTGTCAGTTTGGGACATGTGGGAATTTATTCCTTTTCCTCCTCAGGTTTGTTTTACCCATATTCCAGCCCATTCCAGTTCTCTTGACTTGTAAGGAAGTAAGAGTGTCTTTTATCTATTGCTTAAGTTCTTGGGAAGGGAGCAAGAACAAGAGGCTCTGGGGGTTAATGGAAGGGTTAGAGAACAGATGGAATGGGGAAGGAAAAGGAGGCCTTTTAAAATTTAGTTTTCAAAGGACCCCAGTTACTGCTTCTGTCTCTTCTTTTTTTTTTTTTTCAGCCTACCCTTTGGGAGGGGTTCTTTCACAAAGGCACAAATTCCCCAGACTAGGATTGAACATGCCCCTTCTGGGTGGTGTGGGAAGGATGACCTGAGCTGGTGCCTGCACAGCTGGTAGTGAAGTTATCATCAGAATAGCCTAGGAAATCCCTGCTGCAGGGTCTGGTGGTTCAGAACAGCCTTCTTTGCTCCTGGTAAGGAGCCAGATCTGTGCCTGGAGAGCCTGGTAGACATGTACTATGCAGAAAATGCTGAAGTACTCACACTGTCTTATTTCAGTCCATTTGAGGTTAATAAGGACTGCCTGGATGTACATATCTGCACATGAGTGAACACACACACACACATAATTTTGGAAGAATTGTTAAGCTTAAGCTCTCCTTTGTGCTCAGGGGTGTTATTCAAAGGTCGAATATATTGATGAAAACTCAAGATGGATGCATACTGCCCTTGTTGTCCTGATTTTTTCAGTTCCAACAGATAGAGATACATAGGGCAGGGCAGAGGAGACAAAGACAGATCAAAGCCAGAGTTTGAAGGCAAAGCAGGGGAAGCATCAAGTCTGAAGCACTAGCAAGTTTGACTGTTACCTTTGCCTTTGCTTGGCATACAAATCATTTAGGAGTTTAGTTCTTCCAATCATAACTTTGATTTCTTCATTCTAAGGAGCAAAAGGAGATAACAGTAAATGAAAAACATTTTGAGGTGATATTTTAGAGACACTAAAGATATTTGACTTCTGAAAGAAATAAGGAGAAAATATTGTAAGTGCAAATTGGTGCATGAAGATAATAACAAAAAAAAAAAAAGGTAGGAAATGAAGTAGTGTTTGAGAAGAGTTTCAGGTACTATGATAAGCTTCTTAACAGGTATCAATAGAAGAAGGAGCTCTGAGAGTCCCCCACTGTATTGTGTTTGACGCTTATCTAGAAATTAATTAATTGGCCTCCTATGGGGTGTGAAATTTTGTGACCACGTGTCCAAAAGCAATGAATTCGAAGACTGTGACAGCATTGTGAGCAGACCCTTGCTCCTGATAAGGCCTACGTAGGCAGCACAACCATAAGGAAGCTTAGAGAATTTCAGTCAGTTCTTTCCTTAATACGATAAATATTCAGGTTAAATTTGAGGGAAAAGTAAGTATATTGTGGCCATCTGAAATGTTTTACCATGTCAGTGGTGAAATAATTAAGGTAGCATTATTAAGGCTCTCTGAACTCTAAAATTCTATCATTCTAAAATCCATAATCATTATGTAAAGATGTTTAATTGCAAATACTATCTAATATTCAACTTCATTAAAGAGTTAGCATGTATGAAGACTAAAGAAGCATGTAGCACAAACCCTGAATCTTCTGCACTCTCTCACCCAAATCATTTTGTGATATCCTTAATGTTGGACAGTCTAGAGCTTTGCATAATGGGTTATTAGTATTTTTCTTTTGCTTTTTTTTACTCAGCGCCAAAGTTGGTGGACATATTGAGTCATGTTGGATCCCTTTTAAACTGGGCCAAAAGCAATGGGCTATCTTCAAGGTACTGAGACTGATTTTCTTGTATGTCTTATCAGCTCAGCTGATTCTGTAGGTAATTCCAATGAAATCCTTTTTTTGGAGGGGAGAGGGAATTTACGCTCCTGGGGCTTGAATTTAGGGCTTGAGTGCTGACTCTGAACTCTTTTTCTTTTGCACAAGGCTAATACTTTACCACTTGGGCCACAGCTCCACTCCTGGCTTCTTGGTGGTTAATTGGAGATAAGTGTCTAAGAGACTTTCATGCCCTGGCTGGCTTTGAACTGTAATCCTCAAATATCAGCATCCTGAGTAGGATTACAGGCAAGAACCACTAGCACCAATTTAGAACCCCTCCCTTTTTTTTTTTTTTTAGAAATCTGGATACATAAAAATATTAGTAATAATATCAATTGGATGATTGCCTACCTTGATGAGTTTTCTAGAGTAATGTGTTTGAAATCTTTATATATAGATCATTTGTTGAAAAATTAGTCTTGTTTCTTGGTTGTTATAAGTCAATTATGAAATATAAAATGATTACTTTTATTAGGTATGCATTGTTTAGGAGGAAGTCTCATCTTCTGACTAATTTTCAGCTTTGTTTAATCTGCTGCAGGAAGAAATGAGGTGGGACAGCGTTTTTTGTTCTTCTCTGGGGTGCTTTCTTTTCACTCCAGGTCTTCTAAAAGGATGCAAATCACTTCAAGGCAATCATCATGCTCCCTATTTGCAGCCTGGGTGTTTGTCTTAATCTCCCTGTCTTGGTCTTTTTTGTTTTTTGTGTGAGTTTTTTTCCCCCTCTGTTAAGGGAGAGTAAAGAGAATCTCCAGTCAGCACTCCCTTCCTGTCTCTCACCTCACCTCCAGGGTGGGCCAAAGCTTGAGGAAGAGCCCTTTGTTAGATACTCTGATGGAGAAAACTATTGGAACATTGCTTAAATGGGCTTGGGGAAAGATCCTTTCTCTCATTACTTGCCATTTCCACGGTTACTGAGGTTCAGCTCTATTGCCAAACAAGACTGAGTTTAAACCTTGAATTTTGACCCACTTTTTCCCCATAAAGTTTGTCTTAAAGAAGTTTCCAGCTTTAGTAGTACAATGATTTTTATTTTCCTTGAAGCAAAATTCAACTCCTTGCTTGCTCCATTCCATCTCTTGGGCCAAAAACAGAGCAGTTTGTGCAGAAAGTCCAGTCTATTGGGTGGAAAGCAAGACATATGTAGAATCCAGAGAGCTCAGTGCAGTCTCTCATGACCTGAAGCAGTTATCCATCTAGCAAGTATAACATAAAGCCTTAACAGTAGAGGGCATTTCCCCACCAAAGAAATTAGTAATAGTAAATAACATGCAAAACACACAAACTTACATCTAAATGAATTAAGTGCATATTAGAATGTTCACCATTTTTATGGAAAGCGGATGACTAATGATTTTAGGTTGACTGATAGGAGAAAAAGAGTGATAAACTCTTATAAATCAGTTGGTCTGGAGGACCTGACAATACTGACTTCTCTGAAGGGATTAAAATTTAAGAGCAACTTTTTTGTTGTGATTGAGCAAATTAACAAGGATGTAAGATCCAGAGAAATATGTGAATTGTTTATTAAGATTGTCAATTAGTGAGAACTAAAATATGTTTTGGTGTGTATGCCTGTATACACATACAGATATATAATTTGAGGTACCTTTGGTTTATATTTTACACATCCTGGTAGAAGTTTTATTCATAATGACAGAATATACTAATGATCCTTGAAATAACTTCTATAGAATTCATTTCTAGTGTTTTTCCCCCCCCTTGCATTAAGATGCATTGTTTTCTCAGAGTTCCAGTCAGCTACAAGACAGAATTGACAATACCAAAAGATGTAATAAATGCAAAAAATATTTTTAATTAATGTCTGAAAATCATGAACTTTTATTTTTTATTTTATTTATTTTTTTTTTGCCAGTCGTGGGGCCTGAACTCTGGGCCTGGGCACTGTCCCTCAGCTCTTCAGCTCAAGGCTAGTGCTCTACCACTTGAGCCACAGCGCCACTTCCAGTTTTTTTCTGCTTATGTGGTGCTGAGGAATCAAACCCAGGGCCTCATGCATGCAAGGCAAGCACTCTACCACTGAGCCACCTTCTCAGCCCCTCATGAACTTTTAATCCAGAGAGGAAAGAAGACTAAATTATTCATTGTTTTTGCAGTAGTAGGGATTCAACTCAGAACTTTGCCCCTGAGTTCAAGTGCAGAAACTTAAGTTATCCAGAGAGGAATTCTCTGGAACAGTTAACCAACATTTGGGGAAAATGTGGAAAACGTAAGAAGCAGAGGACAGTTGGTCAAAGGTTTCAGTGTTTCTCTTGTTCATATGACAGAGTAGCAATCAAAATATGCCCCTGTGATTTGTTGCATCTGGGAGAAATACTGAGCTAGCTAAAGGGGATGATGTCTGCCTGGCTTTGGTGAGAAAATGTAAATAAGGCAAGGACCCAGAGAAGTCCTGCTTAATGATCTGAGCCATGTTCCGGATTCTGCAAGTTCTAGAGTTCGGGCTGTGCCCAAAACAGAGAGGTCCAAAGTTTGAGGGAACTTTTGATATGAAGAATGTTTGCTTTCAAAGTTTGGGTGACATTGCCCAGTACTTTCCTAGGGAGGCTTGAATCATCAGCAATAATGCATTTAACAGTAGCAGCGCATTTATACTTAACAGGAGAGTTTGAAAGGCAGCCATGTGTTTCACTGGTCACCTGATATTCACCAGGGCACCTCTTCTATTTCTTATGCACATCTTTGACCATTCCTGTTATGGGATTACTCAGCTTTCCTCAGTCTTATGTGAAATGTTGTAACATTTCATATGTGTGCCCTGATGTCAACATTTAAATAAATTTTTAAAATATCTGTTTCTGAGTTATTTAGCTCCTCCTACACATAGTGCTCCATGAGCTGGAGGCCTTTCAGATGTAGCTGCTTTTGGAGACAGCACAACATGAAGCAGGAGCCACTCTGCACTTCCCATGATTCCCTGATGGGTGAAAGGTGTGAACCTTGTGCTGAATTTAGCCCTCTGTGTCCTGAGAGGGGAAGTATTTCTGTGAAATCCACACTCATGCTTTCAAATGCACTGCTTTACATTTGAAGGCAATTCTTAGATCATGGAGGATTCCAGTGTAGGTATCTTCCATGTACACATATGTATGCATCTATAAAGGCAGGTCCAACTGGAAGGTGGTTGCAATGGGTAGACTACTTCTATGTCATATTTTGCTTCTGTGCTAATGGTGTGTGTGTGTGTGTGTGTGTGTGTGTGTGTGTGTGTGTGTGTGTGTGTGTGTGTGTGTGTGTGTGTGTGTGTGTGTGTGTGTGTGTGTGTGTGTGTTCTGGTCTGGGAGCTTAAACTCAGTTCCTGGGTTCTGACCTTGAGATTTAGTGCTCTACACTTGAGCCACAGATCCAGTTCCAGCTTTTTGGTAGTTAATTGGAGATAGGAGTCTCACAGACTTTCTTGCCCAGACTGACTTTGAACTGAGATCCTCATATCTCAGCCTCCTGAGTAGCTAGGATTACAAGTGTGAGTCACTGGCTCCCTTTTTTATTGCCTTAAAGATTAAACAAGCATCTTAAAAAAAAAAAAGTAACTTGATAGCATAAAGCACATAAATGAAGTACGTATTGTTATCCTTCAGTTAAAACTTTTTAAAGTCAGGTGTTGGTGTCTCAATTAATTCTAGCTACTGAGGCTGAGATCTAAGGATCACAATTTGAAGCTCATCCAGACAGACAAATCAGAGAGCATCTTATCTCTAATTAACTAGAAATGGGTGTGGCTCAAGTGGTAGAGCACCAGCTTTGAGCCAAAACAAAAAAATTAAGGAAAGAAAAGCATATGGCCATAAGTTCAAGCCCCAGTACAGACAAAAAACTAGTAACATACCAACAAATCAACTTTCCATTTCTTTGTCTCATAAAATTTAAAGATAGAAATTATTGCCAGTTGCTGGTGGCTCACACCTGTAATCCTAGCTACTCAGTAGGCTGAGATCTGAGGATCACCGTCCAAAGCCAGCCCAGGCAAGAAAGTACAATAGACACTTATCTCCAAAAACCCACTAGAAAACCGGAAGTGGCGCTGTGGCTCAAGTGGTAGAGAGCTACCCTTGGGCTGAAGAGCTCAGGAGCAGCACCCAGGCCCAGAGTTCAAGCCCCATGGCCCGGCAAAAAAAAAAAGATAAAAATTATTTCATCTGAGGCCAGGATCAAATGTCATTTTCTTTCTTTTTTTTTTTTGGGGGGGGGTCCGGTCATGGGGCCTGAACTCTGGGCTTGGGCACTGTCCCTCAGCTCTTCAGCTCATGACTAGTGCTCTACCACTTGCGCCACAGCACCACTTCCGGCTTTTTTCAATTTTTTTTTTTTTTGGGTCGGCCGTGGGGCTTGAACTCTGGGCCTGGGCGCTGTCCCTCAGCTCTTCAGCTCAAGGCAAGCGCTCTACCACTTGAGCTACAGCGCCACTTCCGGTTTTCTGGTGGTTTATTGGAGATAGGAGTCTCACGGTCCCTCCTGCCCGGGCTGGCTTTGAACCGCGATCCTCAGATCTCAGCCTCCTGAGTAGCTAGGATTGCAGGCGTGAGCCACCAGCGCCCGGCCCGGCTTTTTTCTTTTTGCTTATGTGGTGCTGAGGAATCGAACCCAGGGCCTCAAGCATGCAAGGCAAGCGCTCTACCACTGAGCCACCTTCCCAGCCCCCAAATGTCATTTTCATAAGGATGAAAAATCTAAGATGTGCAGGGAGAAAATCTATTGAAACACTATCTGAATATGATGATTATATTCAGATTCAGAGGATTGGACACTTGCATTTGAGGGTAGTAAAGATGCCAGCAATATTATCCAAATACCATTGGCTATCTATTTGGCAAACATGAAGAGGGTTAGAGAGGCCCAAAAAATTAGAAAGAATCTGAAACTCCGTGTGTGTGTGTGGGGGGGGGGGGGGGCAGTCCTGGAGCTTGAACTCAGGGCATTGGGCTTGAGCTTCTTTTGCTCAAGGCTAGAGTTCTACCTCTTGAGCCACAGTGCTACTTCTGGCTTTTTCTGAGTAGTTTAATGGAGGTAAGAGTGTCACAGATTTTTCTCCCTAGGGTGGCTTCAAACTGATCCTCAGATCTTCAGATCTCAGATCCTGAGTAGTTAGGATTACAGGTGTGAGCCACCAGCTGAAGGTCCATATTCTTAAAGGGAGAAATTTGCCCTCCAAACTACAGACTGAAATTTAGTTTTTTTTTTTCCTGAAAATAATGTATTTCTGAGAAATCAGTCATTAAACAGTTGGAACAAAATGAAATCATACCAAACAAACCCAAAAAAAAAAAGACCCAATTGGAAATCTATTATTCAGAAAAGGTAATAATTTCATTTAACTTTCTAATGAGCAATGCTTTTTCACCTAGTACAAAATTCAAAAGGCAAGAGAAGATGCTCTCAGTGAAGACAGCATGTCCACCTGATTGTCTCAGTTAAGTATATTTAAGCCAAATAAATGAAAGGAAATCAGTAAATATTTGTTCTTCTTGAACAAGCCTGATTTTATTCTGCACAAAATATTAATTAAAATTGGAACAGTATGTTCTCAGTCTCTGGTTTTCAAGCTGTTGGTTTCAGTATGATTAGGGAACCATGTAAAGACTTTTGTGATTTTGTGTGTATGTGTGTGTTTGGAAAAAAAAAAAACCTGAAATGAATAGAAAATATCAAAATACATTATAAGAGAACACATTGCTTTGTAAGATTTTTCTAGTTTATGCAAATATATGTACATAGCATTTCCTTGTATTCTAGATCTCAGTGGCAAGAGTATTTCTAATGATGAATCAAGGCCAAAAGTTTAAAAGACTTGGTTTTACCTTTTCTTGTTAGCAGTACTGAGGTTTGAACTTAATACTGAGGTTTCTTTTTTGGCAGTACTGAAGTTGCAAGTGCTTGCAAGGTAAGCACTCTGTCACTTGAGCTACACCCCAACCTGTTTATTAACTTTTTGGTCCTAGGGCTTGAACTCTGGGCCTGGGTGCTGTCCCTGAACTCTTCAGCTGAAGGTGAGCACTGTACGTCTTGAGCCACAGCACCACTTCTGGTTTTCTAATGGTTTAATGGAGATGAGAGTATCACGAACTTTCCTGCCTGGGCTGGCTTTGAACCACGATCCTCAGATCTCAGCCTCCTGAATAGCTAGGATTACAGGCGTGAGCCACCAGCTCCAGGCTATCCCTGAGTCATTCTTAAACCTCTGTCCTCCAACTTAGTTCTCCTGCACCGCTGGAATAATATATGTAAACCACGATGCTTGTTATTTATTGAAATTATTAACTTTTTGCCTAAGCTGGCTTTAGATCTCTATTTTTCAAGTAGCTGAGAGAGTAGATAGGAGCCACCATTGGGTTTTACTTTTATTTCAGTGTTTTATGAATGGCAATTCAGGTAGTTTGACTGTGAAGCTATTTACATATCAGTGTTCAGAAGTGTATCTGTGAATTGTTACCTCAGTTACAGCCTAGAAGTAGCTGTGTCTACAATTATAGAAGGGCTCAGAGGCACAAAGACTGTTAATTGTACCAGGTGTCTAGATTCAGTCACCTCTGAACTTAAAGAAGTTAGTCATCTAAAACAATCACCAAGGTTTTTCTCTTTTTTTTTGGAGGGGAAGCGGTACTGAGGATAGAAACCAAGGACTTGAATATGCCCCTCAGCCTCTCAATAAAGTATTCTGAAGAAGGGAAAGCAAAATATGAGGGAAAAACATATACTTTATTAGGAAAATTGCCAGGCAGAAAAGTTTTCTGGCCTGATGAATCCTGGGAAAAATTTAGCTCTCTGGGTCTTTGAAAACCAAAGAGGCAAATAATTACTAGACACAAGAGCTCGTGATTGGAGTTTTGTGTCTTACCTTTGGCGTTCTATTATTTGTGTGACATTAATTTAGTGGTTTACTTGCCTTCAGTTTCCATATCTGATTGCTTTGCTTTTGTTTTGAGACAGTCTTGCTATTTAGCCCTATGCTGGCTTCTACTCTTGATCCTCCTACATTTGTACCTCATGGTTGGGATTATAGGCACGTCCCACCATGCCCTGCTTCAGAGCAGTGTTGCAAAGTAGAATATTTGTTTCTCCAAGAATGCTTTAAAGATTAAGTTAATGAAAATATGTCATACTAGGCCTGAAGGTGTGGCACAGATGGTAGAATGCCAGCCTGAGCAGTAATAGCTATGAGACTCTTATCTCCATAAACTACCAAAAAAAGCCAGAAGTGGAACTAGTAGAGCTGTGGTCCAAATGGAAGAGCACTACCCTTGAGCAAAAGAAGCTCAGGGATAGTGCCTAGGCCTTTCCATCCTTGAACTTGTAAAGAAGGACAAAAAAAAAATACCTACTGGTTTTGCTGTCATACCAGGTATCAGTGCCGGGTTGCATGGTCAGTGCTTAAAGAGGAAGAAGCTTTAATTTGTCGGGTTCAATACTATCCATGCATTCAGACATACATTCAAGGTCTCAGTCAATAAAGGGAGATTACAACTTCCAAAATGAGTACATGCATTGCATTCTGGGTTACCCTGAGACTCCACTTGCCTATTTGGAATGTTTAAAAGCCCACATCTCTGCTAGAAGGTCTCAGGTGCAGCCCTAGTCTTTCCATAGTTATTCTCTACAAAATGGCGTATGCCATTAACTACTTAGTACTGATCCTTTTTGTTTCATTGAAATTGGGCAGGCCCCCAAATTTTTGACTTTGGAGACCTAGTTTAAGACCTGGTTTAGATTTTTTTTACAAAGCAGTATCTTAACTGGTCATTAGAAATTGAAAAAAAAATACTCAACATCATTAGTAATGAACATAATTTGAAATTCAAAAATGTACGTTCTAGGGCAACAAGAAGAAACCTGCCATACAGAGCTTGTCAACTTTGTTGAAGAAATTTGTAAATATATGCATCTGCTAGTGATCAGTGTCCTGACTTAATAGGCAGGTTTAAAATTACTGATTACACTGATGTGCTTCTGATTCCTTTTTTGCAAAACAGATGAGTAGTTTTTATTCCAAAATTTGTTCCAAATCCTATTTTTTGGCAGTATGCTAGCTTTAGTCACAGTGTGAATAGAGTATGCTCTCCATGTCTTGATTACTCTGCCTAAAATATCTCAACACAGTGTACATTTGGTCCTTCTAAGGTTATTACCACTAATGTTAAACATCAACAGCTTCTTTTAAGCTAATGAAAAGGTTGTAACCAAGGCCCTTAATAACTCTCATGACGCCTTCCCAAACCCAAATTCACCTTGTCAGTTCCCAACTCCTCTGAATACCTAATACTCATGTCGCTACAATTTGTAACTCACTTACTCTGCTCTTCACACAGGACCATTTTGGTTTTGTGCCTCTGCTATTAATAGCTAGAGGACAACTGATGTATTCCTCCCTCTTTGTATAAAGGACATCAATATTAAATTGGCTTTCTTATTATTCCATGTGTCTCCTACAATCTTACTAGCCAAGATCTGAGTTATCTCTGTCCTTGCCAAACTGGGAAACAGAAAACTGTTGAACTGGGAGTCTTGTGGTATACTAACCCAGTTGAATCTATGGTTTTTGTGGTTTGGGGTTTTTGTTGTTGTTGTTGTTGTTGTTGGTTTTCCCATGTAAATGACTTTTTAGTGACAAGTTTGACTGTAACCACAGAAACTGTGGAGTGTGTGAAGAGTTGTTTGCTCTTTGCTCCATTTATCTTGCTGTAGTCATCTGAGATTAATTTGTATCATAGGATATAAATCACATCTTTATAAAGAGCCTCAAATGGGCCACATGGAATCTAGCACTCATACCAGGTATAATGATACTAGAAATCTAAGATGAGAACTTGACCTCAGTTCTTACCTCTGGGTAGCCCAAGGCTGGTAGTTACATTTCCTCTCTCTGTAAGATAAGCATTTTGGGATGTCCCCTCAGCCATTTGTTGACTCAAATTAAGCATTGTATGAAGCACCACTAAACCCTTGGAAAAGTCAGTTGCCATGTTTTGGAACCTAATATGCTAGAACAGTAATAAACTTTCAAAAAATGCTTTGATGCTCAGATTTTACAAAAAATTAAAAAGAGATAAAGCTCTTAAAAACAAACCTAATACCCTATCACTTTTTCTTTTTTAATAATATGAATAAAAAACCCAACCTTAAAAGCAAATAAAGAAGAAACCTTCCACAAACAAGATGTTGGGACTTTCTAGTATTCTCATTTTAAACATGCATTGTCATCAAGGAATACCTATCGGAGTATTGTACTGGAGTTACAAGTATTTCCCTAGTACCTCTGTGAGCTTCTCTTTCCATGTATTAGCACTTGAGCATAGGGAGCTTCTGATAGAGAGATGAGAAAGAAAATAGCTCTTGTATCAAAGGTGCATTAATAGAAGGTAATGAATGGGGAGGGTAGGGGTGGAGTAGCACAAAACCCATTTCAAGGGGCAAGGTCTACCAGAAAGGGTTGTTCCAGTCAGACAAAGCTACAATTAATGAGCTTGTCTCAAAGCTAAGAAGCATCAGTGAGTTAATATGTGTAAAATGAATCAATGCACATAAGATGAATTAGCATATACAGTTTGTATATACCTACTCATGTAGGTGTGTGTTAACATGCATTACATTATTAACATGAATACAGATTCTGGAAATAATATTATTGTATCTGTTCTACTCTTTGCTACGGATACTCTAGCCAGAAAAACAGACTAAGAATGCAGCTCTTTGGTAGAGGGTATGTTTAGCATTTGCAAGGGCTTGAACTCTGGGCCAAGGCGCTGTCCCTGACCTCTTCAGCTCAAGGCTAGTGCTCTACTAGTTGAGGTACAGCGCCACTTCTAGCTTTTTTCTGCTTATGTGGTGCCGAGGAATCAAATCCAGGGCCTCATGCATGCAAGGCAAGCACTCTACCACTGAGCCACTTTCCCAGCCCCAATCTACTTTTTCTATGAAAATCCTCGTAACTTCAGTTTAGCTGTGGGTGAAGCCACTGTCTTGCCAATCTCTGAGGTTTAACTGCTACATCTTAGGACATTTTCTCCCTATTCTACCCTACAATGTTCTGCTTCAGTTTATCTTCCTGAATGCTTCTTTTTATTCCTTCTTCAGTACTCATCTTTACCTCATTTTGGCACTGTTCACATGTGATTTTTTTTGTTATGTGTCTTTTCTGTTTTCTTCACTCAACTTTCATTTCTTCTGTGCCTATTAGGTGTAGACATTTACCAGGCTGGAGTCCTACTGCCATCACATCATTCTTTACTCTCTCTGCCAAAGATTCCTTCCACTTCATGGCTCCTTTCCTGACGATCTCTCAATGTTGATGTGTCTGACTGTCTTCTGACTCCCATCCCTCAGTGTTAATGTGTCTCTCTCCCGACTTGTATCCACATGTTCCTACCCCACCAAATGGTGCCTTTTGTGAACACAGCAATGCACCAATTATGTCCTTCATCTCTTATAACATCGTGGTAAGTAGACTCACTTTTTCCTGTTGGACTTTATTCTCTCTCTGTCCACTCATGACATGATTCTTCTCCTGGTTGGCACTGTCTCAGTTCTTCATTGGCACCAAACCTATTCTGCATATCTGGCTCTCCTTCAGAGCTGAGCAGGCACCAGGCCTTTCCATTCTGTAACTGCTGTATCTGGGACAGTGCCTGGAACACAGGCAGGTCAATCAAGGACCAAATAAGTGGCTCAGTGAATTGAGTGTTATTTTTTTCCTTGTATTTCTC
Source organism: Dipodomys spectabilis (assembly GCF_019054845.1). Classification (NCBI taxonomy): domain Eukaryota; kingdom Metazoa; phylum Chordata; class Mammalia; order Rodentia; family Heteromyidae; genus Dipodomys; species Dipodomys spectabilis. The sequence continues at coordinate 14,992,685 of NW_024870815.1, read as the reverse complement.
TGTTAGTTCTCAAGTTTAGTTGATTTTTAAGGCAAGGGCCTTTCATGTCCTCATCTTAGGTAAACAGTCCTCTTCTATTTGTTTGCATCTTCTGTTTGTTTGACCTTTATAATCCTGCCAGATTTATCCCCCAAAACACAGACAGCCCTTTCACAAGACCATGTCTTACCCATCTCTACATGACATGTGTATCCTTGTGTACAGTAGCCACTTAAAGGTATGTTCAACTTAATTGGGAGAGAACACAGAGGAAGAAAAGAACTGTAAAGGTGACAGATGGAAAGAAGGACTCCAAGGATGAAAGGAGAGAACACAAAGGGCTAAGGACAGCCAATCTATCTGCCTATAAGCATCCTATTGGTCTTGATGATAGTTTGGATAAAAGCTTGGGGATGTGTTTGCCAGTGTCCTTGGATGTTCTTCTTTCATTGCAAAAGAGATTCATCCTTCAAGTAGTGGTAAGTAAAGCGAGAGGAAGTGGGCCCAGTCACTCCTCACAAATAACTTACAACGTTTCATCTGTCGCAAAGTTTTAGAACCAGTCAATGTCTTAGTACAATCCCAGATCTCCTTTTACAGACAAGGAAACTGAGGTATGGAGGCTAAGTGGCCCAGCTAGCCAATGAGAAAGCCAGCAGTAAAATATGACTACATTCCTCATCCAATACATCCATCAATAAATCACATTTGTTTTGTATGAGTGGTTCATGTTAATATTTAAGAGGAGAGATTTTAATTATTGGAAATGATCTTTAAAGACACTTTGCTAATTACTTGTAAGATTTCTTTCAGGCTCTCCAAAGAGTCCAGCATAGTCCGAAATAGATTTGTGGTTTGCCATTTCTTTTAGAAAACAAATTTTTATACACCGTTCCTCTATTCTTTTTAAAATAAAATTATATGTAGCATAATGGGAAAAAAACTTGATGAACATTTTTTGGAGATAAAATTGTGAGGCACAAAAATTCTATCTGACCTTTCTTCCCTATCACCCTCCGTTTTCCATGTGCCACAGGGTTTTAATTCACCATGTATGAGCACATAGCATTGTGATCAGTGTTAGCCCTTCCACCATTCTCCTTCATTTCTCCAAACCCCACCTACCCCCTCAAGCCAAAACTTGGGTCCTAGGTGCTGTCCTTGAGCTTGTTTTGCTCAAGGTTGGAACTCTACTGCACTTTCAACATTTTGGTGGTTATTGTATATAAGAGTCTTATGGACTTTCCTGCCAAGGTTGACTTTGAATTGCAACCCTCAGATCCTCAGCCTCCTGAGTAGGTAGGATTTCTGGTGAGAGCCACCAGCCCTTCAAGTTATTTTTTTAACTTACCGAGAAGGCCATGTGTGAGCACCTCCAAATTCTCATTGTTTGCAGTTCTTATTATACAAGCTATTGGATCTTTATGGAAAATTCTTCAGTGCCAGCTGTCTGTGTGACAGCTGTCTGTGTAACAGCTGAAGGAGTGTGGTGATGTTAGGTAATGCATTCACCCATCAGTTCTGTTGTGATACTTGGGTTTCTTCACCTAAAGCATCCTCTCTAGTGCCAGGAGACACTATTCTTCCATCCCATTTTGCCTGCCAGAAGACCTAGGAGACTTCTGGAAATGTACAAGAATGTTTTGATTAACACTCTGACGTGGTAAGATTATCCACACTTTGTGGGCAGGGTCCAGGGTTGCCAGGACAAACAAGTCTGCAACAGGAAAGAATTGATTATTCTATCTTTAATGTCAACAGCAACCCCATTAGAAAACACTGAGCATTTGATGCATCCTGCTTATCACTTTGCCATCTTTAGTGATAAACTGTGATGAAAGTATTCTTAAAAATGGGTATCTGTAGCTATTTTGGTAACTTGGACATTACTAGTATAACTAAATTTTAGCATATCCCAGAATGCTAAAAAAATATGAATAGTATGATGTTAGATTCTTAACGTGAATATATTGAGTATCATATGTAAGCTTTCTAGTCATTTTCTAAGTCATTTATTATATAGTCCTAGTGTATACAATGTTTAAATACCACTTGACTGAAATATAAGTCCCATTTTGAAAATAATACTTGTTGATGTACTTTTAAAGAATAACTCATTGCCCACTAGAAAACAAGATGTTTGGTTTTGAGTGTATACATTACTAACATTGTCGCTATATGTTATGGCCTTTTAAACTTGTAATGTAAAAAAAAAAAATCCTTTTTTTTTTTTAGCTGGGCATTAGTGACTCACACCTGTAATTCTGATAGAATCTGAGATCAGAAGATCTCAGTTAGAGCCAGAATCATCAGGGAAGTCTGTGAGACTCTCATCTCCCATTAACCAGCAAAAAGCCAGAAGTAGAAATGTGGTGCAAGTGACAAAGTACCAGCCTTGCTAACAACACCCAGGCCCTGAGCTCAAGCTCAGTACCAATATCTATCTGTCTGTCTGTCTGTCTGTCTGTCTGTCTATATATTCATATGGTTCTAAGAATGAAACCCAGGGCCTCCTGCATGCTAGGCCAGCACTTTACCATTGAGCTACATTCCCAATCAGGTATAGACCTTTTAACTAAGCAACTCTAGAAAAAAAAAAAATTACTACAGCAAAGCAACTGGTGTGTATGGTCTACATTTAAATTTGAGTTGGAGATTTTCAATGCATGTTCACTGTTGGTGGTCTCAGACAAGTCACTTCAGACAGGGGGCTGGGGGGGATTGAGTGGAAGAAAAGACATTTTCTTTCTCCTCTATTGAATGTACATTTTCAAGGTCCCAGTTTAAAAGTGTCTGAGATAATTGGAACCCCTAGGAGGCACTTTGCTAAGAGGCTAATTCAGCCCATCTTCCCCAGAGAGGATAATTGTTGTTAAAAAACAAAAAAAGTAAAATGTGTTGTTTTCTCATGTAATTATGTAACTGACATCTTTATATAATAATACATTTGGGTGGTCTGTCCCTGAAATACTTGGTTTGTTAGGAAACATTACGGTTTCCACAAGTAATCACTTACTCCTAAATATTATGAAAGAATTTGGTATTGTTACATTGCATCATTGCATTAGTCAGAAGCTAAACTTTCTAAATGAATTTGGCACTGGAAAAGGCTTCTAGGTTTTTTTTGCTATTTTTTCCCTTAAATGTCATTATATGAGCTAAAATATTCCTGAGATGGAATACTATAATATGACAAGATGTTAAAAAGTAACAAAATACAAATCTGTTGAAGAAAAAGGCAAGGGGCCCCCAAAGCTGCTCTGACCACATGGTGATACCCTTATCAGTGTGTTATTTCCATCTTTCAGCTCCTTCATTGGTCCCCACTCCAGTCTGGGTTAGGACCTAGGAACTTTTTTGCTCCAGGGAACCACAAATACCTTGACAACAAATACATTGCTGTTAGAATTGAGTTCATTTTAATCCACATTGGTAATATGGTTCTGTGCTTTACTGATTAAAAATAATAATAATGCCACACTTAGCAATACTGAATGGAGTTATTTCTCTCTAATTCTCTCTCCTGGGACTGCAGGCTACCATGGTCCTGAGGAGACACCACCCATCACTAATCCTGGATTCAGCCTGGTCCTGACCCTTTAACTAATCAGGAAGGCTGATTATTCTACCCCAGGGCATTCTGTAAAACTGCTATTACCTAAACTTGTGTGGGAGGCTTTGGAAAGTAATAGAGAGGAAAGTAAAAGTACTGACTGATAAAACTGGGGGAAAGAGGAGAACCTCAGGGCAAAACCAATGTGAAGTGAACAAGCAGAAAGCTGAAATAGGCAGGATAAGAGTGTCATGGAAGGCCATATTTTGTTTGTAAAGCTAGAAATGGGAAGTATGATAGCAAAACTCACAGACAACCTGGTCAGTGGTTCATCCTCGGCACCCACAGGGAATAAACTGGCCGTGTACAAAGAAGAAAGAGGTTCAATATCTTCATTCTAGAGAAAGATAAAAGAGGTGGGACCCATCTCTCATAAATGGATGGCTTCAACTTAATATCATCCTAAATTGCTGCTTTTAATATTTTTTCACAAAGCAGTTGCCAAATTTTCATGCAATGTAAGTGTCTTTCAGCCATTATAACCACATAATACAAACTACTAATATCTTCCATGTTAAAGATGAATGGGCTCTCAGAGTGGTAGACTGGGTGATATTTTTTGGAAGCAAAGCTGAAACTTAATGCTATGTTGTTTTCCAATGCATTTGCATAGGCATTGTACTAAAATAGTGACCTGCCTGCAATGGCAATACTTTTATCTGGGGATAAAATAGACTTAGAAGCAGGTATAGATTTCACCTCCATGCATGCGTATATACGCTGAAAACTCACTAAAATGTTAGGACTGGATTCAGTCATCCAGGAAAGCAATTTCTTTGTAGTTCCCAAAGCATACCATGATCACCTGGTAGAGAATACACTAGAATTTGATATTTTTCAAACGCCCAATGAACTACTAGCTCGAGGTAGTTTGAAGTTTCAACATTAGATGGCGCTACATTCCTTTTGATGATGTCATTTCTTTCAATCATTGGGTTTGGGGAGGTTAACTGACAAAGAGCAAGTACTTGGTCATTAATATGGACTAAGATATGCCAGTGACAGTATCTAATCTGACTCAAGATTTGAGAAGTTGTTCAGTGTCCAGTAGATGTGTACATTTATTACTAAGTAATTGTGGTGAAGAGTAAAATAAAATATACTTGGTTCCTTTCAATGTATGAGTATTATTTTTCAAACTATAAGTTGTTAAGACAGCTACTTAGTAGTTGTTTGAACCTAAGTACTTAATAAATGAACTGTGAGGCATTTGTTTTGGCTAAGAGGCAATATGAAAAAAATACCAAGAGACTAATGGATTTATGAATCAAAAAAGTTGAGGAACCTCTTTTCAACTGTGAACTATTATTCTGTCCTATGTAGTTGAAGCAACATTGAAGTATATGTTCCTGATTCTGCCTTGTGTACCCCTGCCTGATTGGAGTGAGCTTCAAAATTGGAACCAAATGTCCCTTTCCTCCTGCTTGTGTCTAACAGGATTGATAATCAATCCTGGGCAATGAAGGGCAAATACATTCGAAAAGTTTGATAGTAAATTCCAGCAAATTCAAGTCCGTTACCCTCTTGGTTTCCATTTCAAAAATACCCATGGGGTAAGGGTACCTTAAAGCCTTGGGCTCAATTTTCTAGCGATCAAAATGCAGAAAAGAGGGGAGGGAAGGAAGAAGAAGGAAGAAGCTACTGCTGGGTTCTGGTGGTTCACAACTCTTAATTCCCGCTACTCAAGAAGCTGAGATCTAAGGATCCAGATTCAAAGCTAGCCCTGCACAGAAAAGTCCATGAGACTCTTATCTACCATTAACTAGCAAAAAGTAAGAAGTGGAAGTGTGGCTCAAATGGTAGAGTTCCAGCCTTGAGCATAAAAGCCAAACAAGAGGCCCTGAGTTCAAGCTCCTGTACCAACACAAAGCAAGGAGGAGATAATTACAAATATATATACATATATATACATATATGTATATCAATGCAGCAAATAAACTAGAGGTGCCTCTTTTAAAAACTGATTCTTATTTGTCTATCTTTATAACTTTTTTTTTTTTTTTGCCAGTCCTGGGGCTGGAACTCAGTGCTTGGGCATTATCCCTGAGCTGCTTTTGCTCAAGGTTAGCACTTACCACTTGAGCCACAGTGCCACTTCTGGCTTTTTCTGTTTATGTGATACTGAGAATTGAACCAGGGGGTTCATGCATGCTAGGCAAGCACTCTATCACTAAGCCACATCCTCAGCCCCTAGAGATGCCTTTTCAATTCATTAAATAATCTTTCACTTACAAAAGCATTTATGACCAGGTTCCCCATGATATGAGCCTCCCCTGGGGCATTTGAAATGATTCTGCTTTTTAAAAAAATATTCTGTTTTGTACCCAATTTTTTTTATATCAAATGTTTGCTTTTAAACAAGTCTGTCAGTTTCCAGAAAAGGCTTTCCAGAAAAGGCTTCTGCTGTATGCAGAAGGATTGTATTGCACCTGGAGATCACACTGGCTCAAATCAAGATTCCCTTTGAACATACCAAGCTTAGGCACTAAACTGTCTTGGCTTGGTGCTTGTGTTTGATCCTGTTGGGAATGAGGCTAATTGTTTAAGCATTTACATCCTAGTAAAGCCGTTAGCACTTTAAATTGATTTGATATTTTACAAAACTTATTTAAGACTTATTTCTACTGAGGAACTTGGCTTTCTCTGAGCTAAAAACATCTTTTCAGACTTCACCTGGCTTATCATCCACCCAGAAAACCTACCTTGAGAGCTCAATTGCCCTCCCAATTGCAATGGGTTTAATGTATTACCTTTTAGCTGGGGACATCCATATCTGTGCCTTCCTTGAGACATTCTCTTAACTCCCAATTTGCCAATTACTGTTCTGTTCTTAATCCAGTCTTAGGAGAAAAACAACAACAACAAAGTGCCCTTGAAACGTTTATATTTGAAGTACCTTTTGCACAAGCATATCAGAATTCTTTATAAACATCAATTAATTCACACTGTTCTCTAGAAGGAGTCTCTTTATTTTTCCTTCTCAAAATAATGCTTTTGATCCTTTGGCATTGGTATGTATCATCCTACAGAGACAGGTTCCCCCTTGGTTTCTCAAGAACTTTGAATCTGTCCATGCAGCTAGGAAAACTTATTGACCAAAGAGAAAGGGACACACACACACACAACACACACACACACACACACACACACACACACACACACACACACACCCTCTATGTATCATCCTACAGAGACAGGTTCCCCCTTGGTTTCTCAAGAACTTTGAATCTGTCCATGCAGCTAGGAAAACTTATTGACCAAAGAGAAAGGGACACACACACACACACACACACACACATACACACACACACAAACACACACACACACACACCCTCAGTAAGGGGTTGGTAATGATGGAGATAATTTAAACACTCCTAGAAGTTTTCCTCATGCTCAGAGTATAGCATTGACTTTCATTCTAAGAGGAACCCAAGATGAATCTTTTATTAGGTAAAAGTTTGTGACCTCTGCAGAATTACCTTTAAACCAATTATAGGATGACTAAATTTGGAACTAGGTTCATCTACCACAGAATCATAGAATCCAATGAAAGTGTTCTGTTAGCTGAGTGTCAGCCCAACTCTGACTTCATTGTGTGTACTCTTTCAATTAGTCTGTTTTTCCTCTAATCCTATTGGATACTGAAGGTTACATATGAAGGATTGTCTAGAGTTGGTGTGTAGCTCAATGATAGAGGCTTGCCGAGAATGTGTGTGGCCTTGAATTATATCCCAGGGCCAGGACCACCAAAAATAAAACATAAAGTGATCTAGCCCATTAGCCATCTAGATAAGGAAACTAAAACGCAGAGAGACAAGAACCTTTTTCAAGGTCTCCTCACATTCAGTTCTTGATGCATTGGAATAACTGAATCTTCTCCATGTTCCAGGTATTATGTATCAATCATAAACCAACTTTCACCTCATTTCATTAAATCTATGAACATTTGGTGGTGACCATATGTCTCCAGGTTTGGGGGCAAAAGAAACTTAAACTCAGAAAAGTTGAACTCTTTGAGGTGAAGGGCAACTTCCATTTTGAGCCTTTTAAGTCTTCCATGAGCCTTTTTAATTCTCCTTAACCGTACAATCTGTTCCTTAGCCATAATTTCTCTTTTTTCACTCTCCCTTTCTCCTTTTTTGCTGGCTTTGTACATGGTAAATGTTTAAAAGAATCCTCAAAAAACCCAGAATATATGAGTAGCTTCTCAAAAGAATGAAGGAGCTTACGATTGCTCACACCAGATGGACTTAACTAAAAGTTTATCAGGATGGCTACATAGTTCTGAAAACAGTACAAAGTCTGTTACCTCATTTAAAGGATTACACACCATTCCTATTACACTTTATTGTTAATCTACTTTCCTGGAGGGGGATGATCTTTTAAATTTGTATCATAAACCTTATCTTAAAATTACATCATGTTCTTGCCTAAGTGGAGGAAAGATAGTGGACTTTCTTTTATACGTGCCCAGTAACATATTCCTACTTACTATCTTCAGTCTCTTTGTTCTAGAAGCTGTGGCTAGTCCAATTGCTCACTGATTTCTATTGTAGCACCTTAGCCCTTCGCCTATCTCTCATTTTCCTCTTTTTGCTTTTTGCCCTCCCATAAGGAGCATTCTTCTTACAGTGAGAAGCCCAGGCTATAGAAAATGACTACAGGCCCAACCCCTCTGTCTTAACACCTGTTATTCCAACTCTTGGATCTTCCTGGAGCCCCTCTATGTTATACTAGCCTGATCAGCAAACTATGTATTCACTTTTTAGTTTATCATTAAGATGACAATGATGTATTCCTCATGATACTTCTCATGTCTCAGGATTGTCTTCCTGATAGCATGTTAGTTTTAGCTCCAGTGCAGTTCTATACAAAGCAAATTGCATGCAAGTATTGAATCATTCATTGGATAAGATGTAGATGGGTATCTTTGGAATCCCAGTACCAGCATTGAACTGGGCTTGCCTTTATGGTTTCTCTGTTTGTTCTTGAAATCCTACTTATTGAGACTGCACTTCATTGAGGAGGGGGGTTACTGAGCACTGGTGCACTAGCACCTGAAACAAAACTTGCTACATAATGGGCGCCTTGGTTTCTTTTCACTGATTTGACTGAGTGATTGAGTAAATATTACAAAATTTAGACTCTGACTCTACAAAACTATCCCTCACCATTCAGAGTGAAAACAGTCACTCCCTCTCCTGAATTCTTATGAGGACTCATCTAATCTTTCATTGTTTTTCAAAGTATAGTTTGAGACTACGTGTATTAGAACCCTTTGGAAATGCTTGATAAATATATACATTTCTAGATTCCTCGCCAGCTCCATAGGATCAGATCTTGAGAATGGCACCTACCAAAAGATAAACTTAGGGGCTGGGCAGGTGGCTCAGTGGTAGAGCGCTTGCCTTGCATGCCTGAGGCCCTGGGTTCAATTCCTCAGCACCACATAAGCAAAAAGAAAAAAGCCGGAAGTGGCGCTGTGGCTCAAGTGGTAGAGCGCTAGCCTTGAGCTGAAGAGCTGAGGGACAGCGCCCAGGCTCAGAGTTCAGGCCCCATGACCGGACCCAAAAAAAAAAAAAAAAAAAAGAAAATATAAGCTTAACATTGACAGTAATACACATTACATTTAACAATCTCTAATCTGAGCTTTTGGCTTTCTTAGGAGTGCTGCTGCTGATGATGATTGAAAGCAAAATAACCAAAGATTGTCAAAATAGGAAAATAAATTGTGTTATCCCAAATAATTACCAATTGTCTTATCAGTTTATTTTATGGCTTTCATTCACTCCCTACCACTATCTTGGGGCTTTTTTTGTTTTGCTTTGTTTTGTGTTTTGTTTTTGTTTTGTTTTGAGCCATTTGGAAGTTGGAGTCACAACTATTTGGAAGAATTTTATAACCTTTTAACAACACTCAAAATAAATTATGTGTTTTAGAGCTGGGGATGCAAAAAGGTAGGAACATTATTGTTGTTGTTGTTATTATTTTTAGTAATAGGAGAGAAAAATAGTAGGAAGTTGGGTGGCATATTTGTTCTGCAGTTGTAAGATATTAGTGGTGATAAGATCCAAAATCCAGTCACATTGGAGGAGGAAGGGATCATTCTCAAGGAATACTACTAGAAATTTTCTACCAGCAGACATCAGGGACTGAAGATTGTCTTAGCATCCCTGGAGAATGGAAGCCACACTTGAACAATCTATGGACTTAGAGATATTATAATTGATCTCACTGACTATATGGAGGTCAATTTTATAAGTCACTTCTCTCTCCTCTTCCCCTTCCCCTTTTACTCCCTTTTTCTCTCTTCTGTTTCTTTTCTTTTCTCTTTTCTTCTCTTAATCCTTTTACTTTTTATTATGTTGCCCAGTCTGATGTCCAACTCTAAGACTCAAGTAATCTTCACTCTTGCTCAGCCTCTTCTAGAGGCTGAGACTACAGGCACCCAACCACATACCCAACTCAGGAAGAAAATTCTGAAATGGGTTACATAAATGAATCCTGGGATCATCGTACTAAATAAAATAAGACAGGCACAAAAAGACAAGCACTGCATAATTCCATTTACATAAGATACTTACAGGAATAAAAACCATAGAAGTAGAATGAAGAACAGTAGTTGTCAATAGCAGGGATGAGGGAAATGGGAAGTTATTGCATAATGGATAGGAGTAGTGGTCAAGAGTAGTGGTCATAGTTGTCTAACATTATGATTGTATTTATTACCGCTATACTGTACAGTTAAAAGTAGTTAATGGGATAAATTTTGGGCTATACATATTTTACCAAAATTTAAAAAATAGGGGAGAAAACTTGATCTCAGCCCAGCTTCACAGAAATGAGTAGAGGAGTAGGATATAGGAATGAGAATGTGGGGAAGACTTACACTCCATGAAAGCAGAACAGTGGAGGGAGATGGTTCTTGCAGTGTTGGAAGCATTGTAAGGACAGTATTTACGGTACTTATACCAAGTCACCTGCCTTGTGTAACAGATGGGCTAAAATCTGCTGATATGCCTATTCTATTCTTACCAATAACTTAGACTGGAAGGTTTCTACACAGATAAGTAGCAAGTTCTATATTTGAAAGAAAACTTCCTAATGTAGATCCTGGCATAAATAAAGCCAGATTTTACATACATCAGAGGAAAGCGGCAGAACAAGTGGCTATACTTAAGAAGTCAAAACAAGTGGACTAGTTTCTGGTTCTGAATCTTAGAGAGATTGCCAGAAACTTGGGGGAAGTTAGGCTTTAGGTAAAGTTACAAACAATTGAATGATCCAACTTTAGCAATGAAAAAAAAATTTTGGTAAAAAAAAAAAAAATGAGGAAAATAATCACAGTTTAAAAAACAGGTAAAATAAACTAGAAAATGGGAAAAGGCTAAATAACCAGTGATAGCTATCCAGTATAATTACTAAAAAATATATATATATAATTTTTAAAAAGTAAGAAAATCGCAGAGCACTGGTGACTCACACTTGTAATCCTAGCTACTCAGGAGGTTTAGGTCTAGTTCATAGCCAGCATTGGCAGAAAAGTCTGTGAGACCCTTATCTCTAGTTAACCACCAGAAAACCAGAAGTAGAGCTGTGGCTCAAAGTGGTAGAGAACTAACCTTGAGCAGAAAAGCTCAGGGACAGTTCCCAGGCCTTGTTTCAAACTGGAAGAGGAGGAGGAGGAGGAGAGAAAAAAAGAGAAATTTAGGTAGAGAGGTGGGAGGGGGGAGGAGATGGGAAGGGGAAACAAAGGAGGAGGCAACAGTGCTTGATAAGAAACAACTCATTATCTTGCCCATGTAAGTATAACTCCTCTGTACAGTAATTTCACAATAAAAAATAACAATAAAATAAAAAGAAATTTAAAATCTTTTAAATTCAATTTTTTTTAATTTAAGATTTTTTTTTAATGGTGAAGGTTGTTATTGATGGTGAAAATGTTAACTGTAGAAAGGAAGGAAACAGAAACCCTAAAAGATACTGCTCCTATCAGCCATATTGGCTTTAAGGACTTGGAAAAGATTCACTATTACTATTACTCTTAAATGAGATGAATTGAACTAAAAGATAGCTCCCCCAGAACAGAGTGTTCAAAGCAGAATTTATGGAACAAAGCTACTCAGGAGACTGAGATCTGGAGGATTAAAGTTCAGAGCAAGCCCTGGCCAAAAAATAAATAAATAAAAATTGACTAGACTCCATTTCCAAGATATCCAGAAGAAAAAAAGCAGGAACCGGAGGCATGGTTTGAGTGGTAGAATGCCAACTGAGCAAGCAAAGTTGCAGAATTGCGAGTTCCTGGGTTCAAAACCTGGGGCCAGCAAATATGTGGGGGGCGGGGGGAGAGGAAGATAATACAAGGTAAGAGAGAAAGGGAAGACCCAGAATTCATCTGCCTGAAGTAAAACCAAAACAAAAATAGTTTGTTCAGTTTATGAGCAGCTCCATTCCAGATGTGAAACAGCTGGAGAGACTTCAGAGGAAAACAGCAAGAAGGGAATTAGACTGAGCAAAGAACTGGAAAGCATATAAAAGTTTATATTCTTTCAGAATCTAGTCCATGATATGAGTACTTTGCCTATTTCTGTGGTAATGATTAAGTTTGTTTGTTTGTTTTTAATGTGTAGTTCAACTTTCCCTTGATATCCAGGGTGTTCACTCTGTAAATAGGTGATGCTAACAGCCAGGAACAAAAGTTGGTTGTACCTCACTAAGTGGACCCTTGGATCTCTAGAAAATTGGGATGCCATCAAAGTGTGGTGACATCTGGGGGATGGTGGCTTCTCCAAATTATGAACAGCCTGCTTGGGGCGGGGGTGGTGGTGGGTGAGTTATTAACAATTCTGTGCTTGAAGGCAAGAAAAAAGTGTGCTGAGCTGTCCTGGAAGTTGTGTGGTCAGGAATGAGCCTGCAGCCTGCAGAGAGCTGCCTGACATTACCTAATGGGTTTCTTCCGTCTCCTCTCTGATTCATCCTCCCTAGCCTTTGGCGATACATGGCTGAATCACTGCTGAATGTAGCTATCTCATTAAACTGGGAATTAAGGGCTATTAAAAATGATTTTCTGCTAGTACCAGATTAAAGACCATAGACCAGTTTACTATTACAGTTGCCCTGGGTCCAAAGGGAAATAGAAATTGTCCAAATGGAGCAATTGGGAGGAATCATTCCTGAACCAGAGCATACCTCCTCTGGTGGGCTTTGTGTTAACCTTGTATGATTTACTCGACCTTTCCCCTACTGCCATGGAGACCAGAGCCCTTAAGTTGAAAAGTTCTGAAGGTGTTTACCAATCCCTAACATCAATTTAGAGTACAGGTCCAACACTGAGTTCTCTATATTCCCTTACGATGCAAAAGGATTGAGTCAATGAATGATCTTTCTGGAATATTTTTAAGATTTACTTCCATACAAAATAGATTACAAGTTTCACAGAAAGAACTTAGAAATTATCCCATAAATGACTGAATTACCAAATGATTCTAGATGCCTCAACTCAAGAAGTATTTCATTGTCCTGTATTGATAGTCTACAGGATGTCATATACCATCCTTGAAAGAACTAATCCTATAACTAGCAGTTCACATAAGAAACTGTGAAATCAGACAGAGGCTTTTTAAAAAAAAAATCTGGAGATGCTAATTAGAAGTTATTAAGTCCCTCCCTCTGATAGCATGGCCATACTTCTCAACAAAGTCATCTTTTGCATCTGCTCCCTTGGCTACACATCAGTCATCTCTGAAATGTAGCCTTCATTTTTGGAAAATAATTCACCCTTCTTTACCAAGTAACTATAACCTACTGTCCATTTGGTCCTAAGAAAGAGTCAATAACATCTGAGGAAGTTAAGCAGTAGGTAAACCTAAGAATATCTAGTTCTGCTTCTGCTGCCTCCAGAATGACCCACAATCTCTTTGCCCTCTTTTCACTGCTCCTCTGGTTCCAGAGGAACTTTTGGAATTCTCTCCTATTCATACACCTCATGTGGTTTCTTCTCCCTTGCAAGAGAAGTTGAGATGCACCTTGCTTGGACTGTGAAAATACTCTGTGGTTTCTTCTAAGAGTTCTTACAGTTTCTGTGTGTCACCTTTTCAAACTAAGAGTCGTAAGAGTGATTCTTTTCATCAGGATTGCTCTGCAGTATGCCTGCCACTGTTCACAGACTACCAGTGGCTGGTGGGCTGTCTTGTCAGAGTCCTGATTGATGCCTAGAAAGACTCAAGCCCTAAAATTCCTACCCATTTACTTTCATCCAGTGACTAACTTTTCAAGTTGTTGTCTGGCTCACTCTATCTCCAGAATCACACTCCGTTAAAACTCTTTTTTTAAATATAACCCAAGGAAACAAGAAAAACAATTCTCATATATTCTTTGATGTTACTTATATTTAATCATATTTTACAAACATAATTTAAATTAAAGAACAATCATAAAGAATAGGATTATGTGATTTTATTCCCCACTTCTGCCCTCTCTATCTGCAACTCTCTCTATCTGCGATCCAGGTAACATATCTCCAGTTTCTTGACCTGCAAGATTCCTTTCTGTCTCTGCAATTCAACCAGAGTCTGCTCTGGAAGAAATGAAATATGTACCTGAAAATAGACCAGACTGTTCTTCAGTAATTCTCCCAGCCAAGGGCTTGTACCAAGAGCCCTGTACCTTTGGCTTCTATTTGCTTTGATTTGGAGTTCACCTTAAACATCTGATGTGATGTCTTCATTCGGGGAAAGGAGATTCTGTGCAATAATCTTAACCCATCATTGATGTTTCCCTCTTACTCATTAAGGCTTTACAAAGAGGTCATAGTCTTAAATATTTTGCTATGGGATTAAAGATGAGTTAAAATGAAGAGAGAATTGAACCTGCATAGGGTAATAGATTCTGGCAACTATTTAATACCTTTCCAACCAGCCGTTTTTATTTACCTCTTAATCTCTTCTGATGAGGGGAGCATGGTACAATTCTTAAACTTGGGACTAAGAAATCAGGTCTTAAGTGCCCAGCAAATCTCCATTTGAATCCTATGTTAGCCATGTCAAGTCTTCCCTCATCTGTAGAATCAAGACCCAACGCTGCCTTAGTAGCTTTGTCATATATAATCAAGAAAGTAACAGAAAGCGCTTTGCACTGTTCACATACTACCTAAAAAGAGTGACTGAGGAAATAAAAGATAGAGATAATGACATATGTTTGAGATGCTTTGGGATTTTTCAAAAATGAGTGGTAAGAAGATAAAGGCATAAAGTAGAATCATTGAGTATTGTGCTTCTTAGTCAGTGAAACCACTTACCATTGTATACGCTATATTCTACAAAGCACTTTATGTACAAAGGAGATTTTTAGGTGTACTTTTATAAACACTTTTCTTATTCTTCTTGTGGAAGGTTTGGAAGACTGACCTCAGTTGGTGTTGCCTCTGCCTCTTCCATTCTTTAGGGGAGGCTTCCTATCATCTTTGAAGTCCTTTGTTTCTGTTTCTCCACAGTAAATTTTTGCATGCTTGAAAATTCCAAAGAATATTATACCTTTTTTAAACATTCCTCTTGCTTGTGATTGCTGTGGCAAATAGATGAATTAGGGAGTAGATAGAAAAACCAGTTTCAGTGAAGTTAAGTGTTGAGTTTTTCAATCATCCTTATAAGTATTCTGATTTAATGAGTCTCTTATCCTTATTGCAAGCAAAGTAGTTTCTCATGGGTGAGGTGTTGTCTCACACATACAGCTACTAGCACTTCAATATGTGTGAAAATATATGTGAATGCCATGTAATTATTAAAACTACAGATCCTCTTGCAAGCCATACATTTCTAGCATCATATATATTTTCTCAGACTACAAATACTAAGCAACATATCACTCATAGGATGTGATTTTCCCTACAGTTCTTTTTTTCCCCTTTTTCTGTGGGTATGTTTGAGCCCAGGTGACCTAAGCCTTTGTTAATATATTAACTAGAAATCAACTCCATTAGATAGTTTTGTCTCCACGATTTTTTTGTGTCCTGGTCAATCTTTCCTCCTATTCGGAGTAAGATAACTCAGACATTCCACAAAGTAGTGCATTTTGTATCTTTCATCTTAAGAATATAAAAATACTTTATAAAACTCTTATGTGATGATAGAGAAGAAGAAAATGAGTAACTAAGGGGTGAGGATAGGACCTGCCCAAGGTCACCTAGGGCACCATTAGAGCCTTGCAGAGACAGAACCAGATTCTCCTGACTTAAAGTCATTGTTCTCAAGCCTTTCTTCCTGAGTCTTGATAAGGCTTACTGCTCTAATTTCATCATCACAAAGCTTGGGTCTGAAATACTTATATTTTGTGCCGGTATCATTCAAAATATGATATCCTCTATCAGCGGGGTCAATCATTTGGGTTAGTTTATTTTGGCAAAATTGTAAGGACTTAAGTTTGGAGGTTATATTTTTCTATATTTCATAAAAATTCAAGAGTAGGTATTTATGACACAGATTTGATGGGAAAATCAGAAGTGAAGTTATTACTGCTACCTTTTGGTTCTCCAAGTTGGAAAAAAATCACTATGCAAAAGAAAAGGCTATTATGCTAAAAGAAGAAGAAGGAAGAGGAGAAGAAGAAGAAGAAAACCACGCTGAGGGATAGATTTCTCTTTTCTGTGTCTTGAATTTACCTGTATTCACATTGTAATTTAGGGACAAAAAATATACTATAAGTCTTCCATTAGTCTCTTAGTCATTACTTTATATTTGTTATAAAACAAATAAAAACCTCAAATATTTACTGTAGTACTGTGACAAATTCTCCAACAGAAGAAATCCATGAGGTTATCCAGAAAAGGTGGCCACTGGGCTTCTTTAGAGCCAGGAAGCACCCACGTGCTGCAGCCCCCCTCCCCTCCACAGGTCTCCCTTAATCATGGTGCTGAATCTCATTGCCACCTCAAGCCCGCCATGCCCATAACTGAGTTCTTCTGCCCTTAGACTTGTGTTTAGTCCTTTTTGCCTAATTTCACTGAATGACACTTTGTAAACTGGTGGCTTCTGACTAGCCTTGCCTCCCTCACATTACTCCAAGTCTCTTTTCTCTCGTGCATATCAGTACTTCAAATTGTGAAGTAGCTCCCCAGTCCCCAAGTATAAAAGTTCACATTCTTTGGCACGGCACAGAAAGCCCTCTGTGACCCAGATCCCACCCTCCTCTTCTATTTCCAGCCATTCTGGCTTTCAACATGTAAGGGCCCAGTGAAATGTTGTAGCTTTCTAAATGGGTCATGTCATCACTCTGCTCTTGGAGAGTTTGCAAATGTTCTTCCTTCTACCTGCACACCCTTCCACTCTATTCTAGACTCAGCCCAGGTGTGTCTGACCTGTCACTCACCAGCTGGGGTTGGATTATGTCTCATTTGTGTTTCTGCTGCCTGCACATAGCCCACCATCTAAGACATGGAAGATCCCCAAATGTTTATTAATAGATGAATGAAGGAATCAAGAAGTCAATGTCTTTCCCTTTAGATAAGCAAAACTTTGATGGCACATAGCTGAAACCAAGGACAATGAATCTTCAGGGATGAAGGGGAGGGATTGTATGACTACATGGTGGTGGATAGTCTTTCTTGATAAAAGGTATGACTTGTTAATATCCTTTTTGCCATTTTTATTGTTATTGCTAGAGCCAGATGACCTGTGCAGAGCCAGGGATTCTGGCCAAACAGCTGTACTGATGTTGCTAGACCTATCAGCAGCCATGGACAGCTCAGGTCAGCATGTTCCATTCCCCACCCACCTGCAGGCCCTAAGGCTGCCTTGTCTCAGTTGGCTGAGTCCTTCCCCAAAGGGGTCATACAGATACACTTCCTCTAATTCCTTCAGTTGTCACGCTCTTTCTCAATAGGACATTTAGCATTGCCACACCCTATGGGCCTAGATACTTGTAGCATCTTTTAACAGTAATGTTATTAAATACTGCTGTGATGGAGTAGGATTAGAAAATGAGCACTTCACAGTTCTCAGAATGCTTCTTTCATGTGGCCTATGCCATGTATACGTTAAACACTAACCAAGGATTTGGGATGCCTCAGAACCTGAAGGTGAACCCTTTGCAAGTGCTTCATAGGCCAGCTTTCTGGGAATGCACTGGTCAGGTCAGTGAAGCTGTGATCCTTCCATCAGTGGATGGTAACCAAAGCCCAGCTGGCTGAGGCATTCTTAATGTACTAATTGGAAGATGCTCGTGAATTTTTTTTTTAGGCAGAATTTCTGCATGCCTCATTTATCATTAGCTGCTAAGAACTGATAGGGGAGAAGTGATGGATATTGCTGAGATTATAGGTAGTAAAACCAAGATTGCTGGATTAGAGAATCTTGGTTCTCTGCTAAGCAAGCCCACCTAGCCATTACTCAACCAAAGTGACCTGGGGTCTGGTCACAGTACTTTTGTTTCTCACTGCTCTAAAGTACACATAACCAGATGACCTTATTCACTGTAGCCACTTCTTGTGGCTTTACATAGATAAAGAAAATGGAGGAAGGCTTCACTGTAGTAAGAAGCCAGAATGTTTTCGGTTTATTTTCATAGACTTTGAGTGCGTGCCAAATGAACATCAAGAACTCTCCCAGGATCCAACCAGACTTTAATTCTAGGATTATAGTTTCATGAAATTCTGCATGCAACAATACACAGGCTAAGTCAATAAATCCATTAATAAATTGGATACCCAGATTCTATATAGCTTTTTGTTTATTATTTTGGTAACTGCTAGACAACACCTGTCATATTTCCTCACTTATTTGTTGAGTGATTGAATTCATAAATGAATAAACAAATTCTCAAATGATATTATATTGCTCATTTATCCTGTTCAGCCAAGTCTAGACAAGAGGATCAGCTAAAAGTACTATGTGGTGACCTTAAGTATTCTGCCATTATCTCCAATGACTGTGCTTTTGATCTCTGCTCACAGACACATTGTTTCCAAGCAGAAAACATTGAGCACAGAGGAACTTTTGTTTTCATTTAAAATAATTTATGTCTACCATTGTACAGGAGAAAATTCCTCAAAGGGGCAGGGCACATTTCATATCTTAGACTTTAGGGCAGAGTTTTGAGGAAAATGATCACCTTGTAACCTTATAAAGTGTCATTTTTTATTCTTTCAGATTAGGACTTAATTAGCTTTCTCAGACACTTAAAGGCCCTTAGCTGCCAAGCCACTGATGTTGCTCATTTTTCTCTTGGCTAGACCAACCTGGACAGCAAGACAGAAATGTAAGGCAACCTGCCAAGAGGTGGGTATGTGACAGCACCTGGCTAAAGGGTAGGCTGAATCCAATTTACAAATAAATTGGAAAGTCAGTGTGCAATTTACTTTTAGAGAAAATAGAGTCTGGCTTATATGTAATGTTATTTACATTAAATCAATGTCCCAGACAGACTGATAAGGCCAGGCCTACCAAGAATGGAGATGAAAGAATAGGCTCTCTCTACCTCTAGACTCCCCCAAGATCTCCATGCTCCAGTTCTCTGTTATCTGGAGAGGTTTCTGGTGGGTTAGAGGTATGTTTCATAGGCTGGAGCAAGTAAGAGGAGTTAAGACAATAGTCATTATTCAATATCAGTAAACAGTCTTATTTATTCATTCATTTATTTGTTCAACAAATACTGAATGGCCCCATGTAATGACCCATTTAGTAGACAATGCACATAACAATGCATTCCTGTTTGTATACAATTCTAGTTGAGAGAATCAGTTTATAAACAAATAAGTAACACATATGCCAGGTCTTAGAGAGGTGAGATGGAAACAGATAAATAAATGTAGGATTGTTTTAGGGTCTCGGTGGTCGGAGGACACATAGGAAGTAGGGGAGTGGTCAACAGAACTGACCTCACTCTAAAGAGGCTATTTATGCAAAGCCTTAAAAAAGATACAGAAACATTTGCCAAACAGGTTTCAGCACACTTCGTGTTGAAAGAACAAAAATTTCACTGTACCTGGAAAGAGTAGATGGACCAGGCTTAGAACAGATCAAGACTAGGAAGTAAAAAGAGGATGATGGCCCTCAGGACATGAGGGCATGCATTTACTCTGACTGACATGGAACCCTTTGAGGGATTGTGAGGGCTCATAAACCTAAGCTGACTTATGGATTAGCTTTCTTTGCTGGCCGTAGCTTTGCTGGCCAGCTTTCTTTACTGGGTTGGGAACAAGGCTAAAAGCAGAAAGAACAATTAGGAGCCTACTACAGGAGTCATATGTTTCAGACCAGAGTGATAGATGTCAGAGTATTCTGAAGACAGAAGGCTCCCACAGAATTTCCTAGTGCAATAGATATGTGGTTTGAGAGAAAAAAAAAGAATCAAGAGTCAGAAATGAAGTTGCTAAGAACTTCAGGAAACACATGCAGAGGGCTGTAGGAAATCCAAGTATACAGAGAGCTATGCTCTGTTGGCTGTACCTGCTAGAGAGCCAAGTGGAGAGAGCCAGGTAGGCAGTTGCAGCCAAGCAAGCACATGAAGAGGAAGTAGAGGAGAGGCTTCAGGACTGAGCACTGGGCACCTCTAACCTAAAAGGTGAGAAAGAAAAGGAAAGACTGGCAAAGAAGGCTGAGATGGAGGAATCAGTGTGGCCAAAAGAAAAGGGAGAGAATATGGAAGGTGGACAAAGAAGCAGGAATGAGCAGCTATCAAGAAAGCTAAAGCTGCTGAGCGGAGGGGAGAAACACAAAGATAATACTACATATATATATATATATATATATATACATATATATATATATATACACACATATATATATATATATATATTCTGTTGTTTCAAGTGGAGTTTTTAATATCTGGATATTTTTATGTATTTGGGACAGAGCTGAATCACAATCCATAAATACTATGAGCTTGTACATCAAGATATTAAGTGACTTTAACATTTGATTTGGAAGAATGCTATACAACAATATCATGTTGTTGATGGCACAGTGACCACTTATTTTCAGGACTTATACTTTCTTAATAGTGTGATGCGTATTAGGGAAGCCGCTAAGAGTATTTGTTATATTCAGCTGTGAGTTGTTAACTTCATTGTCTCATCCAAGATGGTTTTATGGTGAAGGGAGTAAATTGGGCTCCATTTAGGCTCCATGCTAACTTCCAGAGGGCTTTGGGCTCCAAACTGTGATTTTAGCTGGTTCAGTATATGCATGTAACCTTGATTTACTTACACATGCTGTATCTTAGTTAGACTTGAGGTCTTAGTTGGCAAGATGACACTTCGGTCTAGTGTGAGGTATAAATAAGGCACTACTGCTGGTATAGCCTGTAAGTCTGCTGCACAGGCCAGTATAGAGTGCTGTGCTGTGTTGCTGTGATACCATGTGTTGCTTGCTGTTGGTTATGTAAGGGGGAAAGCCTGTGGATAAAGCATGACTGCCAGTGTTTCTTTGTCCTGCTTGAGTCAGACAACCAGTATTATAGATAGTCACGTAGCTGGACCTAGTGTCCAAAATTGTTTTATTTCATTTATTCTTCACATACAGGGGGTTTCCCTCAGTTACTTGCATTTTTCAATGTAGCTACAGAATTCACCCCTTATAGCATATAAATGAATACTGGTTTTTTTTGTTTGGTTGTTGGCATTTTGGATTTTTTGTTTTTGTTTTTGTTTTGTGGGTCATGGGGCTTGAACTCAGGGTCTGGGAACTGTCCCTGAGCTTTTTTGCTCAAGGGTAGTGCTCTACCACTACTAGTTTTCTGGTAGTTAACTAGAGATAAGAATCTTATGGACTTTCTGCCCAGGCTGGCTTTGAACCATGATCCTCAGATCTCAGCCTCCTGAGTAGCTAGGATTCACAGGCATGAGCCACTGGCGTGCCCATCTATAAATCCTGGTTTTGAAAATATTTTTCAAGAATATAGGAAATTTACCAAGCAAGATATACTTTCAAATTAGATCTTTTGCATGGCTTTGTTCGTATCAAAGCCGTGGTTGTTTATATGAATTGGACATTTTGTCTCAGTATCTTTGAAATGATCAGAATATGTTGTTTACAATTAAAATATGGACAGTGAGTTGCACTTGGAGGTTTTTAGTTTTGGTTTTGTTTGTTTTGTTTGGGGTGTGTGTGTGTGTGTGTGTGTGTGTGTGTGTGTGTGTGTGTGTGTGTTTGCAGAACTAAGGTCCAAACTCTTGGCCTCACCCTTCCACTGAACTAAATCCCCAACCCCGATTTTGAACTTTATTACCAGCCATGTATTTTAAACTCTGCTTCTTTTCCACTATTAACGCCCTGAAGGCATGCGTTTTGAAGAGTTGGGAATGCTTACCCCTTGTTTCTTTTTGTTTTTGTTTTTTAATTTTTATCTTTATTGTAAAGCCAATGAACAGAGGGGTTACAGTTACAAAAGTAAGGTAATGGGTACATTTCTTTTTAAACACTACTACCCCTCCCTCATTTTCTCCTGCTTACCATTACCTACTCCCTTCCTCCCCCAAGTTGTAACATTCATTTCCAATGTAGTGTCTAGTGAGTATCATTCTTGCATTAGTTCATCCTTTGTCCTGCTGTTTCTGTGATTCCCTTTTCCTTCTATGGATTGGATGGATTATATAACAAGCCAAGGAGTACAGAAAACAAAAACAGGAAAAAATGACCCAAAAAAACCCTCTTGTTTTCAATTCTTGGAGTTTATTTTGATACACTTCATTATATATAGTCCTATGCACTTAGAGATTGGGCTAGTGTGATCCACTGCTAAGAATATCATAGACATGTTCTAGTTATTACAAATGAGGGAAACCATGCAACCTATATTTCTTTGGGCCTGGCTTGCTTTGTAATTTTTTCTAGGTCATTCCATTTCCTTATGAATGGGACAATGTCATTCTTTCTGATGGAGGCATAGAACTCCATTTTTTATATATACCACATCTTCTTGATCCATTCTTGATCCTAGGGACATCTGGGTTAGTTCCATATCTTAGCTATGGTAAATAATGCTGCAATAAATGTGGTTGTGCTGGTATCTTAAGTGCAGCTTTGTTTGTGGCCATTTGGGTAAATTCCAAGGAGGAGTGGGATTACTGGGTCATAGGGTAGTTCTCTGTTTAATCTTTTGAGGACCTCCATACTGCTTTTAGAGTGGTTGAACAAATTTACACATTCACCAACCATGTAGTAGCATTCCCTTTTGGCCACATCCCCGCCAGCATCTGTTGTTATAAAATATCTTAATAATGGCCATTCTATATGGGGTAAGGTGGAATCTCAATGTTGTTTTGATCTGCATTTCTAATGTTAGATTTGTGTAGCTTCTTTCAAAGTCACCAACTTGATGACCGCATTGTGACATTACAAAATCTGAAGCTCAAGTTAATGAAATTTTAAATCAACTGAAAAATTTTAAGTCTTTATCACAAATATGAAATGCAGAAATCACTGGAAATAACTTAATACCATTATTATGTATCCTGTACATATTAAAAATGACCATGGCTACACACCTATAATCCTAGCTGCGCTCTGTAGGCCAAGATCCAAAGGTCACAATTTGAAGCCAGCCCAAGTGGAAAAGTCTATGAGGTTTTATCTCCAGTTAACCAGCACAAAAAGTCAGACTGCACACATAGTTTAAGTGGTAGACCACCTCTATAGAGAAAAAGCCAAGGGAGAATGTGATGCCCTGAGTTCAAGCCCTCATACTGGAGGGAAATCAAGAACTATCATTTCAGCTTAGGTTTACAACTAGAACATTATTTCACATTACTTAAGTCCATATGTATTTTAATATTAAAAATTTCAAGGCATGTTTATTACCAGTATAAATATTTTATGTTCTTTGCATGATTTTCTTGCATTTTGCTGAGCTTTTAAATAGAAATCCTTCAGCCATCACTCTCATTTTATCATTAACAAATAATATTTGTTTAGTAGACCAAATACAATAGCACTGCTTTTTCTGCAGCTGTCTTTCCCAGGTAATATATCACAGTCATGCAAACAAGCTGGATGTGATGGAGTGAAAAGCAGTAAGATTCCTAGAAACCTAACTCCAGGTATTTTCAGGCCATCACAAACATAAAACAATATGAAAAATCTGCTAGCACAGAATAGTCATTCAGATTGGCTCCAAGTAGCAAACACCTCAAGAGGGAAAATATACAGCTTTATATAGCTTTCTTTTTGACATTTCAATCCCAGTCTGTACTAATACCGCAAAATAGGCTTTTACCTATAAGCTCCTATTATATATACCATCGAAAATGTCTTGACTCATGGTATCACTAAAGCTGCATAATGATTTATATAGCCAAAATCTTAGACTTTAAAATCTCCAGAAGAAAAAATGAATTATACTGCCTTGTATTTGATGGACACATACAACATTGGTCCAATCCAATGTACGACATTTTTGGTTGTTTGTGTGCTTGGTTTTTTAAGAGTCTTACTATGTAACTGAGGGTATTCTTGCCTCAGTCTCCTGAGAGCTGAGATTACAGGCATATGTGACCACACCTAATCAATCTAACTGTGTTTGGTCTCCACAAAAACAAAAATAAAGCCCAGAGATATTGTCTAGTTTAACCTAGTACTTACCTAATGTTGTGCAAAAGCAAGGTATTTGTACTAAACCCCAGAAAGATTACATGACTTGATTTAAGATATATGGTTTAAAAAATGATGTATCTGAAACTTGAGAACCCAAGTTGCTTTGATAGGAAGTTCAGTATACTTTCTGCTGTACCATACAGTGCTTCTAAGGAATAAAGATAATCACATTAATAGTAATATTAAAATATCCAGGGGCTGGGAAGGTGGCTCAGTGGTAAAACGCTTGCTTTGCATGCATGAGGCCCTGGGTTTGATTCCTCAGCACCACATAAGCAGAAAAAGCCGGAAGTGGCGCTGTGATTCAAGTGTTAGAGTTGTGATTCAAGTGAAGAGTTGAGGGACAGCGCCCAGGCCCAGAATTCAGGCCCCATGACTCTATATATTTATCCAGAGTAGGTTTGTTTGTTTATTTGCCATCTCAGTGATTGTCTTTGCAAATGCTGGACCACTCATGTCACATTCCCAGTCTAAAAGAATT
The DNA here is from genome assembly GCF_019054845.1 of Dipodomys spectabilis. NCBI lineage: Eukaryota > Metazoa > Chordata > Mammalia > Rodentia > Heteromyidae > Dipodomys > Dipodomys spectabilis. The sequence goes on along the minus strand of NW_024870815.1, from coordinate 14,968,030 downwards.
TTTTTTTCTAGAGAAAAATAGTGACCATCAATGTGGTCGGGTGACTGATCACTAAGAAATTAAAAAGTATGAAAAAGCTTAAGTGTTAAGAAGTAAATTATTTTGTATTCCCACTCTTTCTTTTTTAACTTTAAAAAAAACGTTTTGTAGAAAATTTCCAGCATTTACTGAAGAGACTAGTGCAAGGATCCTACATACCCATCCTTCCCCATTCACCAATCAAGAGCTAACAAGTAGTCCTGTCTAATCTGTACTTCTGTCTATTCCGTGTGCCTCTACTAGATTATCTTTAAACCAACCCTGGATATCTTCTTATTTCATCCATAAGTATTTCAATATGAATAATAAATGATTCCCAATCTATGTACCAGGCTGGGTTTCAGAAAATGAATATTGTAATCACAGATAAACAAAATAATTAAAAAGCCTTTTAAGAACCCAACCACAACCTGCACAAGGCTTATTTAGCACTAAAAGTTGCATCACATCAGCAGGAATTCAATGACCAAATCTTCCTTTCTGGCCTCTCAGCATCAGAATCTAGCTGCACAATGCCAAGGCATGCATAAGGAGACTTGTTAATGAACGTGTTGTTCAGAAAGTGTGTGTGTATTCAACATGAGACAGGAGTACTTGAATACTGAAAGGCCCTCCTGTCTATAAGCCCTCCATGTATATTTGTGTGTGGATATAGTTTTAAGTTATTCATATATAAATGAAATGAATTTGCATAACTTTATCACTACTGGACATGCAAGCTGAATATTACTGCTGCAGAGACAGTGATTGTTGATTCTGAGTATTTTTGTGATTGTTCCCCAAAATCTTTCGTTGTGTAATTTGAAAGCTGGTAAAAAAAAAAAAAATACTATCATTTTCCAGATAAAGTTCTTGGCAAGATTTCTTTCTTTCAAACCCCCTAGGACAGTCCACAGATCCATGAGTCAAATACATTACAAATTTCCCAAGGAGAATCAACATTTTTTCCAGCTGTTTGGACAGTCTGTCTAACATCTGACCAAAGCCCTCATCTCTCAGTATTGTTCTGGGCTTTTACACTTTGACTGTGATTTGTCCAATATTATAATTTAAAAGCTGAGCCAATAGTTTGGACCTTTACCAAAAGACTTTTAACTCTTATCACTTACCACTTATAAGAATAATACTTTAAAAAAAAAAACAAAGAATAAAACATCTACAGAAGACATTGTCTTCTTTAGGTATTTCTCTTTGACAATATAAAAATTCCTTTCTAATGCTATCAAACTTCTCCCCTTATCACACCACCCTTCTAATTTTTGCACTATTTATAGAGTGAAATATCTCCCCACTATAACATCAAAAAGCACTAACCTTGTTTTGATTGATTAGTTTCAGGTTTTCTATTTTAAATGTCTCTTGGCACTAGCCAGTGTATTTTAACTTATTCAGAAGGAATGTATTTGTGATCATTCCAATTAATTCCTTGTCTATTTTGTCTGGCATCTGTGTGAAACTAGTTATAATAACTTTAAATGTTTGGCAAGCTGTACAGTAAACTGCCCAAGGTGGGATGGAAAACTTTCAGGACCTAATTAACAAAAGTCAAGTTGTCCTCCAGCCTATCTATACAAAATCATCTGTTGCTTCAAGTTGTCTTTATAACCGTTAATAACACTGGATGAGTGGGTCAGGGCAAGAAGGTAGGACAGAACAACTATAGCATTCAGAATGGATCCCATGGTTAAAGATCAGATATCAGTTAATAAATATAGAGTGGCTGTCTCTTCTCACAACCTCCTCAGTCCCTCTCTCTCTCTGTCTCTCTCTCTCTCCCTCCCTCCCTCCCTCCCTCTCTCCCTCCCTCCCTCCCTCCCTTTCTCCCCCCACCTCTCCTTCTCTCTCTTTCCTCTCTCTTTCTCACACAGAGCTACAAAGCTTAAAGCAGGAGAATGGAAAAGAAAATCATTTTAAAGAAAAAATGATTTCCATGTCAGAGGTTTGCTGGAAACTGACGTGTAGTAGGTTCTATTTCTTCTGTATCCACCCGAAATGTGCTCATCATACACGAGGCCAGAATATCATTCAAAAGCTATTTATTAAAACAGTCTGGTAGTTGTTATAATCAAAAGTCAAATTGGATTAGCTTTGGCAGTTCTGTTTTCATGGGTTATCTTTTTTACTAAAAAATGGAAAATGTCCATTTTTTCATGGCACATTTGCTATCATTTTGGTGACATTTCTCTCCTTGCCTGTGAGATATTGAACTAGATGCCTTCTTAGACATAGCACCCCACTGAGCTTTACTCTTGCCAGGATGTCCCTCCTCTGTAGCCTATGATCACCTGTGAGGCATGGCAAGAGATATCCCATGTTTCGAGGCATTAAACCATGTTTAATGAAACAATGTTTCATTTGGATATGCTCATTTAATAAGTGCAAAAATTATCTTAATTTATGTATCTTAAATATCCCAGTCTATGTTTCCTTCACAGCTTCTTGATTAAACATGAGCTTTGTTTTGCTAATTGTTTAAACCATTTGTGCTTTCTTTTAATTTTATTTTTCAGTAGTGATACAGAGTATTTGCTGTCCAACAAAGTGATATATGAATACAAAGAATCTTGATCAATGTCATCCCTTTCATCATACCTCCAAACCTCACTCCTTCCCTCAACCTTCTTAATTTTGTAGGATATGCATCAAATGTTATGACTGCATATTCCCTTCCCTTCCTCTCTCCATCTACCTCCCTCCCCTTGATCCTACTCCCCCATTCCTGGAGGTGTTAGCCTTTCTCAGGCATTTGTGCTTTTATTATTGAAACCAAGAAAAGTTCTTGCAATTTACTTATTCCAGAATATTCTAAGCACTTGAGGAAAATCGTCAGTGACAAAATTCAAAAATCTCTTTCCTATTGAATGTTCTTTAGTGGGTCTTGCTAAGGTGTGTGTGTGTGTGTGTGTGTGTGTGTGTGTGTGTGTGTGTGTGTGTGTGTGTGTGTGTGTGTGTGTGTGTGTCTGGAAATGGAACAAACTTGCTCTTATCTGTTAGATAATTTTATGTGATTCACCTGAGTATGTACCCAACTTAATTAATCTTTCTCTTGGTTCACCCTACATCATTTTGCTCCTGGCAGAATCTGCTGAAATCACTCTAGTCACATGTTTTCAATTTCTGAAAACCCATCTTTCTCAGATAGACATGAAAAAGAAAACTCACTGCACAGAACACCACATTAAGAAGAAAGTAGTTGAAGTTCTGCCATGAATACTCACCAAAAAAATTAAAAAGTATGATACTATTGGGTCACATCTCGCTAACAAGGGAATTCAAGGTTTGAATACCTACATAGTGCCTTTGTGAGCTTCTCGTATTTTTAAAACAACATGCTGTGGTGGACTCAGCATACCTGTTATGTAAACATATAGTTACTGGAGACACTAGGACATACATGAATTTTTTAAAAACACAAAATGTGTATGAGTAACAAGAAAATAAAGTATGTTTAAATGGTCCAAGTGCCAAAGCAAGTAGCTCCTCTACATGATTTTTCTCATCGCTAGGAATCTATTAGTGAACAGGATACCTATGTATAGTCTTTTACTGGGCTCCCATAGGTCTCTCAAAGTGGAATATGCAGAATTGAATCCATTCTTTCCGGCTGTAATTAACCTGTTCCTTTTATTTTCTCAGTTAATAATTAGCACCACCATACCTCCCAAAATTATACTTGATTCCTAATCACTTATCTCTCTCTCATATCTACTTATTAAATTTTATCAGGTCAAGTATAGCCTTAATGTCCTCAAACCACTAGCTCCTCCCCGCCCATGTTAAGGTTTAAAATCTCTCATCTACTTTTCTTTCTCCCACTTGATTTAACATTATTATTTATGCATATGTCTTTTATAGTACAATGTCTAGAGAGAAAGGAATCATGTATATGATGAAATTACTTTGTTTAAGCAGATGGCAAAGCTAGCCTTAAATTGAAGTATTAATCCTGGAAAATATCAATAAATTTATTTATTTTTTTTGTCAGTCATGGGGCATGAACTCTTGGCCTAGGTGCTGTCCCTTAGCTCTTCAGCTCAAGGCAAGTGCTCTACCACTTGAGCCACAGTGCCATTTCCGGTTTTCTGGTGGTTAATTGGAGCTAAGAGTCTCATGGATGTTCCTGCCCAGGCTGGCTTTGAACTGCAATCCTCAGATCTCAGCCTCCTGAATAGCAAGGATAACAGAAGTGAGCCACCAGTGCCCCCAAATTTTTTAACTATATAATCTGAAATACAATATACTAAACACTGACTGTTGACTCATATTTGCCTACGGTATTACACACCTTCCATTCCAATGCATAAACGTATTAAAATAAAATTACAATATGTGAATTAATTTCTGTTCCTCCAATGTACCATATGAGCACTTTTTTGGTAATTATAGATCTCAGTTATTTTGTGACATTATTAAATGTCTCCCACAAAGTTTATTAAACCAGTGCCTTATTAGTGGATTTCTAGGATCCTTTCAGTCTTTAGCATTATTTTTTTTTTTGGGGGGGGGGTCCGGTTGTAGGGCCTGAACTCTGAGCTGGGCGCTGTCCCTCAGCTCTTCAACTCAAGGCTAGAGCTCTAACACTTGAGCCACAGCACCACTTCCGGATTTTTTTTCTGCTTATGTGGTGCTGAGGAATCGAACCCAGGGCCTCATGCATGCAAGGCAAGCACTCTACCACTGAGCCAACTTCCCAGCTTCTTTAGCATTATTTAACTTATCCTTTTCATACTTGATCATCTATTTTCTGATGTCAGATTACTAACTATAATTTTTCAGCTTGAAGGAATGCACTGTTTTAAGATGTTTAAAATAGTGTGGACAAAAGCTATTCAAAAGGTTTCTATCAGTTTAGAGCGTATCCCTAGAAGAATTATGAGTTTGTCTTAGATTCCCACAACAATAATTGTTATCATTATTTTATGTTTTTAACCAATTGGGACAAATGAAAAATGGTATCTTGGTCCATTTGCTCTAATTTCCAAAATGTTGAGTTATTTGGCTGCCAGAGCCACAGTAGATCAGAAGCAGGAAATTGGAAGAAGAAAGATGATTTGCTACAGTCAAGTCCATTGGCAACAGTGTGAAGTAATAGCAGACAGACCCACGGGAGGAAGGATACAAGAAAACCCAAGAAACAGAAATAGAATCCCCAAGTGCTGTGTGCATGGCCAGTTTAATTCAAGGCCCAACAGCCCACCTCCCTTCTGTAGTCTCTAAGGCTTTTACCATATTTCAACACAGTGTCCTCCATCTCAGAATTCTGAAATCTTACAAAGACTGAAAAATCCTTGGCTCATAGAAATAGTAATTAATTAAATGTCAACTGTTGTCAATCAGCTGCAGTTTACTAGAATAATATTCTTTATTTAATCTCTTTAAAAAATAAAGCCTTTAAAACACACACTATGACTTACAAAACTTGAATTTTCCATCCCTTTTTTGATAAAAAAATACCTTAAGTTTGGTCCATGGCACCATGATATAATTTATTCAGGTAGTAAAGGAAATGCTTATAATACAAGGAATAATGTCTTTAGGAATCTTCTGGGTCTGGAGGAAAGAATGTTCTGGAAGAAATAGCTTCTGGCTTTCAGTTTTAAGGAACTGTAGTGTGAAAATATGTTTGTGTCATAGAGGATAGGTGACATAGACAGAAGTTAAAGGAATGGAGATTTCTAAAAATAGGACTTGTAATTCTTCTCATGACACATTTTGCAGACTCTCTGGCCTCAAAGGAATCATAGTGGTCAATAAATAATAACTTCTGTGTTTCGCAGAAAAGAAAACTAAAGTACAGAATGATAGAAGGAGCTTACTTCTAGTAGGATAGGACTGTACCTTGGCTAGCTCAGTTCAAGCTCTTCAGTTCAAAAGAGTTACATCAGAATTCATTGTCTGATTATCAGAAGGAATATGTAAATTCTGATAAAGTAACCTTAGATGACTATGAAATTCCCTACTTGCTCAAAAATCCTCTCAATTTTGGCTTAAATAGGTATTCCCAGCTTAAAGGAGCACATCACAGTCAAAAAGAAAAGGATAAATTACTCGAGCTGATTCAAAACTTTGCAAAGTAGCAGGGTATAAAATTAACCCTCAAAAATCAATGGCTTTTCTGTATGCCAACAATGAGAAGAGCACGGCTGAAATCAGGAAAGCAACTCCTTTTGTAATAGCCCCACAAAAATTAAAATACCTAGGAATTAACTAAAGAAATGAAGGACCTCTATCATGAAAATTTAAAAACCTGAAAAAGGAAATCAAAACAGAACTTAGGAAGTGGAAAAACCTCCCATGCTCCTGGATTTGAAGGATTAACATCATGAAAATGGCAATACTTCTCAAGGCTATCTACAAATTCAATGTGATACCTACCAATATTCCAACCTCATTCTTCAATGAGATAGAAGAAGCAATCCAAAAATTCATATGGAACAATAAAAGACCCCGAATAGCAAAAACGATCCTTAACAGAAAGAACAGTGCTAGAGAAATATCAATACCAAATTTCAAACTCTACTACAAAGCCATAGTAATTAAAACAGCTTGGTACTACAAGAACAGACCGCAGGACCAATGGAATAGAATTGAAAACCCAGAAATGAACCTACAGACATATAGTCATCTAATCTTTAATAAGGGAGCTAAAAAAATAGAATGGAACAAAGACATCCTCTTCAGTAAATGGTGCTGGCAAAATTGGTTAATCACTTGTAGAAAACTAAGGCTAGATCCTTATATATCACCCTGTACCAGATCTAAGACCTCAGAGTCAAAGCAGACACTCTGAAAACATTACAGGATGGAATAGGAGAAACCCTAGGTCTCCTTAGCACAGGCCGAAATTTTCTTAATAGAGACCCAGAAACACAACAAATCAAAGAAAGGTTGGACAAATGGGATTGTATGAAATTGCAGAGCTTCTGCATAGCAAAGGACATAGCTAGCAAGCTCAATAGAAAGCCCATGGATCTTCCCTAGCCATACAACAGATAAGGGTCTCATATCTAAAATATACCTGGAACTCAAAAAATTAAATCCCCCAACAACAAATCCTCAAAAAAACAACTTCCCAATAAATAAGTGGGCTAAAGACTTAAAGAGGAACTTCTCTGAAGAAGAAAGAAGGATGGCCAATAGACACATGAAGAAATGCTCAACCTCTCTAGCCATAAAAGAAATGCAAATCAAAACAACATTGAGATACCACCTCACCCCAGTTAGGATGGCTATAATCAAGAACTCTAATAACAACAGATGCTGGAGGGGATGTGGCCAGAAGGGAACCCTACTGCATTGTAGGTGGGAGTGTAAATTTGTTCAACCACTTTGGAAAGTAGTATGGAGGTTCCTCAAAAGACTCCACATGGAGCTCCCCTATGACCCAGCAATCCCACTTTTGGGCATTTACCCAAATGATCACAAACAGGACCATACTAAAGCTACTAGCACAGCAATGTTTATTGCAGCAGTATTTAACATAGCTAAGATATGGAACCAGGGGCTAGGAAGGTGGCTCAGTGGTAGAATGCTTGTCTTGCATGCTTGAGGCCCTGGTTTCAGTTCTTCAGCACCACATAAACAGAAAAAAAGCCAGAAGTGGTAGAACAGTAGCCTTCAGCTGAAGAGCTGAGGGACAGCTACCAGGCCCCCAGAGTTCAGGCCCCATGACTGTCCAAAAAAAAAAAAGATATGGAACCAAACCAGATGCCTCTCAGTGGATGAATGGATCAAGAAAATGTGATATATATATATACATATATATATGTATGTATTTATGTATGTATGTATGTATATAATGGAATTCTATGCCTCCATCAGAAAGAATGACATTGTCCCGTTTATTAGGAAATGGAAAGATTTGGAAAAAATTATATTAAGTGAAGTAAGCCAGGCCCAAAGAAATATAGGTCCCATGGTATCTCTTATTTGCAATAACTCGTATATGTCAAGGACAAGCAGAAAAGGTCAAAAGCTATGTACATATGACCAGATAAGATGATGTTAAGCAAAATGAACCCCAAGATAGGGACACAAGTGTTTTTTTTTTCTTTCTTGTTATTGTTTCTAACGTATTTATAATGTACCATGTGATTTTTTTTTTTGTTTTTTGTTTTTTTGTATGTTCCTCCACCACAGTTTGACCCATTTTATTTGATGTCGGTGCCCCGCATCTTGTATATACACTTCTCTAATTTGGGGAGGGGAGGGGAAAAAACAAAAAGCTTAAATAGGGATACAGATTGAACCATTCTAACAATGAGATGCACAAGATACTATGTTGAAAAATGAACTTTACAATTTAGGCAGTGGGGGAGAGTGTAGTTGTGGAGGTGGGAGGGAAGGGATGGTAGGGGAAAAACATTGGTAGGAAATGTACTCATTGCCTTGCTCATGTAACTGTAACCCCTCTATACAGCATTTTTACAATAAAAAGCATATTTTTTTAAAAAAGAAAAGAAATGTACTTGTGACCTGACTTATGTAACTGTAACCCCTATGTACATCACCTTTACAATAAATAAATATTTTTTAAAGAAAAAAAAAAGGATAGAAATATCTCCAGGCATCTTTTTCCTCAAAGGGAGATATACTTTTTTTTTTTTTAAAGGAAGGAGTAAAAAGAAAAACACAATCACTTTCCTATGGAATATACTAACTAGTTGCAGTGGAAGCACTCTTGTAAAGTGAATCCTCTATGAAGGATGAGTTTTGTGCTTGTCCAGGAAAAAGAAGGAAGGAAAAGGTCCAACTTATTGGGACCATCTCACAACAAGCCTGGTATGAAAGAAGCCTGAGGTACTCAGGTTTTGTTATCTTAGGGCCTCCCACTGGCTAGGCGGTGCTCAACCACTGAAGCCAGACTTTGTGCCCTGCCTTTTCTGATTATTTGGAGATGGGTTCTAATGAGGTTTTTTGTCTAGGATAGTCTCAAACCATCATCTTCCTGATCTCAGACCCCTGAGTAGCTAGGAGAACAGGACTGAGCCATCAGTTCCTGCCTAATTTTATATTCTTGAATTTTCACTTTGTATGAATTTCTTTTTCATGAAATTCATAAGATGAAGAAATAATGTCATATCTTGACTCTCTTGTCAGAAGACCCTACAATTTTCTGTGTTGGCTCCTACGGAGAAGCACTTATTTTTCACCCAAAGCAAGACTAACTTCAATTCTTCAGTTCCTGAATAAGAGTTTCAAGATGTTTTTTTACCATGCCAAAGTCTGCAGAAAGTCTTGGAACACCAAAACCCTGATGTGGAAATCTGTCAAACTTGCACTGTAATGCACTTCTTTGGAGATAGCATGCTCATTGTTCATTTGAGAAGAAGAATAAATGTGCTAATTGACACTCAATTTCCACTGTCATTCTTCCCATCCTCCTTTGCCTGTTCTGCCTACATCCTAGGAAACACTTGTTTCTATCTTCTCAGACCTATGCTTAATACTGGGATTAATAAATGAGTGAAGCCCCCTTGGGCACCAGGCATTGAGCTGGGTATTATATTTTCATTATCTTATTTGAACCATAGTGTTAAGTAATCTACCTCTGTGCTTTAAAAGTCTCAAGTCACACAAATTTGTAAAGAAAAAGATGAGGTGTGTATTTATACACCATTTTATGAAACTTTGATAGAGATTACTTTCTACTGTCTCCTCTCTCATAGTCTCTAGAGAGCATTATCATCATAATTTAAAACTTAAATTTAAAACATGCAACTTTCGGGTATCCTTTAGGTCTTGGATCCAGTTTAAAGGAGGTACAGTTAAATGATGAAATTGTTCCACAACACTTAATGTGAACACTTCTGTCAATTTCTTGAAAAAAAATAGAACATCTATATGATATATATATACATATGTGTGTATATGTGTGTGTGTGTGTGTGTGTGTGTGTGTGTGTATACACACACACACACACACACACACATCTTCTGATCAATGCTTAAGGCATGAGGACAATAAGCAAATGTTTGGGTTTAGGAATTGTTACAAGCTGATTCAAATAGATTTCAAAATAAAACTTACTGTTCAAAAACTGACATAACGCTCTCCTATATGGTTCCAATTACAGTTCCTGGGCTGGCTTCCAGCCCCCAGGATCACTATGATGGGGGTTTCATTAGCAGTGAGTATGAGTTCCTCTCTCAGTGAATTGGCGTTTGGTAACGTGGAGTTTCCAATATATAGGGTTGTAGTAAATGGTGATTCTTTATGTAAATCACAGTAGTCCCAGAAATGTCATACGTGACATAGTATACACAGCTTATGTTTAAATAATAGCTTTTTAAATTTATCTGGCTGGTTGGTTGACTGGCTTTTGAGACAGGATCTTACTATGTACTTCAAACTGGCTTCAAAATCTTGATCCTCCTACCTCTACCTCCTACATGCTAGGATTACAGGTATATATCACTACATGTACCCTTCCATTACAAATGTTGTAGTTTCCAGCCATTCGCTATAATAAAAATTATGCAAATATTTTAGAGGGCACTTTGCTATACCTGTCAAAATTATAATTACATTCTTACTGGTAGTAGTTTTCTTGATATACTTGTTGAACTATATCAAGCCACAGGTTCAATGGAAGTATTACTGATAGTAGTAAAAAAACTAAACAACGTAAGTATCATTAGTAAGGAAGTAGTTAAATATGTCTTTTCTGGATTTTATATATAGAGAGAGAGACAGACAGACAGACAGACAGAGACAGAGAGACAGAGACAGAGAGAGATTAAATTAATACAAACACAAAATCTGAAAGCATACAACTTTTTTTTTCCTGTAAGGATATGCAAAAATATGTCACAAGATGACTTTGCAGACTAGAACTGGGATGTTAGAAAAGCATATAGTTTTATCTTTTTTCATGACTTTTTTTTACTGTCAGAATTTCCGAAACTCATGCACGTATTCTGCCTTATTTTTAAATTTTAATTTGGTCTTCACAATTTTCATAATAACATAAGGCATATTGTTTTCCTTCTTTAGTTTTTATGTGCCACAAATTAACATAATCTGAATCTTTTGGAGCTCCACCGTGATGCCACAAGTAGAAAATTCTGCATGTATGTGATGGGTCAGAAACCAGGTGTACTGAAGATACTGTGTAACATTATCTTTAGGCTGTGTACATAAGGTGTGTGTGGGATCTAGATGGATTTTGTGTCTAGACTTGGATATCATCACCGAGAATCTCATTATGTATATGCAAATATTCTGAAATCTGAAATAATTTAGTTTCCAAGCATTTTGGATAAGGAATGGGCAATCTATAGTAAATGCTATTTTAGAGCACAATAAAACCAACAGAGTTGTTTTTTTTTTTTTGGCCAGTTTCAAAATCACTTGCTGTGCGCCAGTAACTCACACCTGTAAGCCTAGCTACCTAGAAGGCTGAGCTCTGAGGACCCTGGTTCAAATTCAACCCAGGCAGGAGACTCTTATCTCCAATTAATCATAGAAAAAGCCAAAAGTGGCACTGTGGCTCAAGTGGTAGAGTGCTAGCCTTGAACAGAAGGAGCCCAGGGACCGTGCCCAGGCACAGAATTCAAGCCCCAGGACAGGCAAAAAGAAGAAAAAAGCATTTCACGCTCTTTGACCCTTTTAGTTCTAATGATCTCTGAAGTCTATGATTGTATTGTTTTGTCCAATCTAAGCACAACCTGAAAACTTTTTCAAGCTTATAATATTGTTTTACAGGGAAGCAATTACCCTGTTTCCTTTTTGTGCTTGGTATTTCCTATGTCTTGCCTATGGAGATAGGGAGAGACAAAGTCTAACATTTGGACTTGTGATGAAAGGACAAGCATCCTGCCAGGCTCCAGTGGCTCATGCCTGTAATCCTAGCTACTCACCAAGCTAGAACCTGAGGATCGCAGTCCTAAGCCAGTCTGGACAGAAAAGTCCACATGACTCTGTCTCTTGATGTTTTGAGGAAGGTAAAAATGGCAGAGTTCTACCCAGTGTTCCAGAAATATAGCCTGACAACTTTTATTTTGTGAGTATAAAAGGCACAGAGGATTGGAAGTACTGGAATACATTCTGAGCTGAGTTTGAAAATCCAGGTCAAGTCCTATCTTGGCCAAGAATATGTAATATTGGAAGAATCTTTTCCCTCACTCCCTCAAAGAGATGGAGTAAACACTAATGATGGCAAGAAAACAGGTCACGCATATTGATACATATCACAACAGTGAACCTGGGCATCTAGCACACAAAACACTGTGTTCCTTCACCCAGCAACACAAGAACTACAAGAAAGACTACTCTTGAGCTAAATGCTTCTCTTATAACCAACTGGTAAGGGTGATAAGCTATCTCTAACCTGTTTGGCATTCTAAACTCTGCCCTTGAATTAGTTAGTTAGAACTCGAGAAATCTCTATGCTCCAGCTTCATAGCTTTGGGTCATATTGCTGGCACTGAAGGAGTTTACTTGTGTGGGGGCGGGGGGAGGGTGTTCACATGCGTGTGTGCACCAGTCCTTGGGCTTGAACTCAGGGGCTGGATGGCTGTCCCTGAGATTTATTGCTCAAGGCTACTTAGTACTCTGCCACTTGAGCTACAATTCCACTTCTGGTTTTGTGCTAATTAATTGGAGATAAGAGTCTCATGGATGTTCCTGCTTGGGATGGCCTCAAACATGATCCTCAGATCTCAGCCTCTTAAGAAGGTAGGACTATAGGTGCTTGGACATTTGTGTGTGTGTGTGTGTGTGTGTGTGTGTGTGTGTGTGTGTGTGTGTGTGTGTGTGTGTGTGTGTGTGTCCTGGAGCTATCTGTCATCAAGAACTACAATTTTTAAAAAAGCAGCATTATGAAAAGTACACTATTAGAGCCAGGATGGTTACACATGCCCATAATCCGAGCACTTGGGACATAGAGGCAGAAGGATCAGGAGTTCAAGACCAGGTTGGCTTTATAGCAAGATCCTGTGTCCAAAAAAAAAACAAAAACAAAAAAACCAACACCAATCCAGTAGACAGAAACAAATAATTAAAATTAAAATCAGAATTAAACAAATTAAAGTCCAAAAAAACAGAAAATATCAACAAAACAAAGAGTTGTTTCTTTGAAAAATTAACAAAATTGACAAACCCTTAGCAAATCCTGTGAAAAAAAGAAAAGAACATGCCCAAATAAACAAACTCAGAGATAAGAAAGGAAACATCACCACAGAAGCAACCAAGATTCAGAACATTTTAAAGGAATACTTCTCAAACCTTTATGCTAATAAGTTTGAGAATCTGTAAGAAATAGACGAATTTCTAGCAAATATTGACATGTTTAAACTAAACCAAGATGATTTAAACGAACTTAACAGATCCATATCCAGGATTGAAATAGAAACAGCAATAAGAGACCTCCCACCCAAGAAAAATCCAGGACCAGATGGATTTACAGCTGAATTCTACAAGGCCTTCAAAGCAGAACTCACACCAATACTCCTCCAACTCTTCAATGAAATTGAAAGTGAAAATTCACTACCAAACTCCTTCTATGAAGCCATAATACCTTCATCCCAAAACCAGGCAGGGACTCATCAAAGAAAGAGAACTACAAACCCATTTCTTTGATGAACATTAATGCAAGACTTCTCAACAAAATTTTGGCCAATTAAGCCTGAGGCCGGTAGCTCATGGCTGTAATCTTAGCTACTCAAGAGGCTGAGATCTGAGGATCATGGTTCAAAGCCAACCCAGGCAGGAAAGACTGTGAGACTTTTATCTCCAATAAACCACCAGAAAACCAGAAGTGGTGCCATGGCTCAAGTGGTAGAGCACTAGCCGTGAACTGAAGAGCTGAGGGATGAGGGACAGCGCCCAGGCCCAGAGTTCAAGCCCCACAACCGACAAAAAAAAAAAAAATCAACTTCAACAACTCATCAAAAAAATCATACACTATGATCAAACGGATTCATTCAGGGATGCAAAGCTGATTCAATATACACATATAAATTAATATAATTCTTCACATCAACAAGAGCAGGGATAAGAACCACATGGTTATCTCAATAGATACAGAAAAAGCATTTGACAAAATCCAACACCTCTTTATGATGAGAGCTCTGGGAAAACAAGGAATCCATGGAATATTCCTCAATATAATATAGGTTGTGTAGGACAAATGTACAGCCAGCATTATACTTAATGGTGAAAAGCTAAAGCCATTTCTTCTAAATTCAGGAATGAGACAAGGAAGTCCACTCTCTCCACTTCTCTTCAATTTAGTATTAGAATGCCTACCTAGAGCAATAAGACAAGATGCAAACATAAAGGGGATCCAAATAGGGAAAGCTAAAATAAAACTCTCCCTCTTTGCAGATGACATTATCTTGTATTTAAAACACCCCCATAGACCCCACTCCCAAGTTACTCAAGCTGATCCGAAATTTTGGCAAAGTAGCAGGGTATAAAATTAACCCTCAACTATCAATAGCTTTCTATATGCCAATAACGAGAAGAGCATGGCTGAAATCAGGAAAGCAACTCCTTTTGTAATAGCCCTAGGAGTTAACTAAAGAAGTGAAGGACCTCTGTGATGGAAACTTTAAAAACATGAAAAAGGAAATTAAAGCAGAACTAAGGACATTATATACTTTTTTTTTTTTTTTTGGTCAGTCGTGGGGCTTGAACTCTGGGCTTGGCTGCTATCCCTCAGCTCTTCAGCTCAAGGAGAGCTCTCTACCACTTGAGCCACAGCACCACTTCCTTCCAATGAGATGTACAAGACAATTTAGGTGGGGGAGGGGAATGTAGTTGTGGAAATGGGAGGGAAGGGATGGTAGGGGAAAAACAAAGGAGGAGGGAACAATGCTTGATAAGAAATGTACTCATTATCTTGCTCATTTGATTGTAACCCCTCTGTACAGTACTTTCACAATAAAAAACTTACTTAAAAATAAAGCAGAACTAAGAAAGTGGAAATACCTCCTATGCTCCTGGATTGGGAGGATTAACATCGTGAAAAGGGCAATAGTGCCAAGGGTATCTACAAATTCAATGTGATACCTATCAATATTCTTCAATGAAATAGAAGAAGTGATCTAAAAATTCATATGAAACAATAAAAGATCCCAAATAGCAAAAGCAATCCTTAGCAGAAAGAACAGTGCTGGAGGAATAGCAATATCAAATTTCAAACTCTACTACAAAGCCATAGTAATCAAAACAGCTTGGTACTGGCACAAGAACAGACCTCAGGACCAATGGGTAGAACTGAAAACCCAGAAATGAACCAACAGACCTATAGCCACCTAATCTTCGATAAGGAAGCTAAAAAAAAATAGAATGGAAGAAAAACTCCTCTTCAGTAAATGGTGCTGTCAAAATTGGTTAATCACCTATAGAAAACTAAAGCTAGATCCTTTATATCACCCTGCACCAGAATCAACTCGAAGTTGATTGACCTCGAAGTCAAAACAGACACCCTGAAAACGTTACAGGAAGGAATAGGAGAGACTCTAGGTCTCCTTGGCACAGGCCGACATTTTCTTAATAGAGACCCAGAAACACAACAAATCAAAGAAAGGTTGGGCAAATGGGATTGTATGAAATTGCAGAGCTTCTGCATGGCAAAGGACATAGCTAGAAAAATCAATAGAAAGCCCACAGATTGGCAGATCTTCACTAGCCATATAACAGACAAGGACCTCATATCTAGAATTTACTCAAAAAATTAAATTCTCCAAAAACAAATCTTCAAAGAAACAACCGCCCCTTAAATAAGTGGACTAGTGACTTAAAGAGAGACTGCTCTGAAGAGTAAATAAGAAAAGCCAATAAACACATGAAGAAATGCTCAAGTTCTCTGGCCATAAAAGAAATACAAATCAAAACAACATTGAGATTCCGCCTCACCCCAGTTAGAATGGCTATAATCAAGAAATTTAATAACAACAGATGCTGGAGGGGATGTGGCCAAAAGGGAACCCTACTACATTGTTGGTGGGAGTGTAAACTCGTTCAACCCTTGTGGAAAGGAGTATGGAGGTTCCTCAGAGACTCCACATAGAACTCCCCTATGACCCAGCAATCCCACTTTTGGGCATTTACCTAAATGATCCCAAACAAGGCCATACTAAAGCTACCAGCACAGCTATGTTTATTGCAGCATTATTCACCATAGGTAAGATATGGAACCAATCTGGATGCCTCTCAGTGGATGAATGGATCAAGAAAATGTGATATACATATATATATACATATATACACACACACACATATATATTATACATATATATATATATATATATATATATATATATATATATGAATTCTGTGCTTCCATCAGAAAGAATGACATTGCCCATTTGTTAGGCAATAGAAAGACTTGGGAAAAAAATTAAATGAAGTGAAGTAAGCCAGGCCCAAAGAAACATAAGTCCCATGGTTTCCCTTATTTGCAATAACTAGTATATGTCTAGGACAAGCAGGAAACGTCACAAGCTATGTACATATGACCATATAAGATGATGCTAAGTGAAATGAGCCCCAAGATAGGGACACAAGAGGTGTTTATCTTTCTTGCTGATGTTTTAATGTACTTACAATATATTATGTGATTTTTTTTTGTTTCTTTTGTATGTTCTTCCCCCATTGTGTAACCCCTGTTTTCACTGTATTTGATGTCTGTGCCCTGCATCTTGTATATACACTTCTCTAATTTAGGGAAGGGAAGAGAAATATCAAAATGCTGCAATAAGGATACAGACTGACCCATTGTAACAATGAGATGTACAAGACACTATGTTGAAAATGAACTTTACAACTTCAGGAGGTGGGATGGGAGGGAGGAGTTAGGGAGGTGGGGAGGAAATGTATGGAAAAGGAAAAACAAAAGAGGGGAGAACAATGCTCAATCAAAGATATACTCATTACCTTATTCATGTAACTGTAACCCCTCTGTACAGTATCTTTACAATAAAAATACATATTAAATAAAACAACAACAAACAAAAAAAACATCATTTTATGTTTTTCCATGTTTCTGATTTAAAATATCCCAGGTATTAATTTTTCTTAGAATTCACACTAGAAAAAAATAATGTGTCTTATACCAGTTAAGATTTTTTTCAGTTTATGTGATAAGAAGTTGGTGTGTACCTTGTACAGTCTTATTTACCCTGTCTGAGCCAATTTCCTCATCTTTATATTAGAAAAGTAATATCATGTTAATATTTTGACTTTCAAGCATGTCTGCTTCAAGTCATTTCACCCAGCCTCTAGTCTCCTATATCCATCTGTCTGCACAGCATCTCTACGGACTCATTCTTTCAGCAGACATCTACTAAATATCCAAGGTGTGTCTAGCACTTCTCTAAGCACAAGAGATGTAGCAGTAATCAGAAAAAGCCAACTCTCTGTCCTGTTGAAATTGTCAGTGCAGTGAGAGCCTAAGTTAGTAAACACAATTACCAAGTAAAGTAGGTGTTGAGTTTGTCTGTGCTAAGTGCTAAGTGGGGAAGGCCCCAAGAAGAAAGGAAAGGGAATTGACTACCATAGGGCAAAGGACATAGAGGAGAAGAATGAAATTTCACTTGAGGGTGAGCACAGAAGGTCTCACAATAGTAAAACCAGCAAAAGTACAGCCAGTGCAAAAAGTTATTGCTAATAGGAATAACAAATGCAAAAAGACATGGCCACACCCTCATGGCAGAGATCTCTTGCCTTCTCTGCCTGGCATAAGAAGGCCTAATTTTTTCTCTCATCTAATCTATTTTACCTTTCACATAAAATTAAGATCCTAAAAAAAAAAAAATCTAGGCCGTGTGTGTGTGTGTGTGTGTGTGTGTGTGTGTGTGTGTGTGTGTGTGTGTGTTGGTTCTCACTCTCTCTTACACTCTCTCTCCCTTCCATCTCTCTCTCCTCTCTCTCTGCTCTCTTTCCCTCTCTCTCCTCTCAGTCCCTTTTCCCCTTCTCCTCTCTACTCTTATCTCCTTCTCTCCTCCCTCTCCTTCTTTCTCTCCTCTCTCTCCTCTCTTCTCAGTGCTACTAGGGTTTGAACTTAGAGCTTCACACTTGCTAGGCAGGCAGTCTGCCTTTTGAGCCAGACTCAGCCCTTTTTGTTCTAGTTATTTTTCAGATAGCGGGATTTATTTGCTTTTTGCCCCAAGTATGTGTCTAAACCTGAATTCTGTTTTGTGCGTCCTGCCTTAGCTAGAATGGCAGGCATGTATTACCCAGCTTTCACTGTTAATATGGCAAGTTGTGAAGTTTTCTTTGCCCAGGCTAATCTGGAACCATCATTTTTTGAGTCTTAGCTTCCTGTGTAACTGGGATAATAGCAATAAGACACTACTTCCAGCTGCTGATTGAAAGGAGGTTTCACAGACTTCTCACCTGTGCTATCCTCAAACCATGATCCTCCTTCTTTCAGTCTCCCAAGTTGGTAGGATTACAGACATGGGTCACCATACTGGCTCCTTCAATTCTTAATATATGTATTGATAATCTTCTCTGACAAAATTGGACTCACATGAGACTGAAAGTTCCATTTCTTTCATTATTTGGTTCCCATTGGTTAGCACATAGATAGAATGTGTCTTTGTGGGATTTTCTACCTCATCTTAGATGTCATTTAGCTTAACTATGCATCATACAGTCCATATTTAGTAGTCAATATATTTCTTTGAAAAGCAAATGCAAAGTAATCCTCAAACACTTGACACTGATCTGGAGTCATGGCTCAGCAGCATACCACCTGCCATGTGTCGAAACTCCAGTGCAGCCAAAAGAAAATAGTAATGATAATTAAAATGAAATGAAATTACTTTCTACTATATACTAATTTATTGAGGTTTGTTTTATGATCAAATATTTATTATGTCATGGAGAATTATGCCATACACACTTTAGAAAAGGTATGTTATTGGCTAGAGTGATGTATATTTTATGTTTAATTGGCCATGTAATGTGGTTGAAGCCCTCTGTGTCTATTTTCTGTCTAGATGTTCTTTGTAATACTGAAAATAAGGAGTTGAAGTCTCTCACTTTCTCTCATAGAACTCTTTCCATCTTCAGTACTGTTTTCTTCATATATTTTGGAATCTAATATTTGATGCATATGTTTGTAGTTGTTATATATTCTAAGTAAATTGATTCTTTTATTAACACATATCATTATTCTTTGTCTCCTATAAAAGTTATTGACTTGAAGTCTTTTTTGACTTGTATGAGTATGAGCTACCTTACTGTTGTTGAGTTGCTGCTTACATAGAATATTTTTTTCTGACTTTTTCACTTCAACTTATATAGCCTTTGGATTGTAAAGTGAGTTTCTTATTATCAGCATATAATTGGATCATGATTTGTTACCCCTTCTGCCAGTCCCTGCCTTTATAGTGGAGAGTTTGACCCATTTACATACGAAGTAATTACTGACAAAGAGAACCTTAGCCTCTTTGCTGTCTGTTTTCTGTAAGTCTTATGTACCTTTTGGCTCCTTATTTCCTTCCATACTACATGTGTCTGTGGATTGTTGCTGCTGTCTGGGGGTGGGAATTTGCTCCTACCTTATTCTCCCTTATACTTCTCCAGGTTATTATCATTCTTTATTTTGGGTGGGGGGGAGTCCGGTCGTGGGGCCTGAACTCTGGGCCTGGGCGCTGTCCCTCAGTTCTTCAGCTCAAGGCTAGCACACACTACCACTTGAGCCACAACGCCACTTCCAGCTTTTTTTCCCCCTGCTTATGTGGTGCTGAGGAATCGAACCCAGGGCCTCAAGCATGCAAGGCAAGTGCTCTACCTGTGAGCCACCTTCCCAGCCCAGGTTATTATCTTGGTGGTTTGTTGATGAAGTTTCCCTTCTCATTTCCTTTGGTGATTATTTGTCTAGATATTTTCTTGTGGTTACTATGGAGATTTCATTTACACTCCTAAATTTATGATAATCTACTTGGATTCAATACTAACTTAAAACGAAAAGAACTCTGTCTTTCCCTCCCTTTGTGTTTTTGTTCTCACAAATTACATTTATGCACTGTATGCCCATAAGTGTAGGTTTAAAATTATTGTTCTCTGCTTTTGTATTTTAAATAATGTAAGAAATAAAAGGAGAAATTTCAAACCTAGAACACAAAAGAACTGGCTTTTATATGTACTCATATGCTGACTTTTCCTGGCATTTTGTGTTTCTTTGCCATAGTTTTGAGTTACTATCTAATGTACTTTTGTTTTCTTTGCTTTCTGGTACAGAATTTCTACTGATAATAAACCTTTTCAGCATTTATTTAGGAATTGCTAAATTTCTTCTTCATTTTTGTAAAATAGTTTTTGACAGAAACAAAATTCTTCGTAGATGTTTTTCTTTATTCTCTTTCAGCACTTTAAAAATGTCATCCAATTCCTTTTTGGTCCTCGTGGTTTATGATGAGAAATCTGTTCATCTTACTGAGCATCTCTTGCATTTGATGAGATGCTTCTCTCTTGCTGCTTTCAGAATTCACTCCATTCCTTTGCTTTCAGTAATCTCTTCTCTTTCTTCGTGAAGATCTCTTTTCCTTGATCCTTCTTGAAATTTGTTGTCCTTTACCACATTTTGACCCATTGTTCCTTCAAATAGTTTTCCTTTCCCCTTCTCTTTTCTCCCTGGAATTCCCATTTGCTGTGGTCTATTAGGACCTGTTTATTTTTCTTTATCCTATTGTCTTCTCCTCAGAGTCTGTTATTTTAACTGAACTATTTCTATATTCATTGAATTTTTTTTGCTTGTTCACATCTAATATTAAAATTCTCTACTGAGAGGCTTAGCCTCCCAGTGTGTTTGTCATCCAAGCTACTCAAGAGGCAGATAGCAAGAGGTCACAGTTCAAATATAGCTTGGAGAAAATAGTTAACAAGATCCCTTCTCAATAAATAAGCCTAGAAGGGTGCTGTATGTCTGTAATCTCAGGGAGACCAGGGTAGGAGGATTGAGATTCAAGACCACCCCTGGGCAAAAACAGAAGACACTATTTAAAAAAAAAAAAACCAACATTTTAAAAAAAAGGCATGGCTCAAATGGTAAAGCTCCAGCCTACCAAATGTGAATCCCTGAATTCAACCCCTAATTTAAAAAAAAAAAAAACCTACTGGTGAGTTTTTAAATTTGTTTTTAAGCTTTTTGCCCCAAGAATTTCTATAGTTCCTATTATAATCTCCATCTGATTGCTGATTTTTATCTTAATGTATCACTTCCCTGGTGTGTTTAAGTGCTTTGTATGTGATTTCCTTTACGTCTATGAGCAAATGTAAAACAGTGGTTTTGAAGTCTTTCTATAGTAAATCCAGTGTCTGTGGTCCTCATTTATTCTATGAGTGGGCCAGTTTCTTTTTTGCATGCATTATAATTTTGTATAAACCATAAATTTCAAATATTTTTTGTGGAAAATTGGGCTTGTTCTCTTTGCACTAGAACATAGAAAGCAGCATAGTGCTGTCCTTATCTATTGATTCATCATTTATTTGGTTGCTATAAGCCTTTGTTTTCTAGAATTCCAACAAAGCAAATTCTGAAAATTTTTTGCATATAACTCCTTTGTTTCCTTGGGGAGTACAATCTTGAAGATACCTACTCTGACATTTTTGTAGTTATCAGTTTCCTGGCACTAAAATGTGTTAGTAAACTGTAAATTAACTTGTCTTGGGTTATTTGCTTTTTTTTTTTTTTTTTTTTTTTAGTGCTGCATATCAAATCCAGGGCCTCATGTATCCTACACAAGCACTCTACGACTGAGTTACACCCCTGGCATCCTATACA
Source organism: Dipodomys spectabilis (assembly GCF_019054845.1). Lineage (NCBI taxonomy): Eukaryota > Metazoa > Chordata > Mammalia > Rodentia > Heteromyidae > Dipodomys > Dipodomys spectabilis. The sequence continues at coordinate 14,946,249 of NW_024870815.1, read as the reverse complement.
AGCACTCTACGACTGAGTTACACCCCTGGCTTAAAATTTTAAGTTTTATAGCAGTGTTTGTTTATCAAAACATTCTCCCTTAAACTGTAAAGTCTTTTCCAGTTTTAGAATTTGTAACTGAAGTTGGATTCCAGGTATATTACCGCTGTAAGCAGTACAAGCTTACAAGGAATGCTTTACCAAGTACTTCACATCTTTATAAAGCTCTACAAAGAGGAAATTGTAAATCTTACTAGGTAATCTGGGTAGGAAGAAAATGTCTGCATAGAAAAATGCATACTCTTTAAAAGTAACCTAATTGTTGAATGAAGTAAATTATTGGGAAATCAAGATTGACCTAGAAGGTGGGCACTCTTTTCCATCTTTGCTGCCATCTTCCATTTTGTATAATCCTTAGCTGAAGTCAAGTTCATTCACTTCTCCATTCCAGGTGATATGAGGGACCTGGATCCAGCAGAGCACATAAGATGTTCTCTTTAAGTAGTTTTTAGATGAACTTCAAGTTAGCATTGAACCTTGCTTTTGTAGTACCCAGAGGCAGAAGATGTATTTTTCAGTGCTAGGAAAAGCAGAGATCTTCACCCAGCAGATGGGTTCCAGAAGCTAGTGTTAGAGTATAGCACCTCCATTATCCAGGGCCAGGTTTGATGATGGAAACTGGAGTCAGTGCTTGTTCTATGTAACAGTGTTTACTTTGAGTTGAGATCCAGTGGCTCATACCTGTTACCCTTGCTACTCAGGAGGCTGAAATCAGAGGGTCACAGTTCAAAGCCAGCCAGGGCAAGAAGGACAATGAGACTTTTATCCCCAGTTAACTACCAAAAGGCCAAGAACTGGAGCTGTGGCTCAAGTGGTAGAGCACTAGCTAGGTTTGAGAGGAAAAAAAAAAGCTGTGGGACAACACCCAAACCCTGAATTCAAACCTGAATTAAAGCCATAAGACTAGCACAGAAAAAGAGGAGAAGGGCGGGGGGAAGGGAGAGAGGGAAGGAGGGAAAGAAAGAGAAAGAGAGAGAAAGAGAGAAAGCATTCAATTTATAAAAATTAGTTATATAAGAATAATATACTCCTATGCTTAGAGGCAAAATAGTTCTGGTCAGCAATATGTTGGAGGACAGCATTAAGCAATAATGCCTAATTTTCCTGACTATTTGAATATCAAATAAGGTCATGTATGGCTAGGCATTGGTGGCTCACTCCTGTAATCCTAGCTACTTAGAAGGCTGAGATCTGAGGATAATGATTTGAAGTCCCTGACACTCTCAGCTCCAGTTAACTCCAGAAAACCAAAAGTGGCACTGTGATTCAGTGGTAGAGTACTAGCCTTGAGCAAAATAAGTGCAGGGACAGGGACCAAGGCTTGAATTCAAGCCCTAGGACTGGCAGGAAATAAATAAATGAATAAATAAATAAATAAAGCCATATATGTGAAGCCTTTTACCTAGAAGACTGGCACAATACAGATTCCCAAAAATGTAGATTCTTCTTTATATATTTCTTTTCTTTTTTTGGGGGGTCGGCCGTGGGGCTTGAACTCTGGGCCTGGGCGCTGTCCCTCAGCTCTTCAGTTCAAGGCAAGCGCTCTGCCACTTGAGCTACAGCACCACTTCCAGTTTTCTGGTGGTCTATTGGAGATAGGAGTCTCACGGACTTTCCTGCCCGGGCTGGCTTTGAACCACGATCCTCAGATCTCAGCCTCCTGAGTAGCTAGGATTACAGGCATGAGCCACCAGCGCCCGGCTTCCTCTTTATATATTTCTGAAAAACAAGTGTGAGTTTCTGCAAGTTTGAGCAGACAGAGAATGAGTGAAAAGTGAAGGATGGTCAGGAGTTGGTGTTAGGGAGTAGACAGGTGATTTGTTACAGGCTTAGGCTATGGAACTTGGGAATCTGATTGAAAAATAGTTACCTTCTTCTCCTCTGTTTGTTGTATTAACAAGCTAATCTGTCAGATAGTAAGAATGTGGATGTAGACCAATGTAGAAATTGGTCTTGGATCCCAAGATAGAAGTGCATTTCCTGATGGTAGATGGAGACAATGAATGTAGCAACCTTAAGTAACTAGGCCCTTCTTGCCTGTACCTAGCATCTACCATAAACGTGTTATCCAAACCAAAGGACCCCAGCACTGGTTTCTTAAGCATGAGGATAATTCTACCCTTTAGAAGGAAGGAAAGCTCCTTTTTTATTTTTTAATTACAATTGAAAAAACAAGTAGAAGAGGAAAAATCTACTATATAGAACAGAGTTCTTGAGCCAGTATATGATATGAAAATAATCTTAGATTTTGAAATTGTAATATGATAGGCTTCCTCTCACATTCTCTTTACTAACTCTCTCAAACTCCTTAAGTGACATCCTCCCCTCCCTCCCCTCTTTTCCCCCTCCCTTACCCTGCCCTATCCATCCTAAGAAGTTCTTCCTGTTTCTCACCCAGAGAGCTCTGAACATCTACAATAACTACTCTACGATTAACTAAAATTCTGTACAACATATTTTCTTCACCATGTTCTCTACCACAGGGAACTCAAAGATTAGAAAGGCTCATTAAAGTGTACAGGATGACCCATTATAACAACAAGATGTATAAGACACTATGTTGAAATGAACATTACAGCTTTGGTGGATGGAGCGGGGGGAGGAAAGGAATGGTAGGGGAAAAACAAAGGAGGAGTAACAATGCTTCATACGAAATGGACTATAACAGTGCTCCACATGAAATGGACTCATTACCTTACTCATGTAACAGTAACCCCTCTGTACAGCATCTTTACAATAAAAATACATATTAAAAAAGTATACAGACAACCCAGAGCTTATTTTGCTGTATAAAAAGTTTGTTTTAATAACAGAAATTGTAAACATGTAAACATAGTAAGCATCTATGAGCTCCTACTCAATACTAATAACCCTTGGCATTTATATAGTATTTTTTTTGTAGTTCCCAAGGCACTTATATCATATTCCTAATTCCTCTAAGGTTAATGAAATCTTGTTCATTTTATAGAAGAGAGATAGGCTCAGAGAGGTTAAGTAAGAAACTTCCCCAGCACTTGAGAGCCTAGTAATTGGCAAATTGAGAGCTCCATTCAAGTCTTCATTTTCTTTCTATACCACAGCCATATTTCCTAGGGATAGTCTTGTTCAGCATGCATATAAATATTTATGAACATTATGTCACTGCTCTGAATGAGTATTTATTATTATTTTGACTGTTTTATGATCATGAGTTGCTGTAGCAAAGTGGACATTTGCAAAAGTTCAATGTACAGCGTTTTTATATTCCCTCCACTTTGAAATTTTCACCCTTTGCTAGCAACAACATTGTTATGTAACAACAAATAGAACATTTCCCTACTTGTCATCTAATAAAACTGTTTTGGATTATTTGTTCTTTTCACATACTTAAACACACCTTAGACTCCATGTTACAGATATTCCTTTCTACTGACTATAAAGTCCCAGTGCAGTTTCTTATTTGAATGTTTTCTCATTTGACACCTAATAATAAAAAAAAGTCATTGGCACAATAATAGAGTTTCATCTTTCTTCATGTTTAAAAGCATTTAGAAATTATTGTAGTTCTTACACAAAAATTGCAGTAGAATTAAATAGGCATTTCCCTAGAGAGATGAAGATTGAAATTTGAAAGTAAATCACTACTAACTTTCAGCCAACAACAAGAAAATAAAAAATCATGGAGATGATATTTTTTTCATTCTTTTTTTTTAATGCAACACTAAAACCAGGGAGTGTCCTATAAAACAGGCCCAAAGCACGTTTTGTACCTAAGCTAAAAATTACTTTTGTGGCCTTTGACATATCAAGGGACTTTGCTATTATAAAGCAAGCATAATAAGAAATGTGTTCAACCTTTTAGAAATTTAAACAGAAGAAACTGCCTTTGTCTATGCAAGGACTCGGGTCCATTCACTCTCTTCTTTCACATGCAATTTCCAAAATCACTGCACAGATTGTCCAAAACACATTTGTACTAATTGTTCTGTTTATGAAACTTGAGTTACCATTCCCCAAAGCATGAAATACTAAAAGAAATACTTTTTCTTTTATCCAAAGCCTAAGAGAATTAGTAAAAATATAATGTAACAGTTGGTAAGGAAGGAACAACTTATCACAGAGGAAAAGAGCCATGGAGAAACAATTGTTCTATCCAGGTCTCTCTATGTATTAATGGTCATCAGATCAAAAGTATGGGGGGAGGAGTGGCTGGGAAGGTGGTTCAGTGGTCCAGTGCTTGCCTTGTATGCATGAGACCCTGGGTTCAATTCCTCACTACCACACAAGCAGAAAAAGCTGAAAGTGGCACTGTGGCTGAATTGGTAGAGCACTATCCTTCAGCTGAAGAGCTGAGGACAGGGCCCAGGCCCAGAGTTCAGGCCCCACGACTGACAGAAAAAGAAAAGGTATGGAGGGAAAAGGGAGATTTTTTTCAAAAAGTTGCATGAAGGTGTAGTTGTATTATCTCCATCAATGCTTTTAAAAATTAAGTCTGCAAACTGATGCCAATAGACAAGACTATAAATATAGACTTCGAGAGAGTTCATTTAAGAAACTTACAGTGATTTGACAACTATAAAGCATCCAAGTGTATGACTTTTGAATGCTATAACAGCATAGCTCAGGTCTGTGATGGATTAGAAAATAGAAAACAAACCAGCTCCCTTATCACAGATGGCATTGGAAGCTCTGCTATCACTCAAGGGCTGCAAACTTTTTCTGGAAAGGGTCATATTGTAAATATTTTAAGCCCTACAGATCATACTCAAAACTTCCAACTGCCCTACTCTTATACCAAAGCACCAGAGATATTATATATAAACAAATAGATGTAGCTGTGTTCCATTGACATTTGAATTTCATCTAATTTTTTACAGGTCACAGAAATACTACTATTATTTTGATTTCCCCCCCTCCCAACCATCTAAAAATGGGAAATGCATTCTTAGTTCCTGCAGGCTATACAAAAACAGGCAGTGGGCCTGATCTGGCCCTCAGGCAGGGTCTGCTGACCCAGCTAGAACTGCAGCCCAGACATCCAAGAACAGATGCTGTTCTGCGTCCCCTCTGTCTCTGGGATTTTAATTGCCACTTTCACTGTGCAGTTGGAGTTATTATTCAAGATTACCTTAGAGCACTCATAATGCTTAGAACATTATGTTTAATAAAGTCCAGAAGGAAAAATGTTCCAAGTATCACCGTGGGAATACATTTTAGGATGCACTGTGACCTGCTGGTCTACATGAAATTTGCTGAAATTAAAAAAGAAAGAAAGAAAGAAGGAAAGAAAGAAAGAAAGAAAGAAAGAAAGAAAGAAAGAAAGAAAGAAAGAAAGAAAGAAAGAAAGAAAGAAAGAAAGAAAGAAAGAAAGAAAGAGAAGAAAGATAGAAAGAAAGAAAAGACATCATTGAAGAAAACTGGGACAAATCTCTTTATCAGGTGTAGAAGCATAACAGTGAACTATTTTAGTTTGCTACCCACAATGATAGAGCATGCATGGAAATTCTGCTTCATAATTACCTCAAAATGGAGACATGATCTGTTTTGATGGTAACTAAGTGACAGGAAGAGGTGAGTAGATTGTGTGCGTTTAAGCCAACAAAATAGAAAACTGGTCAGATTCCTTCTCTGTGTCAGACCCTTCTGTTGACTCTCATCACTGCCAAAGCAAACCAACCATCAGGACACCATCTTGTTACTGTCTGGAGAAATGTCCATTTGAGGAACACACTGTCTTGATTGAAAACCACCTTCTCTTATGACTTAGTTGATCTTTCACATAATATTATAGTACTGCGGTTTGTGTATTTAACTTTTTTCACATGAATGTCAACCCTTTTCTCTGCCACCCTTAATTAACAAGTATCTACCTGTAAAGGAAGCATGTCACTCTCCTAGTGCGTCACCAAAGTGAAGGTACTTAGCTTCTCTCCTATTTGTTAGCCTTTAGTCTAACCAAGGTTAGGTTTTTCTTTTTGTTTTCACTCTTCACAAATGCCGCATCACTCTTTTGGAAAAGAATATACCTGGAGTATTGCAAACTTGAGGAAACCTTTTATCACGTTGATAAAGTTCAGGGTTTTGAACTACAGTAATCTGATAGACTCTTCTGTCAGAATCTGAGTTCCCTTTTTGTTCTGTTTCAAAATATAAGAGGTTAACTTTTGTACACATGCCATGGCATTTTTGGACTAAGCCAAGCCCTCCAGAAAAGTGAAGACTATGAAACAAACCAGTGTTCAAGAAGACATATTTTTGGAATACAAGCAAGCCCATTAAGGCAGTATTTTGTGTAGAGGTTGTTTGATCTTACACATGCTGTCTTCTATGACAGTGTTTTAAACTGACAAACTACACCTCCTAAATGAGAACAAACTGCAAATGTTGGTCTCTTGATTCTATTATAAATCCATTTTCAAACACAGCAACTTCTTAAGTAGGCCATTTCCTAATTTTCACTTGAAAATCAAACCCAGCTACCATACATGCTTTTTTCATTGTTTGTATTTAATTATGAACTGGGTTATTCTTTATTATTTTAATGTATCTGTGAAGAAAATAACTTTTCCTCTAAATCTTAGATATTGAGCAGAGTACCAGTTACATAGCTAGTCCATGAAAAATGTGATGTGGAAGTAACTGACTTTAGTTGCAACTTCAGAATCCTGTAAAGAATGCTATATCCAATGAGAATTAAATTATTTAAATGACTATTGTCTTGCAGATATTGAGATTTATTCATCAAGCTAATGTTTAGTAAGCCATGTGGCAGTCATGATGTAATTTTTAGTTTATTTAGAAGGATTTTTCTTAAGTGAATAAAATCATTTTTGTTAGCTATTAGTTCCTGGTGATTGAACTAAAGACCTCCCTCTACCACTTGAGAGAGGCCCCCAGCTCTGACATTTCTAAATATTAATAAAATCCTTAAAACTTAAAGACAAACTTCAACACAGCAAAGATATTTGAATGTGAGTGTGTGTGTGTGTGTGTGTGTGTGTGTTCTATTGGAAAGATCCTTGAGTGGCAAGCTCTGTACTTTTATGTTCCAAATAGTGAGTTTCATTATAGTCTGTAGCCCAGTACTTCGCAGTGACTTGATTCTCATCAACGTGAAGAAATAATGAATAGGCATGGTCTAAATGACCTATTCTGTGCTTCTAGAAATGTATTTTAGCAAGTGTAATACCCTTAACTAATGAAAAAAAAGTTAGATATATAAAAGGAGATGAACTCTCTTAATTGTCTTCTTAATAAAAATATGTCCATTTGGAAGTAATAACTTCACTATTTTAATAACTACAGCTGGTTTGGAAATCTATTAGATAAAGGCTCCAACAGCATAAACTAATAGTTTTGTATTACCAGATTGCTTCCAGATTTCTCTTTTTATATTCACTGAATAATAGTCATATATAGGACCAAATTTCTAATGCTTCTTTCCAGGAGAGCCCCTCTTATGCAAATATCAGATCTATAAATCTATGAAATAAGCATCCAGGCAAATGTGACAAAACCAATCAGCTTGTTTTTTTACATTTTGTTTATGAGGGAGTCTTACATAAAGGCCAAAGAATCATGAAGCCTTATAGTTACATAAATGATGATTGAAATTAGGTGGAGAAAGTTCTAGCTCTTCTCAGACACTTAAATTCCTTCCTCACTATCTGTCTATTGTTCGGTCTACTGTATCTCTGTATCATTAGCTCTGCATTCAGAGTCTTTATTTCGCAAAGTTTTAGACAAAGAACTAATTATTTTACCTGTGCTCATTATGTTTCTTTTTTTTCTAAAGTGTTTGTTCCATGATAGTATTGTTTCATTTATTTTTGTTCTCCTTTAATCTCCTTTTTATCTTTTGCTTTTAACTTATCTCATTAACTGGCATTTTAATCTATATATTTTTAATACTGTAGTATAAAGCCCTCCAGGACACATTTTGGAGAGGTATGGAAGGGATTTTTGGTCTCCTTCCTACCACTCCCTTTCTCTTTCTCTTCCTTTTAATTTCTTTGGTTAGTAGCCCAGCTTAATTTCTAATCATTCTTTTTGTTAGACTTAGGCTTAAAGTGAACAATCAGGAGTTTCTCTTTGCTGTATTGTGTTGGTGAGTTGTCTTTTTCTCTTTGTCTTTCACTTAACCTCTGAGTAAACCTTTGTCTTGTCCTAGAACTTTGCTTGGTGTGGGGAGTTGGCCTGAGGACCTAGAGCTGGAGAAGAAATAGAGCTGATTGAGTTGGAGCTGCATGCAATTTACTGTAGGTTCTGGACTTTGTTCTACTTTACTAGTCGTGTTAATTACCTCAGATCAGGATTGTGCTAATCTACATATTCACAGATGTATACTTTGGAGGAGTACCAATATGGAATTTCACCATTCTGGTTTTGGATTATTCTCTTCAAGGTAATAGCAAGTCTGTCCATCCATCCCTCCATCCATCCATCTCTCTACTCTCCCAAGAAAGTCAGTCAAGTCCTGCCTTACCCCAACTTTGAGTATTTTCCAAGTGAATGAAGAAAGAAAGAACCTGTGTGATTTGATAGTCCATGGCTTTCTCAATCCAGAGAGGAAAGGGAACTTCACCCTTCATTCCCTTCCTTTTCACATCATCAAGTATACACGTGCACGCGTGCACACAGACACACACACACACACACACCTTCCTTATTCTTCTTCTCTTTGAACTGCTTTGTTTTCTGTCAAGACACAGCAGCTTGGATAATCTAGTATATACCTCATGTTAGTACCAACTTGGATTTAACAGGTTTGCAGGTTTGCAGTGGCAATCCCCTCTCTCCATCTTAGCCCTTGCATTTATTTCATTAGCCTCACAGTAATGAGATCCCATATGATTTGATTGGATTTGTCAGATTCCTTCATACAGTTATAATACAGTCTGCTTGTAATCAATTATTTGCTAGATTCTGACTCATCTCTCTTTGTTTCTCCTCCTTTTCCTCCAGGCCTAAGAAATCAAAATGGTGCCTTAATTTGCTTTCTGTTTCATGGAAAAACCTATCATGGCAGCATGGCAGGGAAGGGTTTTTACTCTAGGTGAATTTTTCCATCTGTTCCCCAAGTGGCCAGAATGGAACTTTAAAGATTATGGGAGACTGTTCTTAATTAGCTTGACTTCTGTTAACACTTTTAAAAGGAAAAAAAATTCACTAAATTTATTTTTATTTAATTTTTTTAAATGTATTAAAAGAAAAAATTAGTGATTTATAAAGTTCATTCTGTTTAGGAGTTTAGGATTCTAAATCTGTCATTCTATTCTGTCATTTCAACCCAGCCTAGAAGTTCTATGCTTGGCACTTGAAATTTATTTTCACTTTTAATCTTAACAACATCTTTTCAGCAAACCTTAGGGATATTATCTGTATTCACACATGAGGAAACTGAAGTTGGAGACATAAAGTTTCCATTGCCTCCTGCTAGTAGGTGGACAATTAAGGTCAAATGCAGATTCCACAGAAGGTCTGGGCTGGTGGTCTTCTGGTTCTTACACTGCCAAACTGTATCACTGGCTGCTTCTGGATACCTCAGTGACCACTTTGGATCTCAGTTGCTTCATATATAAAATGAGGGACATGCCTGCAGGGTCCTCTCCAACTCTAAACTTCTGTGTTTATGGTTAGTCGATTGAGAAGACTACATTTTACTTTAATGTAAATTTATTTGACTTTACATTTAATAGGAATGGCCATATATTTCAAGTTTAAATATATATTTACATATTTCTGCAGTCGGGAATTTTGGATTATATAAACCTTTTTGTTTTCTCAACTCATTTTTCAGGTGCTTTGGAATTTCACTGCTGTTCTTTCTAACATATGGTGTTTGCAACAGTAAAGTTGGAAAATTTTATTCAAATGTGGGGGTCTTTTCGTTCCCCCCCCCCCCCCCGTATTATACTGTGTGTGTTTAACACTTCTGAGGGTGCTGTCAGAGCCTGGCTTGAGGCACTGGAAACAAAGCAAAATTATGTAACCCATTTGGAGGTCAAACCTTGACCTAAACAAACCGAGTTAGCTAACCAAAGCTTACATTAAGAAGACTACAAACGCTGCCTCTAACAGTTTATAATTTAAAAGATAAACTATCTGATGTCAATGTACATCTTAACTCATGTGTGCATACGCAGTAAACAGCAGAAACATATCTGCTGTTCATTGCTATGAAGCAATTGTGATCCTGAAACTAGGAAGTCATAGATAAAATCATTGTCATGTAGAACTAGAAGTGGGCATGGTGTGAATCTGTGGACAGATTGGAGTTGCCTTGGAGGTAAAGTTACACTAGGCAGGATTTTTATGTGAACAAAGAAGTAGGGATTCATCTACATCTCTCCTGACCACTCCAAACTCCTTCCTGAGCCCCATGCTCAAGAGACTGCAGGTCAGAAGATGACAGCCTCCCTCCCTCACTCTTTCTAATGTGACTTCCTTCCAGGGGGAAGGGATCCATGGAAGTACTCATGCCACTCTTTCTCTGTCTAGTATCACTTAAGTAGATTACTTCTGACTGTATTTTTTCTCATCTCCCATTTTGTTCACTTGCTTTTTTAGGTTTTTGTTTGCACAAGGACTGGGGCTTGAACTCATCCTTAACATCTCACTTAGCTTTTTTACTCAGGAATGGCACTATATCCCACTTGAGCCACAGCTCCACTTCAGGCTTTTTTACTGGTTCATTGGAAGTAAAGGTCTCCCAGACTTTTTTGCTCTGGCTGGCTTCAAAAACCAGCATTTGGCTCATTTTATGTTCTTTGAGTTTTTCATGTTTGCCAGACACTTTATTAGGCTATACAATAGAGCAAAAGAGATACTACTTTATGCCTATAATCCTAGCTACTCAGCAGGCTGAGATCTGAGGATCATGATTCAAAGCCAACACAGGAAAAAGAAAATCCATAAGACTTTTTTTTTTGGGGGGGGGGTGGGGAGTAGATGGTGGGGCCTGAACTCTGGGCCTGGGCACTGTCCCTCAGCTCTTCAGCTCAAGGCTAGGGCTCTATCACTTGAGCCACAGCACCACTTCCGGCTTTTTTCTTTTTGCTTATGTGGTGCTGAGGAATCGAACCCAGGGCCTCAGGCATGCAAGGCAAGCACTCTACCACTGAGTCACCTCAGTGACTCAGTGAGATAAAAGTAAGACTTTTATCTCCAGTTATTCAACAAAAATCCAGAAATGGAAGCTTTGACTCAAGTGATAGATGCTAGCCTTGAACAAAAGAGTTTATAGACAATGCCAAGCTCTGAGTTCAAACCCCGAGACTGGCACAAAAAAAAAAAGAAAGAAAAACAAAAGAGAAGAAACACTACTTTTAAAACTGCTGGATTTCTAGTGAAATAGAAAGTTATCAAGGGACTGGGAAGATGGCTCAGTGGTAGAGCGCTTGCCTTGTATGCATGAGGCCCTGGGTTCAATTCCTCAGCACCACATAAGCAAAAAGAAAAAAGCCGCAAGTCGTGCTGTGGCTCAAGTGGTAGAGTGCTAGCCTTGAGCTGAAGAGCTGAGGGACAGCACCTAGACCCAGCAGGCCCCACAACCGGACCAAAAAAAAAAAAATGTTATCAAATCCAGAAGGAAGGATTTTTAATAAGCAAAGAAATCAAGGCAGGAGGGATAAGGTATGAGGCAGAAAATAACTGAGAATGTAGTATGGAGTTAATCACTAAATGACAAGTCGTTTGTTTCATTCTTTTCTCATATCTTCCACATCTTGTTCAAACCACTCCTTCCTAAGGCCTCATATCTAGGTTGTTTGTAGCATTGATAATACCTTCAAATTCACCCAAGTGTTTATCCAGACCTTGCCACTTGTTTGGCTCTGTGCTAGCATAATGATATTTATCACACAAGCTGAAGGCCCTGTAAGAAACTTACTTTCTGTCCTTTACTTGCTATGTTACTTCCTTTTTCATGATTTTTGTCCTCTCAACCCATATATCACAAGAGACTGAGGTAAGGTAGTGTCTTCAGTGTTCCTTACCACCACTTCTAGATCATGTCCTTCCAATGAAAAATCCTACTTCCTTTGAGATATAAGCCAGGATACTACCAGCCACCTTGGTGGACACATTCTCTATAACTTCTTATTATTCCTTCCCTATCATTCATTAAAACTATTGAGCAACTGGATTCACCCTTGTTTTTCTCATGGCTCTATGCAGCCCCCAAATTGAAAATTCACTCACCTACCTCTAAGTTCCTTGAAGTCCTTCTAGCAAATCTTTTTTCTCTGCCTCAGCTACTTACTGTGAAGCCTTTCTCTACTAGCCCTTGTCATAAGTGTAGCTGCTCCACCCAGAAAATCTTCATTTTCAAGGACTAACACTTGATCCCTTCACATCTGCATCTGAGCATACCCTGAGGGAAAAACCTACGGCACCCTTAATCAGCTTCTCATTAAACTGACAACCCTACAACTTAAGTTGTCCTACATTTCTGGCATCTTATCACATATCCCTGTCAGTTCTCTGGGGAAGACAAGTTCATCGTTTCTCCTTCGTCTACAACCTTCAATGTCTCCTCCCCATTCTCCATGGATGACCTTATTTCACAGAGAAAATAGAAACCATCTGAAAAGAACTCTCTTTTTCCCATAACCAAACTGTTAACCTTCTACCTCCACTGACTTTCTGTGTCTTTCTTCTTTTCATCTGCTAAAGTTACACTTGCTGATTGCCATAATCAGTTTTGACTATTCTCTAGTGGGTTATTGTATTTAGGATCCAAACATGCTTTGAAATACCAATTGATTTAAACTCATTTTATTTTTATGCTAATTCTAGAGCTTGAAGTTAAGACCTGGGCTCTGTCCCATAGCCTTTTTGCTCAAGGCTACCACTCTACCACCTGAGCCACAGCTCAGACTTTCCTGCCCAGGCTGGCTTCAAACTATAGTCCTCAAATCTCAGCCTCCTGAGTAGCTATCTAGGATTACAGGTGTGAGCCACCAGTACCAGGCACTATTGATATTTTTAATACTTTATTATCTCTAAAACTCTATTCCCACCCACTTCTCTCTCCACTCTAAATGAATCCCATTTTAATAAAACTAGTAGAGAATATTAAATGACTTTCATTGCCTACACTTCTTTAAGCTACACCAGTCAATCCTTGTGTTAGTCCGATTCAGGATGATACAATAAAATCCCTGGGACAGACTGCTCTTGAACTAAAGAAGTTTATTTTGATTTGCAGTTCCAGAGATTCAAGTTCAAGATTGGGTAGCCCCATTGGTTTGGCTTGCAACAGGGCAGCTCTGCTTGTACAATCCCATTTCAGAACAAATGCTTACCTCAAGTCAGAAGGAAGAGCAAGAGAGACCAAGCTTCCACAGTCCTTTCAAAGCATAATCCCAATGTCCTCCAGACCTCCCTAGATGTCCTAACTCTTCCAGATCCACAGAGCCTCTAACCCCTTCACCTGGGAACTTTCACATGTAGGCCTCTGTAGAGCATTTGTCCAAACCATAATCCTTAAGATTCAAATACTGAACAGTTCACACTAGCCTTTACTGCAGCACTTTCTTCACGGGCCACTGCTCCTGGAAGACACTTCTCCTGAGCTCTGCATATTGAATGTAGGGTCATTTCTTGGGCCTCTTATCCATTTGCACTGAAATCTAGGTGATCCCACCTTTCCTGTGTTTCTAAGTACACTGGTGACTATTGTCCACTGATGAGTTTTTGTGACTGGCAAAAATTCTCTTTACTGAGCTTCAGAGTATCCCTTGTGCTCTTCTTCAAGAACTTCAACAAAAGTAGACTCTTTTCCTTATATTTAAAGACAACAGATTTCTTGGTCTCTCTCCTGTTAGAACATAGGGCCTCAAACTCACTTGACTCTTGCTTAGCCTGGTGCTCTATTACTTGAGCCACACCTCTAGCCTTGTTTTCGTTTCTTTTCTGGTTCTATTAGCCCACAATCTTGTGGACTTTAATGCCTGAATTTGCCTCAAACAGTAATTATCTGGATCTTAGCCTGTAAGTATATCTGTAAGATGTGAGCCATCAACACCTGGCTCTCTCTTGATCTCTTTGTGCCCCCCCCACCTTTGTTGTTGTTGTTATTGTTGTTGTTGTTGTGTTGTTGTGATTCTTTTTGTGAGATAGAGTCTTTTGTTGTCCAGCCTGGCCTCGAGGTTCTGTGCTTGCTCAAATGATCCTTCTGCTTCAACCTTCTGATCAGCATGGTACTATGACTTATAAACTGGGGCATGAACCACTATGCCAAACTGCTCCTATGTCCTTTACCAAGAACTCCTTCCCTAGTGCTGGGCTGTCAGTAGTGAGCACATTGAGGAAAGCGCAGGGAGAAGTAAAGGAGAAATCACTAACTAAATAACGTGTGTCCTTCTCAGAAACACATATGTGACTTGTCTGTTTTTAATCTAGTGGTTCAAGCAGGAAGTGGATTAGCCAATCTATGGGTTACTGTGCTGACAAATTGACCAGGTTGGTATTCATTCCACCAGAGCCCCTGAAGTTTATAGTTTCTGAAAAGAATTGTGTTCTTTGGCAAAACTAGACGTGGGCATCGCTTATCTTCATGAACTTGGCTAAAGTCCTTGAAAAACTTTTTGACTCAAAAGAAAACAATTTAAACGTAATAATCTTTGCTTCATTTATTTTTAATGACAGGACCTTTCTGTGGGGTTTTCTGCATGAACTTACTCGACCTTCTGAAAAAGAAAAGTCTACTTCAGATGTGGAAATTTATTTATTATATGCTCCATTCTGTTCTTTTCTAAGAACATTAAGTTTTCCATGTATTTTTTGTACACATAATCATTTTTTTTAAAGATTGTGGGTATACTTTTTTGGTGAATTTGGCCAGAGATTAGTGATAGGTAATGGTGGATTCCTTCATATTTAAATTTTTTTCTGTGTATATGTATGAGTGTGTATGTGTATGTGTATGCATGTGTGTATGTGTGCGTGTGTGTGCACACGTGCGTGCACGTGTGCCAGTCCTGGGGCTTGAACTCAGGGATTGGATGCTGACCCTCAGTTCTTTTGCTCAAAGCCAGCACTCCACCAGCACACTACAGCTCCACTTCTGAATTTTTTGGTGAATAGTAAGAGATAAGAGTCTCATGAACTTTCTTGCCTGGGCTGACTTTGAACCACAATCCTCAGATCATGGCCTACTGAGTAGCTAGGATCATAGGCATGAACCTGTACTTTAAATATGTATATTTTAAAAATACTTATACAGAAGTAAAGTGGAAAAAATATAGAAGAATGACTAATGCTTCAGTTTAACAAATAACATTGTGAAATAAACCACTGACATTTTGTAAGGTAAAAATCTCTATTCTACTCATTATGAAAATAAGTAATAAAATATTTAACTCATAGCAAGCCAAAGAAACCCCATTGACTAACCTTGTTTAATTAATTTGTAAACTTTAATGAGCAATATAACAAACATTTTTCTTGCTAGAGCTTCACCAACTTTTGATCATACATATCCCATTTTCAAAACAATCAAATTACAAAGACATTTTGAGAAATTAAATTGGCTGCATGGTATGACCCTTAAACTACTTGTTGTGAAATGTAAATTCAAATTATTAGACATTCAAATGAATCAACATCACATTGGAAACTACTTCTCTAGGGGTTGGAGGCATGATGTGTTGGTAGAGTACTATCCAGTGGGTGAAGGCATCAGGCACCAAGGTTGAGTCCCAGTCTCGAACAACAACAACAAAAAAATTCTATTTTGTTCATATTAAGCATAAAAACTCCCAGAAATTGTGGGCATGATTCTCAGCTTTTCTTCAAATCAGTAATCATTCTCAGTCAAACCTAGAAGCGTGACATGTAGCTCTGTGCATAAAATTCTTAAATAATCGGTAGGCATAAAAGTTACAGTTGTTTTCCTGCTTGACAAAGTAAGAGAATGGACATCTGCAGTGTTCCTGTAGGAATCTTTTACCACTGGTACTATGGTTTATATGTGTAGTCTACTCAGTAGACTACATAGTTTGGAAAAACAACCTGGGCAGCACAGGAAGACTCCAAGTCTTCCTTTTTATTTATTTGTTATTTTTTGCTACTGTTGTTATACTTGGGGTCAAACCTAGGGCCTCATACATGCTAAGTAAATATTGTATCACTGAACTACATCCCTAGCCCAAAGAAAAAGAGGCCATTTTGTTTTTCTTTTCAATAAACATTCTGCTTTTCTAAGTAACATCTAAATCATAGTTTTTTGTTCCTATTTGCTAGACTCTGTGCTTAATTTTGGTATTTTAGGCTATCACCCTAAAAACTTCATATGAAAGGATCTTCAGGTAGAATGAATAATAGCAAACTATTTAGTAGACTAAACTTTTGTGATTCAATATTTTCCTCTGTCTGAAAACTTACAAAGAAAATAATTTTAGCATTGGTTAAAGATTGTAATGTCAGAAGGATAGAACTGAAATACAAGCATTAGCATGAAATGGAAAACCATAAGAAGATACAGAAGATTAGAAGACTAGTAAGTGTTTTTCATTAAAAAACATTATTAGAATGTAGTAATCCCTGAATGAAAAAGGTGAAAGTACTTGAAAAGAAAACCCTGTATTTTTATTCACCATAACAATGACTGCATTTGGCGCTCTTCCTATACCAATTTGTGATTGTGTTTGAAATAGACTTGCTTTGGGAATTTGAAGACAGTATATTCTAGAAGAAATACACCAGGATACCACTTGGGTGTAAGATTCAGAAGCACTGAAATGCTTATTGCTGAATTGACTGAGAGGAAATCTCTATTACCTTGTGGAATTTTAGTGCATTTTGTTAAAGTTATTCGAAGTAATTCTTCCCAGTTAACCATCAACAGAGAATGAATGGTAAACTGTCCCTAAGCTTTTTGCTCAGGGTTAACTCTACCACCTGAGCCACAGCTCCACTTCTAACATTTTTTTTTTTTTTTTTGGTAGTTAATTGGAGATAAGAATCTTATAGACTTTCCTGCCTAGGCTAGTTTCAAACTGAGATCCTCAGATCTCAGCCCCAGTAACTAAAATTACAGGTGCGAGCCACTGTTGTCTGGCTTCCAAGGATTGCTTTTTAAACGTTAACCTGGCTAAGAGGATATTTAAACATCTTGGCAGGCTTGCTGTGTGAAAGTTATTGAAAAGGTTATTGGTAGGAAAATGTGTGCAGGCTATTTTGGAAATATGATTTCTTTGTACAAAAACATTCAACCCGTGTTCAACTACTTAATGAAACTATAAAACCAAACAAAAAATAAAAATGAGGGTAGCGAAATCCCCTAGAATAGGTACTTTAATGTCATTGCTCCACAACTGCTCTCGGTTCTTTTGTTTGTTTGTTTGTTTGTTTGTTTAACTGAATATTAAACCAAGGAGAAATATGGACAGACCATTTTATGTAACCTTAAGAAAAAAGAAATTAGGAGAAATATTCCAATGAAACAAACAAAAGCATTTTGCATGTTTGTAGGTTCTCCTAAAATTTAAAAACCATATTATTTAAGGATGATTATTTTAACAAACCTTTGGATCAAGAGAAAATTAGTTCCTCATTGTGGTTTTCTGTCTTCCCTCCATAATGAACTCTGCTTCTGCTCTTGTGGGAAGGATTTGTGAGCACTGATCTTGATAGGAACAGTTTGAGAATGGTGGATCCCCAGCCTATGCTGATAATATGGTTGACCCAGTTGGGTACTATTTGGGTTGGCAAGTCCTTGAAATTAAGCACTTCCCCTATGCTGCTTTTTTTTTTTTCACCATTTCATAGCTGTCTTTTCTCTTAGATATTATAAACAATGATTACACTATTGACCTTTTAGAGGAGGTCAGAAGAGAGGAAACAGTATAAATGTGGTGAAAACCAAATGAGACTTGCAAAAGAAAAACCCTGAATCAGAGCAGGCTCTGTGTGTGTGTGTGTGTGTGTTGTACTTATTTCCTGATAACCTCAGACACTTAATCTATCACTTAGGACATCTGTGGTTAGGGAGTGAAAATCCCATTTTGTAATTGGTCATCATGCCAGAGGTGAAAACCATTGACACTGAGCCTCTGGGGAGGGGAGAGCGCTTGGCAGGGCTCACTACCAGTGGGTGATTTTTTTTTTTCCAGTTCTCTCAGGTCTATGGTCTCTTGGGGGAATTTGTACCCAAAAAGTATTAAGATTTTTCTGTTAATTTTTTTTCAGAAAAACATGTGTTTTCTGCATTCCTGTTTTATGGTTCCCTGCAAAGGAGGAACAGTTTCTTTCCTTATTTGGTTTGGATTTGATTAGCAGTGTTTGGGACTCATTTGGTCTTTTAAAGTAAACCAAATGAGAAGTAGCAAAGGGTGGTGGAATTAGCACTGGGAAAAGCACAAGAGACCAGGTTGTGGTCTCTGCTTTTCCTACTGCCTGTCCTAACCCAGAGGATCTTTCCTCTCTCTCTGCTGGCTCCTGTTCTCAGGTTCCATGCAGATGGAATGCACTGATAGCTGAAAAACCTGGGTTGTCAACCTCCAACAAATTTCAAAATTCAACATTTCTTGTAAGAATGAAAGTAGCAGCACAATAGCAGCTATCAGATACTTTTAAACATTGTCCTAATTCCAACCACAACCCTGAAAGATGGGTTATTATTGTTCAGATACTGACACCATAGTTTGCTTATATCATACAGGTGGTAAATGGTTAAGCCAAGGTTGAAACTCAAGTTGGTTCATTTCTCATTAACTGCCTTGTGCTCAGATCTTTCAAGATGGACAACCAGGATAGTAGTTATATGCATAAAACTCAGCCCTCCCACTTTCTAGGCATGTGAATTATGGCAAATTATTTCCCCTATTTCTGATCATTATTATACTGTGATATGGACAAAAATGATATCTATAGCATAATGTGGCTGGAGATAAATGCACACACACACAAAATGTCAATCACTAAACAAGGTTCAGAGGACGCAAATAATAGCTTTTCCTCGGCTGCTTATTTATAATCACTATTTGTAAGAAAAAGAGCTTATTATAAAGTAAAACAAATATTTTATTTGGCCCCTATATTTGTCTCTCTCTAAAAGCTTTCCTATAAATGATTTCTTATTTCTTTCCTTTTCTTCTCCAAGGTTAAAAATAAATCTCTGAGATTTATCTGGGATTTGTCGTTTCTCATTGCTATTTGCTTTAGGGAGATATGGCTACCAACATGCAAATCAGATGTGAATAAATTCCTTTCCACTGCCAGTTGGCCCGCCATATCCTCAAATTTACCCAGGAATCCAGAAAACATTCAACCGCATTGCAAAGATTTCTCTCAGCAACTCATTGAGAGCTTACTGTCTACTGGGCACTGTCCCAGGCACTGAAATTCTGCATATTTCCAGTGCCTTACTGTAGAGAAATATACAAGTGAGCTAAAAAAAAAAAAAAAAAAAAAGGATGAGTGCTAAGCATCTCTAAGGAAGATTGGTTTACTTGCATACTCTAGTTGGCTGACAGGTGAGTAGGATTCTATTAATTGTTTTCTCTTTTTTTGTCAATAATTTTTAATGATTTAAATCATTAATTATCACTGCTTATATACCTCATGTATCTGCTTATGAACAATCACTGCTCCTCAGCAAGTGGGTAGAAAGAAAACAGCTCCTTTAGTGAATGGGAACATGTTCGAGTATGAGTGTGTTTACTGAGTAACAAAATCCAAAGGATGTGTGTTATTTAATAGACTTTCACATTGGTTTCTTAAGTGATTTAATTCTTTAGTCTGAGATTATTCTGTGCCCACCCAGTAGTGAATAAGGAGGTCTCACTTGTGATCTATTCTTCTTTTTCTCTTTTTTTTAATGCCTGATCACTCAGCCATTGCATGTCTCTATTAAGGACATATTTAGAAATTACTACTACCTCTGTGAAAGAGCTCTGGATTCATCCATGTAAGAGCTCTTTTCTACATAATTAGCCTAGTTTTTTTTTTTAATCACATCATAGCAGTCATTGTCTCAGTGTGTGTTAACTCTGTGATGTGACTAGTTTGAATATTGAATTCGAGGCAGTAACCTTCCTAAAGAAAGATGTATACTGTGCTTCATGCATCATCGCTGAAAGAATTCTGCTTTGAAGTCCAGTGTGAACACTTAATTTTTATATGCTATTATAAAAGAGTCTCTTTGAGCTGATAAATATGAAAATATGACTGTGTATTGGGCAAGCATCCAGAAACTTGAGAGAGAATGATGCTTTTATCTTTTGAAAGTCCTCTGACTACTGCATTATTCTATTAATAGATGGAGTGCAGGGTAATAACATCCTCTAGACCGTCTTCTGTTGGAAATGGTCTTCCTGCTCACCATAGGGAAAAGATGTATGTGTCTAGTGGTGAGAGTTGAATGTATGTTTATTTAAATCTCTTGTCTTAGGGCAGCTCTTAAGTTTATTTAAGAGCTCTGTGTGGCTAGGTTTTTATTTGTTCTCAATTTATATGCTGTCCTCCCTGGAATTCCAGTTAAACAATAAGAAATTGTAGATATGCAGTTTTACATACTTAAGATTACTAATGATATGACAATAAGGAAATCTTGAAATAATGGCAGTTTCCTCAGCGCATAAGAATGATGCGTTTGTCTTACGGCATGTGTGTTTATGTCTATATCCAGTATAGCTGATACAAAGCAGCTCTTCACACTATATTTCATTGTGACAAAAAGATTTTATGAAGGGTTAAGCAGGACTCCAAAGGAAATATTTTCATAGATTAATTAAATACATGTACATAGGGAACCTTCCATGAGCATGTACCAAAAAGTCCTTAAATAGTTCTCATAATTTCAGTATTTATTTAGAGCCCCAGGAGAGACCTTAATGATTTCCTTTAGATGAAAATTGTTAGAGTAAAAGAAGAAGAAATTATTGTACGAATCAAAACTGATTTTGAGTTAGAACTTAAGGGATTCTGTCCACCTGGCACTCATTTATACAACCTTTGGGAATAGCAGACATTTAAATCGAGACTTTAGGCATTGCTGTTTAAGCCACAGCTTGGAAATATCTTGCAGATGTTGTTGTCAAAATATGTAATATCAGGTACTATCTTCTATGACTGAACTAAATAGCTTAGGAAAAAAATAGTTTCTCATTAGGAGGAATCCTTAAGCTTGATGGACAATGACAAAAGAATTGTAACACTTTTCAAAGCTCCACTGGTGGAGCTTTCTTCTGGTGGGCAGACCTATGAGGGAGTACTCTTCAAGCCATATCTCCTCTATGTCCTGGGTTCTTTTCACAGGTGTAATTCTCATCTATCATGCTTGGACTTTGAAAGACTCTCGTTTTGGGGAAAGGCTATAAGGTTTATCTTAAACCCAAGAAGTAGTGTACAACAGGTCTCAATATAGAGTACACCTGTAATCCAAGCGTTCAGAAGGTTAAGTAAAAGAACTGTGATTTCTAGGTCAGCCTGTTCTACCTACTGACAACCTTGTCTCAAGACTAATAATAATAATAATAATAATAAAAGAGTATAGCAGAGACACCTAGACCTATTTGAAATAAATTGTTCATGTATTTCTTTACTAAGGTTTTAAATTTTCTTTGCTTATATGATAAATCCTTTTAGATGAGCCCTACTATGCCCAGTAAATGTAGAGACATTTAAAAGATAAAGGAGATTATGAGAGTGGACTCTTGGCTAAAAACATATTAGAAACTATCAGGCATTAAAGCTTATCTCTGTTTTTTATGCACATTTTTAAACCCCTTTTTCTTTGAAGAGCCCACATTTAACCTCTGTTTACAAATTGCAGTTCCCACGTGGTCTCCTTGTTATTGCCAGCCATTTGCTCAGATCTCAAAGGTTTCATAAACATCACATTGATACTATGTTCAGCATTACCTATAGCCAATATAACAGCGAACAGTAAGGACCACAAATATTGGCCTTTTCCTACTTTCTGTTCCCAAATTTGGCCTTTACCCAGTACTTTTGATCAAGGCATCGCTTCTTCCACAATGTTTATAATTTTGTAGCACCATTTCATTGGCGTTCATTCCTTCCTCAACCCAGATGATCTGCTTACCAATGTTGTTTATCTTCCTTGCTTACTTGTCATTTAGAAAGCCTGAGATTAGGAATAGGGGGACCATTTTGCACCTAGTCTTTGTGCCAGAGGTAAAAGCCATTGGCAAGGCCATACAAGGCCATACAAAAAGGGGGTGCAAGCTGGGTGTCGGTGGCTCACGCCTGTAATCCTAGCTGCACAGGAGGCTGAGATCTGAAGATCTCAGTTCAAAGCCAGCCCAGGTAGGAAATCCCGTGAGACTCTCAATCTCCAATAAACCACTCAGAAAACCAGAAGTGGCAATGTGGCTCAACAGCCTTGAGCTGAAGAGCTGAGGGACAGCTCCCAGGCCCAGAGTTCAAGCCCCATGACCACAAAAAAAAAAAAAAAATAGGAGGGATGCTTTTGCAAGGCCAGAAGCTGGTAGGTGTTGCTCAGGTCCATTTGGTTTATACTCCCTTGGGAGGATTTGTACCAAAGTATTTCAGGTTTTATACTGCCTTCTCTCCTGTTTCCCAAAAGCATGTTTTCTGAATTCTTTCTCTTGGCTTTCTTTTTAATAATCAGAAGTCCCCCCCCCCCTTTTTTTTTTGTCAGTCGTGGGGCTTGAACTCTGGGCCTGGGCGCTGTCCCTCAGCTCTTCAGCTCAAGGCAAGCGCTCTACCACTTGAGCTACAGCGCCTACAGTGCCACTTCCGGTTTTCTGGTGGTTTATTGGAGATAGGACTCTCACGGTCTCTCCTGCCCTGGCTGGCTTTGAACCGCGATCCTTAGATCTCAGCCTCCTGAGTAGCTAGGATTACAGGCATGAGCCACCAGCGCCCGGCTAAGTTCCCCTTTTTTAATAAGGCATAATAATTTGGTTTGAAAAGGCTCTTAACAGTGATTTTGTTTTTGTCAGTCATGGGGTTTGAACTCTGGGCCTGGGCACTGTCCCTGAGCTGATCAGCTCAAGGCCAATGCTCTACCACTTGGGCCACAATGCCACTTCCAGTTTTCTAGTGGTTAATTGGAGATAAGAGTCTCTCAAACTTTCCTGCCCATGCTGGCTCAAATCTCAAATCTCAGCCTCCTGAGTAGCTAAGATTACAGGCATGAGCCACCGGCGCCTGGTGATTTTTTATATTTGTAATGGAGTAGAATGTAGACATTGAGACTACTGCCTCTTGATTTATTAAAATTAAGTCTTGAGACCCTGCAACGTATAGACCAATTTCTGAATACTATGCATTACATAAAATAATAATACTTTTGAGAGGCAGCCTACAGTTACACACCCTTTAGAGTAGGTCTGATCTATCAAAAGGTATCCTTTAAGTAGCTACTCTGCCAAGTACACAAGGAAAACAGAAGATATATAGGACAAAAGCCCATTTCTCCAGTCTGGAAGCTCATGTGGAATTATTTAAGGCAATTATTTAAGGGGAGAAAAAAAAAGCACAATGTGACCAGCCCACTAGGCTAGAAACAGGGAGAAGCTTGTGAGCACCAAACAGTAAGATGAAATGAACATTGACCTATAGTCAATCTCATTTTGTTTTTCATTGGGTCTTGCAATATACTGTGTTGGAAAATCTTATTCCTACAATAAATGGTAGAAGAATATAAAGATGCCCAAGATGAGGCAGATAGATTTGGCACTAATAACGCTGTTCATTTCTATGGCTAACTACAGGAGGAATTCCAAATGTGAGCATGACTTTCTAAGTACAACACTACTCTTGGCCTAAATAGAAACGTAAGTAAACTTTTCTAGACATTGGCAAGGGGCTAAACAAATCACACTTCCTTGACCTAACCCTTCACGAATCATAAACTTTTTTTCTTTTGAGGAGCAAAATGTCAGTAATTTTGTTCTAAATAGTAACAAACTGATTACCTGCTATGTGCATCTTTATCCATGTGTGAAATGGGTTTGTTTTGCCTGTTTTATTTTGTTTTGGTGGTACCAAGGTTGGACTCAGGGCCTTGCACTTCCTATGTAAGCATTCTACCACTTGAGCCCATGTTCCTACCCATTTTGGTTTATTTTTCAGATAGTTTCTCATATTTTTTTCTGGGCCAGCCTGGCTCATCATCTTCCTATTTATGCTTCTAGACTAGCTGGGATAACAGGTATATATTACCACCACACCAAGTTATTGTTTGAAATGAAAGTCTCACTAATTTTTAGCCTGGGCTAACCTCAGAAGGAGATTACCAACCTTCAGAGTAGCAAGAGTTACACACGTGAGACTGCGCCTAGCCTAACCTAAAACACTTTGTCCTTAGAAGGTTGTTCCACAGATCTTATCATTTAGAAGTTAAAAGGGGGAAGAGTGGGTTTTAGTTTTAAGAATATCATTCATGTAGTAAAAGGTACGAATGGTACCCTGCTGTCATGTAGCACATGGCCTGTTGGGCTAGAAGCTGCGACTGTAATTGGAAGAAAGATTGAATTGGAGATTTTTTTCCTCTAAATTTACCATCATAAAATATGCTTGTTTGTTGATAGTGTATAGCTATCATTAGTTTTTCTTCCTTCTATATGCTAGATAATACTGTGACTATATCCTAGTATTGTTCATAGGGTTAGCTTTTGAGATTATTTTGAAATTTTGAGATTATTTATAATCACTTTTGACCTTTCTTTAACCCATACAAGAACTACTCTGGTTGTGGCTTTCTTGATTGATTATCAATACTTTATGTAAATCTTGACTCCTCTGGGTAAGGCATGGAGCTTTAAAATACTCGCATTGACAGAACTATTATGGTTACTCATTTTCTCCCTCTTCTATCTAACAAAATGCCTTTGTGTATTCTTTTTTTTTTTTTGTCGGTCGTGGGGCTTGAACTCTGGGCCTGGGCGCTGTCCCTCAGCTCTTCAGCTCAAGGCGAGTACTCTACCACTTGAGCTACAGCACCACTTCCGGTTTTCTGGTGGTTTATTGGAGATAAGAGTCTCACGGTCTCTCCTGCCCCGGCTGGCTTTGAACCACGATCCTCAGATCTCAGCCTCCTGAGTAGCTAGGATTACAGGCGTGAGCCACCAGCACCCGGCTGTGTATTCATTTTTCAAAACTTATTTTCTATTCTGAATGCTTATCCAAACAGAGTTATATGGCTCTGATAATTGACAGTAAGAGAATTATTTTAACTTCATAATAACTTTCAAGATTATTTTCTTTGGGTTTTCTATATTTCTGCTTATGAAAGAATAAAGTTTCAGAACCAAAATTATTGTAATTTTGCTAAAATTTTAAATATGCAAATTTATCAGACTCAAGGTGGACATCTAAGCTTTTGTGGGTGCTTGCATGACACCATTTTTACAGTAGGAAATCATCTTACTGTGAATGTTCTATGGGTATTAATTAAAGCAATGAGGTTTATATGGTCCAAACACAGGAAGATGAGACAGTACAGAAGCACTAGGTGACGTACTGAGCATTAGAGGATTTTCTTTTTAAATCAATCATTACGCAGCAACTTCTAGGAATAATAATGTCCTTGATACTTTTTTTATTTCAAATTTAGCCCACAAATACATTTATAGACTCACAAAGAGAGACTGAATATATGATGAGTGAATATCAGTAATGAGTCATAGAATTTGAGTCACGGGCTGCATTTGTTTATAAAATCCCTCAAAGTTCGGTCTTGATTTATATCACATGCTTATAAAGGATTTTTGGCAAATCTGCTTCCTCTCTGTAACCTGAAGTGATATGCTAGGTGTAATCTTTTGTTTATCCATACTTCACAGCAAGGTTGAGAACTAGAAGTAAAAAGAAAGCTCTGAAGAGCCGCAGTGTCCTTTTTAGAAAGATCATAACCAGAACAGGGACACTGATTTTCTACTAAGATGTTTATATTAACTTTACAATTTAAAAAAATTAATCCAAGTTTGATCCTAAAATACTACTCATTTAGTGTCTGGAGTAACTTAGGAAATCTTAAGTCATCCTCATCTCCAGAGCTGTTTTCTGGAATTAAAAGTCTCCACCCCCCCCCCCCCCTCCCCGGTCAGTCGCGGGGCCTGAACTCTGGGCCTGGGCGCTGTCCCTCAGCTCTTCAGCCCAAGGCTAGCGCACTACCACTTGAGCCATAGCACCACTTCCAGCTTTTTCTCCTTCAGCACCACTTCTAGCTTTTTCTGCTTATGTGGTGCTGAGGAATCAAACCCAGGGCCTCATGCATGCAAGGCAAGCACTCTACCACTGAGCCACCTTCCCAGCCCCCTCTTTTTAAATCTTTAAGCTCCTCTCAAATCCTCCCTCTTTCATGAAGAATCCATTCATGGTAGCCACTGCCATTACCCTGTCTCCCGAAGAGGGAGGGGGGGGTCAGTCATATTATTGACCTTTAGGCACTGTCTTCTCTATCTAGCACAGAACTGTTTGCTTATAACTTCTCACAGGATCTACAAGTAACCTGAAGGATTTTATGCTGTTATTGTCCCCATCTGACACATAGGAAAACTGAAGGTCAGGATTGGTTCTTTAAGAAAAGTACCCCAGGTCAAATCTGAATGTAGTCTGTTGAGGTCTAGAGACCACCACCTATGGACTACCTTGAGTTGCCCTACCTCATTCAACTCACTCATGTTTGACTCTCTGTGGTACTCAGTTTTTCCTCCCCATGCCTAGTCCTACAGCTATTCTGTGTTAGGTAATTTTACTTTGGGGCTTCCAAACACAGCCACCAAGACTCTGAGCTTATTGTCCAGGCTGTCTTTCAGGTAGCAGAACATAGTCCTAGACATATAGTATATGTGTTCCCTGCTCACAGGGTTGCTCTGAAATGAGATAAAAATGTGCCAAAGATTAGACATGGAAGTTTGATTCAGAACTGGAGAACTTCGTGCAGAAGACTTAAAGGTGTGATTGCCTAGAAGGTGAATTGGCCGAAGGCAGATACTTAAACAGGCAATAACAGACTTAAGTGAATAATGTCTGGAAAAGAGTTTTGTAGATAAAGACAAACAAGGGAGCTGGTGGGGGTGGGGAGACTTGGCAGATGAAGCAGGGAGACAGGCAATGAAGGAGTATCAAGGCTCCATTCTTGAGAGACATAGACCTAATCAAGTTATAAAGAAAAAGACTATAGAAAGAAATTTGAGCTTAGCCTCGTGTGCTGGGTTCCTATAGTGCACTCCCTTGCATATTAGAAAAATAGAGATTACTTGGAGGGTAGAGATTGTTGCACAGCAATTTGAATTTGCTTAGTGCCACTTAACACTTCAAAACAAATTTATGTTTCATATATTTTGCCAAAATAAAAATAAAGATACAGGGATTAAAAAGACAGATCTTTTTTCTCCTTTTTCTTTTTTAAGATAATAGTTAACCAGGATCTCATTTGATGAGATCATTACTTTGAAACAGGCTATGTTCTGTTCTGTGAAGGATGGAAGGCCTTTTCCTGGTTAGTGTGGAATAACTTTTTCCTGAAACTTATTACATAGGTCTAGACATAATAGGATCTTCTAGTAAATGAAAGTGGAGGGAGAAACGAGCGTTGGTAAGGGGAGAGAGAAAGTAAACCCCCTGAAGATCAGATCGTAATTTCAACTGAATTGCCATTTTGATCAATATAGGACAAGAGGGAGGCTAGCAACTGTCTATTTGCATTGCATCTAGTCCTTTCCTTTCATATACATATTTCATTGTTACAAGATCTGTGCTGGCCACCAGGTGATGCCATGAAGCAAAGACAGACTGTTTGTTATCCAAAGCTGAGGAGAGTGAGACAGAGGTGGATTGAAGAGGCTCCTCTGAGTGGGAATGAATAGACAGTCTGTGTGGATTTAGCCATCAGTAGAAATACAGAAAAATGTTAGCCAACCTTAGCTTTTGTCATTTGGCTTTTCTGGGTCTAGGTGTCTCCCCAGTCTCAATGGGAGAGGGTTGTAAGAAATGATTTGTAAGTCCCCTTCTGGCTCTAAAATTCTGACTCTAAGAATATCTTTTCCATATCAGTTCTTTGGAATGAATCTTATTTTCAATTCATCTAAACAGTTTTAAAATGCTGTTTAGAATAATTAAAGTAACACTAAGAAAGACTTGAAGAGTAATCAACCAAATTGTGAATGTCTTCCATAATGTCGTTTTGTGTGACAATCTGCTAAAAAAAAAAAAAATAATAAGCTAATAAAAGTAAGAGACAAATACCAAACGAATGCTTTTGAAGAAAGCTAAGGAGACAGAATGGCAACTTTCCAAAGGCTGCTGAAACCCTCAGACCCCTTCCCCCAGCTGTTGCTTCTCAAGGTGCTCCAGGGCCCTAGGAAATTTGACACAGTGTCGAACAAATACCTTTCTCCAGCACTTTTATTATCTCCTTTTCCTGAAAATCACCATTTAACACCAGGAAGAGGACTCACAGTCATGTCTCATTTATGTCCAGTGTTCTGCTTTCTAATTTTTTTTTCCATTTGGGTAATTTTTCAGATAAGATCTGAAGCAGTAGGTACAAATATTTGGATATCTTTTAATTTTACTAGTTTACCTGGCTTTAAAAAATAATCAAGCTTCATTTTTAATATGGTTAAAAACAAAACTGGCAGGCTTGCTGTGTATATAACAAGATATTTACTTGGACATGCCCAAGAATATACCAGAAATGAAAGAATGTTTCGGTCTAGGTTATTATTAAATGAGCTGCCTTTAAGTAAATCATGCTTCCTCAAGAAAAATGTCATGTGTTTGACCGTTTCTACAGTGTGTAATTCATCAGCACCCTACGATCATTTTACCAAATAGCAGTTCCAGCGGGGGGACTGGCCCTTTTGAAGCAGCTGAACTCTATTTTATGCAGATGTAAAGTTTCATGGACTCCAAAATCAGATCACAAACACGAACTGATAGTAGGAGTTTCAGAGCTGTGAGGAGTTTTTTTTAAGGTTGGGGGGTAGTTGCTTATTTGTTTTGAGCTACAAGAGTTTTATTCCCTTCTAATCCTGAACACTGGTGGTGATAAAGACCAGAACTTAAACCATGAAGAAAGGAATCTCTCCAAAACAAGTTCCACCTTAAGTTACTTATCTGTTCAGGATAGATAATTATGACTGCTCATCTCCAAAAGGTTGCCTTTTTCATCAGAAATCAAAATCACTGCAAGCTAAGGGTATTAGTATTGTCTTGAGAAGGTCCCAGAATAGGATAGGCATACACTGGGATTCAATCAGCCAGTCTGCAACATTTATTGAGTACTGCTTTACTTGTAGTGCTGGTGAAGGAAAATAAAAGCTCTGGAGGGAACCCGCATTGTTGAGATGGTTTTCCTTTTGTATTTCTGGTTCCAGATCTACATAACATAGTTGAAGTAAAAAGGCAGAAAGGCCTTTTCCTATGGAGTTGATGTCTAAACTAACTTTCCTTCACCTGCTCTATGTAGGTCAAGGCAGTAATATTCTGTCAGGATGCATCAGCATATGTAGAATTTGTGAAAAGATTGTCACTATAACCCATGCCTTTGAGGGCAATACTGCATATGTGAGGACATTGGTCCTTTCCTGGGTCTCTGGGCTATCCAAGGGGTAATGCTTGGTTTAGTGGGAAGCATTAGACCCATACTCTAGCTCTGCCACCGGGGACTGTTCTGATTGGCTAAGGTTCCCACCATATACCTTCTTAAATATTTTAATTGTTCCCCTTGCATCTGGCATTATCAGCAAAGAAGATAAAGGATTCCTCAAAGTTATTGTAGTCCTTTCATTAAAAAAAAAAAAGATATTCAAGAAACAAGGATCCTTTTATGATAGGACATGGCAGATTCTTCTTCTTAGGGCAAGGAACAAGTCTGAACTGTGTTTATATCCCTGATCGTGAACTATTCACTGGAACAAACACAGCTAAATGTAGACTTGAGACTTAAAAGGGGACTAGAATTGGAACTAGAGCTGGAACTTGAATTCTGGAGATCCAAATTTGGCAGACCCTCAAACTAGTTGCTCATCAGAAAACTCAGTCTTCCTGGTGACAAAATGAGTGAGGCTCATTTTGTAATGAGTGTAATAAGACCCAGATTCAAATGTAAGCTTTCCTTCATGAAGTTTACACATTTCATAAGAGTACCATTATTTGAACACCTACTCAAGACAGCCTCTAGGCTAAAGACCCTACCTATATTTGTACTCAGTTTATACCAAAAGCCTTCCAGGACTGTCACCAGTTCCCTTTTTAAGCAAATTAGGAAACTAAGACATACTGGCTTGCTCAAGATTCCATGGCAAGACAGTAATCTTTGTAGATCAGAGAGAACAAGGCTGATTCAAGGAACAAGGTTGATATACACCAATTTCATCAGTTGCTATGACAGCCCTAACAAGTCTATCCCATGACCTTGAGCTGAAGAGCTGAGAGACAGAGCCCAGGCCCAGAGTTCAGGCTCTGCAACCAACAACAACAACAACAACAAAGAATTCATAACCTGACATACAGTAGGTACTCACCTCCCTTTGCTTCCAAATCTTACCTCCCTGATGTCATTCAATAGAAATACCTTTGCCTGCCCCAAGTCTTTCATCTCAGAATCATTCACATTTGAAATGTATTTATTACCTTACTTATATGACTAACCCCTCTGAACATCACCTTGACTATAAAAATAAAATATAAAAATGAAGAAAATAAAAACAAAATACATTCACTTGCATGCATATTTCCTGCTTTTCCTTGCTCATCCTGCTTTGTTTCCCTTTGGCCATAACTCTCTTCCCCTTCCATTGTTGGTAGGAAGCTCTAGGTTTCGTTTTTATCCTTCTCTGCATACAAAACAAACACATATTCAGGCTGTTCTGCACCCCACTGACGTGCAAAACCTCTTGGCAGGAGCACAGAAACTTTTCACTCAGGACAGCTAGTCGTACATTTGCAGATTTGACAGCTTACCTAAGGTTCTGCCCACCACTCCACAATCATTTTCATTGCTTCCTTAATTTCTTCCAAGTTAAGGGAATCTAATGAAGCAGACTTCTGCTATTTACTACTCCATCTATTGGATAACACCTTTGGCACACACCTCTGAGACTTATGATGCAGTACGTGAAGTTGTTAAAGAAAACTGTATGACTGCTGATCTTTGCAATATGGTTCCTGTTTTCACAGAGACTGGCAGTGATCTGTAACAAAAGCCTTGATTGGGTTGGGGGGGTGGGGGGGGGTGTAGAGAGTTCTGTCATGTCCTACAGTTGGCCCAGGAATGCTCATCCACACCTGGTGCTTTTAAGATAAACCATTGACAATTTCCTTCCCGATTGCTCACGAAACTAACATAGGAAATAAAAAGCCAAATGGAAATCCTGATCTTACCAAGTCAATTAATTGCACACCCACTAGTCTACATGTAACTATGTAATTACATCATAGATTTTTGTTGATACTTTTAGTTAAATGGACCTACAAAAAGAATTCAGGGTATTTTTTTGTTTTGTTTTTTGTTTTGTTTTTACTGTCTACCTCACCAAATTAGTCCTCACTCCCTCCTGGAGGGCATAAATTACAGTCAGTTTCTTTGGATCCTTAATTTTCTTCCTGATACTTAGACTCCTGGATAGAGGTGGTTGTTTTATTGGGGTCAGATTTGTTAAGAGTTTGATATTTATTAGTATGCATTTCTGTATGTGTTTTTAAAAGCTTATCATCTTTAATAATTGCTAAAATCCTGCTAAATTTGAGAAACTTCTCTTTTCCATATCTCTCAAATCTAGGGTGTTCTCATTTCCACACTTACGTAAATATTTTTGATAGCCTCCGCGTGTCAGATACCTTAAGTGTCTACCTTTTCTAACTCAGTTTTCTCTGTTTTGCTTCTCTTGGCAACTTCTCTGCATTATTCCCTAATTCATTAGTAGTTATACACTTGGGTGTCTAGCTTTCTTGGCTGTGGTACAAATTGAAGCCTCAGCTATCTCGTGGCCATATGTTCTTATTGCATATGCCATGTGATTTCTAAGAATGGGAAATTCAGAGCCTCTTTTAAGTCTCAGGCTAAGATTGATAGCTCGGAATGCGCAATATGTGTAAACAGTGCTGTCTTATGCTTACTTACCAAAAGCATTTTAAGGAATGTAGCTTCAGTTTTGATGGCCAGTTCATTCCTGGCCCCTTCTCTACTTTGAAAAAGCAGTTTGATAAATGGAAGATTAGAGCAACATTAAATCCTCCTAGAGGCAAGGCAAAAAAGATACACCCAGAAACTTCCCATGACTATCAGGAAAGCTTATCTGTTGCTGTTCTTCTCAAAGTAGTCACTACAAGAGCAGTTTGGATTTTGTTTTGGTGTTTGTTTTGTTTTCGCTTTTGTGTTTTGACCAATAAGAAATTTAAGAAAAAACAAACTAATAGCATTTTTTTTAAGGAGATCTGTTCCCTGATGTGGAGTAGCTGGAAGAAGACTGGGTTATGGATTTTTTGTTGTTGTTGTTTTTTTTAATTTGTATATTCTGTCTGTGAAAAGCAAAAAATTTAGATGTTATTTGATTAATGTCCACAAAGTACACATAGACTCCTAATAAACACTGTTTATGATTATGTTGTCAGAACATTCTGACTCAGATTCCATTTCCAATGAATGTATCCTGAAATGTCTGAAAGGTGTCTGTATCTTATCTCTGCCAGGGACCCACACAGACTTGAGCTGATAGAATAATTCACCATCAGATCTTCTATGTTCAAATTCCTGAGAGAATTTTTTGATGATTCAATCTATTGGTATGTTCCACTAATCTTCCTATCTGTAAGGATATCAGAGACAGGCTTAATGAGTTACAGCTCTCAAATAAGTTGTTGCAGTTGAGTCTAAAAGGCTTCTCTCAGGCCAGTGAAGATATCCACTTTCCTTATCTCTTCTTTCAGGGGTTTCTAGAGAACAAATGGCTGGTCCTTTTCCAAAGGGACAGATTTCCCAATCTGATGCTTTTGTTCCTCCGAAAGAATAGAAAATGAAAACTGTTGTCTTCCCCCAGGATATTGAATCTAGAAAAAATAAGCTTAGTGCCTTTCTTTGTAGTAAGTTCCTCCACGTAAATAAAAGTAGGGTGATGATTGAGTGTCGGAGGTAAGCAATCTCATTGATATGCAGAGCAAATTGCAATGGTAAATCATCAAACTCTTTTCCTGTTTGAAGTTTCCTAAACAATCTGTCAGGTCTTCATTTGTTCCAGTGATATTAAGGGCCTGTAGAGAAAATTGTAGTGAGTCTTTGTCAGTCCTTTAAGTTTTTGTTTATTGCATACAAGATTCTCCTTTTTTTTTTTCTATCAGAATATTCTAGGTTAGCCAAGTCTAATACTGATGCCTGGAAAGATGCATTACCTCTTCCTATCCTACTTGAAACTTTTCTAAAAGCAAAAATCTTAGGAATACTTTCTAATTTTCTGTTTCTCTTTCTGTTTTACAGTTTCACTATTCCTGCAGGTACAACTGAGTTACATTTAAATTATTCTTCTTATCAAATTGGTTGTGATTGTTCTAGGAGTATGTTTTTTGGAATTTTGCTTTGGACTTGAAGTCAAATTGCAAAGCAATTTGAATCTATCCTAGCCTTAAAATCAGCTTGCAAGTCAGAAGCCAACTGGAGAATGATTTTATCTTTTTTCCTCAGTACACTGAAATTCAAAATACATGTTGCCCTAGTTGAGATGATTCTTTCTGGGTGAACCAGAATCAGCATCATTCTTTCAAAAGTAAAAAGAGAATAAATGTGACAGGGGTGAACATTTTAAATTTCTTCCTTCCACTTAAATTTGGGACTTTAGTTCAGGGCCTCAGGCTCTGTCTGGCTTTCTTGCTCATAGCTAGCACTCTACACTTGAGCCATGCCCATAGCCTGACATTTTACTGTCTCATTGAAGAAGTGTCTCAGACTTCTCTGCCCCTGCTAGATTCCAACTGTGATCCTCCAGGTCTCAGCCCTCTGAGTAACTACAATTACATACCTGAGTCTCCAGTGCCAGCCTAGAGGTTTGAATTTTGGTTGTTTTTTTTCCTAATTCCTACACAATTTTGATTGTGAATTCTTAGAAGTCAGGAACTATGTCCCTCGGTTGCATCCTTTGTAAGTTTTCTTCCAAGAAAACAATCAAGAATGTATAGTCTACAAAATTAAGAAAAGTGGAGGAAAGGGTGGGTAAGAGAGAGAGAGAGATGGGAAAGAATGTTGAAGGAGATGACAGGGACCTAGATTGTATATAAACTGTTTTGTAAATGGAAACTTCTTTGTACAGCTACTTAAAAGATAACAATGATTTTATATATATATATATATATATATATATATATATATATATATATATATACATTTATATACACAAAAGATATTGGTAGAATTAAGTTACTGTACTGCAAAACTAGAAAGTGTATGTGTGTGTGTGTGTGTGTTTCTTGCCTACAGTGGCTTATAATTGGGATTCTCAAATCTCAGCCTCCTGCATAGCTAGGATTATAGATATGAACCACCTGTACCTGGCAAATAGATTAATCTCTCTGTCTCTGTCTGTCTCTGTCTGTCTCTGTGTCTGTCTTTGTGTGTCTCTCTCTGTGTCTCTGTCTCTGTCTGTCTGTCTGTCTGTCTGTCTGTCTCTCTCTCTCTCTCTCTCTCTCTCTCTCTCTCATTCAGAGACCACTCAAACCAGGTCTCATTCCAGTCCTGCTCTGGAAACCTCAGGTTACATGCTCTGAATCTGTATTATCTGTTTGTAATCACTAGTCTTTTAAGGAGACCTACTTCTTCACCAGTAGTAGTACTCTCTCAGCACACACCATGCTGACAGGTATCATAGTTCTGGTGTATCTCCTCTGAGGCCAGACCCCTGCCATCTTGTCGTGTGCTGGCAGCTTTGACGTGTCACTTGACCTCCCCACACCTCAGATGCCTTTTCTGCAAGAGAGAATAATAATAGTACTTTTCACAATGAGTTGACATGAGGACTGATGTGTTAATATAATGACACATACAGACTGAAGACGATTCTTAAGATTGCTGGAAAGGAGTCTTGGAAAGGAAGGTGAAAAAAGAATGCAGGCAGATGTTATTTATCGCTCACAGTTTACCCAGAGTCCGATGGCTAAATATACCTGAACTTTGCTGTTTTTAGATTCTCTTTCACCACCCTGAAAGATTATTTTGGAGTGTTCTTGGGGTTGATCATGTGGCCTTAAAAATGCCACATGACATCTGATATCTGATCTAGAAGATGATCAAAACTGGAGTGTATAATTAATATCCTGTCACCTAGGAACACCACAGAGGGAACAAACTATGAAAGCAGTACCTCCACAAGAGGAGGGATGGAAGGATGGAGAAAATCTGAATAGTGGGGAGGAGGAGGGGTTGTTTTTTGTGCCTGTCCTGGGGCTAAAACTCAGGCTGTGGTTCATGCTTCCCAGTGCCTTTTTTTTTGTTTTTCTCAAGGCTGGTACTCTGCTACTTGAGCCATAGCTCCACCTCCAGCTTTTTGGTGGTTAATTGGCACTAAGAGCCTCATGGACTATCTTTCCTGAGATAACCTAACTACAATCTCAGCCTTTTAAGTAGCTAGGATTACAGACATGAACCACTGGTGCCCAGCTTAGAAAATAATGTTTTAAGCATTGTTTGCATTATACAGTAAATCAACTGATCAGTCCTTTTGATTTTGCCACAAGATATTTGATCAGTTTAAGAATTTTTTTATTCCTGTGGTATCTAAAATCCATTCTGAAAATCAGTTCATTTCAATTGAGTTACCTTATACCAAGATGATCCTGATAAAATGGAAGGCCACATTCTGTGGTAATAGTGTTGACAAGGACTTTTAAGAAGCCCTCAAAATAGTAAGAATGACTCAGGACAGAAGCCTGGTATGTTCCGTTTCAAGGGTGGAGAAGCTTTTTTTCTGCCAAGGGCCATTTAGATATTTATAACATAATTCACAAGCCATACAAAATTATCAATACAAGCATATGGGCATGGGCAGCCAATGAGAAGCATATGAGAAGCTGTGTCTGAAGCATACATGTAGCTCTTACGTACCAAGTGATTTTTTGAGTCTTTACAGGCTGTGGCCCCAGATGCCTCCCATTCTTTTGTCCTACAAAGAAATAAGTGATTAGATGTTACTGTTCAATTCTAAATGGAGTTGCTGCTTTACCTGAGTCTGTCTGTGGCATACACGATATTTGATTACAGATAACCTTTAGTGATTCATATGATGATAGAAATGATGGTTTGGTGTGGTTGGCACAGGCCTTTAATTCCAGACTCTGGAGGATGAGGCAGGAAGATCACAAATCTTGTCTAAATGAAAGAGAGATTGGGAGATCGAGGTGTGGGGGAGGAATGGAGAAAGAAATGAAGAGAGGAAGGATGAAGGGGGAAAAAGGAAAAAATAGTAATAACAGAAAACTAGAAAAAGATCAAGATGAAGAAAGAACTATAGTAACACAAATCTGGGTTGAATCACTAGTTGAGTTTCATATTTAGTGTTCTGAGTTGTAAAATAATTAATAATAATAATAGATCAGGGGAATCATGTTTTGTGACAGATTTCTCATTATTGGAAACTAAGGAGAATGAGCCTTTCACAGGGAAAATAAAAGCAGTTTTAGCACAATCCTACAAAGGCTTTTTTCTTTAGGAGACAGTTGATCTAACGATAACATTTTCATGAGAAATGCAGTGTTGAATTTCTTTCTGATCCAAAGTTGGCACTCTAGTATTAAAATGGACAGGTAGTTTTGTAGCAGTCGGTGGGATATACTTGAACTCTATTCAAGAAAAGCATTAGACATCCCATAGTGGATGGAAAGCCTGGCCCTTTAAATGACCTGATTGAAATCTTGCTTCTCCCAGAGTCTGATAAAGAAAAGAGAGTATGGGGAAAATTTATTTCCTGTCCAGTCCTAGAAGTGAGAGTGAGTCTTATTTTCAGTTATGCAGGACAAACATCCCAAAGTTGCCCTTGCCTGGGTGATCACCTACATTCCAGAAGTGGGCATTCTTTATAATAAAAAAAAATGTGTTATTGACCTGAAAATTCAAATATTCAAATGCTTACATATGATTTTAACAATCCCTATTTCTTTTTTTCGTTTCTTTTTTTTTGGGGGGGGGGGGTGTCAGTTGTGGGACTTGAACTCAGCACCTGGACACTATCCCTGGGCACTTTTGCTCCAGGCTAGCACTCTACCACTTTGAGCCACAGTGCTGCTTTCTGATTTTCTAATTGGAGTTAAGAACCTCATGGACTTTCCTCCCAGGCTGGCTTTGAGTAGCTAGGATTACCGGCATGAGCCACCAATGCCCCGCTCCTATTTCTTAATAACAAAAATCTTAAAGCAACTATGGAATTTTGTTCATTTGAATAGGACCTGTATGTTAGAACTGTTATATTGGTCAGCTATTATTTTCTTCACAGCCATACAGGAAATATTTATCAAACTTTCGACTGTGACACGAGTTGTATTCCTGTTTGTACTCTTCTTTTAGAATATCTTTAAAGTTTAAAAATGTAAGCAATTACATTCAAATTCATTGATCCAGAAACATCAGAAGAAAAAAATATGATCCTACCCCCATTTGTTTAATGTGAATTCTTCCACACCTTTCTCTGTGCTTACAAAACTTTTGTAACTATTTATATAATGTGTTAAAATTAAAGGTATACTACTGGTAAGTTTTATGTGGAGCCATCTTTATTATTGCTGGCAAGTAGGAGAAATTTCCTTCTAATTATAATTGATTTTCAACAATGTGCTTGTTTGTTTGTCTATTTTATCTAGAGGGAAGGGAGGAGAAACATGGTTCTCATTCTTCATAAGACTTAAAGGTCAAGACAGGACTTGAGAACAGAACTCTTCCTGTTCCTGAACATGGCCAAAGGAATGTGAGAATAGGTATTTTTCTGATGATGTACTCTCTCTTCTGATGTCAACTTTTGTGTGGATAGCACACATTTGGAGTTGCTCATTAATTTGGAGACTGGTTCCAACATCATATCTGCCACATCTCACATACTGTCTCAAAAGGCAATGTCCAAATCTTCATTGAGCTTTTGTCAAGCAGGGATATACTCTAGTCCATGTATTGCCTTGTGTGTGTTTCATGAGTGTACAGGACCAGTCCAACAGATGCGGAAAGGAAAATTAGGAGGCCTGAATATAAAGCCATGGCAGCATTTTCATGGTAATACTTGAACATGAGATGTCTGAAGCAAGATGGATAAGTGCAGGAAAAAAAACAAGAGTGTAGCTGGGCACTGGTCGTTCATGCCTATAATCCTAGCTACTCAGGAGACTGAGATCTGAGGATCGTGGTTCAAAGCCAGCCTAGGCAGTAAAGTCCGTGAGATTCTGACCTCCAATTAACCACCAGAAAACCAGAAGTGGCACTGTGGCTCAAGTGGTAGAGCACTTGCCTTGAGCTAAAGAGCTGAGGGACAGCGCCAAGTCTCAGATTTCAAGCCCATGACTGACAAAGCAAACAAACAAACCTAAGTCTGCTTTTATGGAAAAGTTACCTAGCAATAAGTATTTTGAGACATTTCTAAATGCTTAGAAAGTTCCACTAATCTCTGAAATAATATTTCAGAGAATCTCATGTTTAAGCTTTTAGGCATTTAGCAGAAAAAGTAAAGATGTATTAAAAGGAACTCGAATCCATGCTTTCAATGTTTTTGTTCAGGTTCATTTTCTTGTAATTTGTACCCACCCAAGAGCCACATTCAAATGTGGACAGGTATACACACTTCCCAAACATATTATTCTTTTTTGTTGTTGTTTTGTTTGTTTGCTTGTTTTTGCCAGCCCTAGGGCTTATATTCTGGGTCTGGGTACTGTCCATAGGCTCCTTTTGCTCCATAGGCTAGCACTGTATCTCTTGAGCCACAGTGCCACTTCCTGCTTTTTCTGTGAGTAATTGGAGGTGAGAGTCTCATGGACTTTCCTGCCCTGGGCTGGCAGGTTTCTCAGATCTTAGCCTCCTGAATAGCTAGGATTACTGCTGTGAGCCACTGGTGCCCAGCTCCAAACATGTTATTCTTGAACCCAAAACCATTCATTGTAGATGGGAGTTATGTGTAGTCAAATAGACATAATCGCAATGGATATCTAAGAAAGACAACAAAGGAAGTCTTCCCATTCTACAGATGGGAAAGCAGCTGAATGGGTAGTTGAAAGGTAGAGGAAAGAGTTCTAACATACAATGCCCATTTTGCAGTTCCAAGAAAATGTAACTCCCCTCCTAAGAGACCATACATTTTGCTCACTTCAATGAAAGCATAAAGAATGGCCATCTTTAGCCAAGAGCTGAGGACTCATACTTATAGTTTTAGCTGTTGAGGGAGTTTAGATCTGAAGATTGGTTGCAAAGCCAGTCTAGGCAGACAATTCCAAGGAGCTCTTCTCTCTAGTTAACCAGCAAAAGCTTGGAACCAGAGGTATGGCTAAAGTGGTAAAGTACCAGCCATGAGTAAACAAGTTGAGTGAGACTGTGAGGTCCTGAGTTCAAGCCCCAGTACAGGTGCACACATGCACACAGACAGACAGACACAGACAGACAGACAGACAGACACACACACACACACACACACACACACACACACACACACACACACACACACAAACTAAATGGCCATCCTGGCCTGGAAATAGACAGTAACCTGAGGAAGAAGCAGAGGCCCCATCATATCCAGTTGGTTAACCACCCCCCCCCCTCTGTCAATCACTTGCATACAAGCTGAATAGACTA
Organism: Dipodomys spectabilis; assembly: GCF_019054845.1. Taxonomy (NCBI): domain Eukaryota; kingdom Metazoa; phylum Chordata; class Mammalia; order Rodentia; family Heteromyidae; genus Dipodomys; species Dipodomys spectabilis. Next base: position 14,906,483 of record NW_024870815.1, on the reverse strand, counting down.
TAAATTCACATTTCTGGAGCCACATGGTCAAAATAGCACTTTATATTCAGTGTGAAATTCTTAAAATGAAACCCAGCTGGCAGATGGAGAGGACTGGGGAGGGGGAATATTGGGTGTGTACGGGATTCATGGTTTTCCAGAGAGCTCTCTATGCTTTGTGCAGATTCAGGAATATTTTTAAACATCTATGATGCAGCACAAATAAATTTCTTAAGCTTGGACTCTAAGAGTCTAATTTATAATGTTTCATAAAAACCATTAAGGCAGTTATGCAAGCCATTCCATTGAGCCTTGCTTGTGAAGATAGAGTAATTTGCTCATTTAGAGAACTGTTTTCAATTCTTCTTTGAATGCTAGTTAATAAATTGTATCTTTCAGTGCTTGTGGTAATTCCTTGCCTTAATAACCTCATTTATGAGAGGAGAGTAAGAAAGAGAAGGGAGAAAGCAAGCAAGAGAAAGCACATCTGTAGCACAATTCACCTCCATTTCTACCTCACGTGCAGAACTCATACCCATCTATCTCTTCCAAGCGTTTCTCCCATGTTGTATAGGAAGTATCCTGTGTCTTGGTGATTGACAAGGTCATTGATAGTATCAGAACTAAACAAACTGATGGGATAGCACAGTGCTCTTTACTATTGGTTCAAGCCCTGAAAACTTGAGTCTTACCAGAAAACTTAGCAAGTTTATCAAAGTTGCCATAAGTTTATCAAATCAGATCTCCCCTTCTAATGGCTCCAAAAAATCAGTTCAACCTGCAGCTAGGCTGCTATATACCTGGCACCTGTAACTTCATATGAGAAGTCAGAATTGCAAATATTTAGGCAGTTGTAAGGGAGTTTTAACTTTCCTGTATGTTTTATGAGAAGCATGTGTACATTGATGACATATGTATCTGTATAGGTGGAGTCAGGTTAGCAAGAATTTGTTTCTTAGATACTTGTTTCTCCAAATCTACAGATTTGTATGTGAAGGATAAAATAGGAATAGGCACCTAAAAACTCTGAACTCTAAAAGCTTCTATGCTAGATATGATGAAGACTAGTTACCAGATAATTTGTTCAGTAATGCATTTGTGGATGCATAGAGGTAAATGGTATATGCATCAATTTATGTCATCTTGTTGGTAGTCATCTTGTCATCTTGTCCCTGTAGTTAATTATAAGTGGGTAGTTGCCACAAGCTGTCATTTTCAAGTTTTGGCATTATATAGGTTTTATTTTCTAGTACTATTATAGAATTGTCACTTTTACAAATAGAAAAGAATCCATATAGTAAATATGAAAAGCAATATCATCATTCCAAGTTGAAATAAGTCTACTCTACAAAGCACTAATATTGCCTAGCACTAAAATAACAATAAGTATAGAGCAGTAATCCAGGCCATAGGCTAGGAAAGGTACGGAAAAGGTTTCTCGTAGACATAGGCACTCAATAATTATGCTTCTATTCCTGGGTGTAGAAATAGGCATAAAACTCTATTCAGAGAGTATTGTGAAAACATCTTACAAACGCATTCAGAATAACATGATGCTTTATTTTTTTTTCAAAGAAGTACTAATGTAATATCCATTTATAACCACAATATGCTTTCATAGATGTGAATATTTCTAAGGGAAACTACAAGAGTGGAGGTTTCTGTATGTGAGGGAGTTTGAGTGTTTTCATTTTATTTATTTATATTCTCTCTTCTTCCCAAAAGGATTTGAGGTGACAGACATGAGTATTGATTCTGACAGTGGACATGTTTTCATAGAACACTGAACTTCAGACTGAAGTGAGTGTTAATGACTTCCCCTTGGAGAAGGCTTCTGATTCAGACATGCTGAAAAGTGTGAGTGAAAATTGCCAGCACTAAGAGTTAGGGGTGCACTTAGAAAGCCGCTTGGCTGATCTTGACTAACAGTCAAACAGTTAATTGAGAATTCCCAGGGCTGGCCAGGGATCGACATCAGTGGTACAGCACTTTTCTCAAATGCATGAGGCTCTATTCCTAACACCACATTTTTTTTAATTTTTTTTTTCCTGTAGAAAAAGCCAGGTGACTCATACCTATAATCCTAGCTAAAACCTGGAGGATCATGGTTCAAAGGCCAGCTCAGGCAGGGAAATCCACCAGACTCTTGTCTCCAATTATCCAGCACAAAGCAAGACTAGAGTATGGCTTAGACAGGAAAGAGCCAGCAGTGAGCAAGAAAGCTGAGTAAGAAAGCTGTGAGCAAGAAAGCCCTGAGTTTGTGCCCCAGTATGGGTACATGTGAGCGCACGTGCACGCACATGTGCACACACCCACACATACCCACACCCAGAAAAATTAAAGTTTTGATTAATATGGAAAGACATTAAATACTGTATGTAATTTATTTTAAGCGTATAAATGATGCTAATCTTTTTTTATTGGGTCAGGACCTTTTCTCTGAGAGTGTGGCCATGAATCCAAATTCTGTGTTCTATTTCTAATATTTTCTATGATTTCTTCACATTTCTTTAAAAAAATGAACCACAAAGATAGTTGCAACAATCTACACATTTCCCTCCTAGTCCTTTAGCTTGAGATTTAGATAATATCTCATCTAAACTACTTCAACAGTAGTTGGCTTTTAGTGACTTGCTTTCCTTAACATCTTTGAATACCTTGTTTAGTTTTTCATATGAAAAGAAATGTTCCATTCAAGTTTATTTTTCATCTTAGTATCGCAGTTAATTAAGTAACTTAATTATAAGTGAGATATGTGGTTGCCATAATGAGCACTGTGAAGCAATTGAGAAACAGACATGAGAACATAATAGAAAACAGTCGAGGAAGTAGCACTATGGCTCAAAGTGGTAGAGTACTTGCCAAGAGCAAAATAGCTCAGAGGCAGTTCTCAGGTCCTGAGTTCAAGCCCCACAACCAACAACAGCAACAAAAGTCCTCCACCAGTTGTTAAAATCCAACACATGAATTCCATACCACTGTGTGGTATGGCCCGTTTATGCTCTTTGTGGGGGCAGCATGTAGCATTGTCCTTACCAGTTAAACCTAGATGATTAAGTGGAAGTTACTCAACAGAGCCCTTGTTGTAACTTTGTGCAGCTAGGTATAAATGTAAGATCCAAGAACCACTGGAGTGGTTCACAAATATGAAGAACTATTCCCAACAAGGCAAAATGTACTTCTATAGAAGGGTGCACCATCAGCCAAAAATGTAAGTAAGCACCCAGAGAGAGCAGGCTGCTCCCTATTTATCCCTAATACAGCAGGCCCGGCTCTTCTACTCAGATTGGTTGAGCTCAAGGTTCTCAACCTGCTGACGATTGGCTAGTTTGAAGAGGGTAAGATATATGTACATAAGGTGACTATTCAAAAACTTTGAAATAAGATTAACAGTATATAAGCAATCTCAAAATATCCTCATACTCTCTGCTACTTCTTGAACAATTTGTGGTGGGTCTTCTGAGGTGTGTCTTAATTTCATCTTGGAACGACAAAACCTTACAGTTCACAAATCCTTCTTAATTCCCAAAGAGTTCCTTTTTTCCTTTCTTGTTGTGATAGAGTCTTAGTAGACTTATCAACTAGAGCCCAGCTACCAAGCCAAAGCAACCTTTAAGCAACCCACTTAGAAAAGACTACTTTTCTCACAAAACTATGTGGCTGCTTCACTTTGATTAGTTATTTGTTGAATGCTGTTATGTTGTTTTTTTCTTTCTATCCACTTACTTCGACCTGATTTTACTTAATTCCTAAATATCTATTCTCTCTTTCATCACGATGTAAGAGCAACTGTGTGGAATGGGAGAGCGAGCAGTGGCTGTTTCTTGGGTCATCTTTCAGTTTCATGTAATGATTTGGTTCCACTGATCTTTGAACAAGAAAGAACAGAGAAGTTGGATTCCAGTGGCTTGTAATTCTAGTTGCTTAGGAACTGAGAACTGAGGATCATGGTTCAGAGGCAACCCAGACAGGGAAATCTTCAAGACTCTTATCTCCAATTAGCAGGCAAAAAGCCAGAGCTGAAAGGGTTACTTATATGGTTGAGTGAGTAAAAAGCTGAGTGAGAGCATGAGGCATTGAGCTCAAGCCCCAGTATCAGCATAAACACACACAAGAATTAAGACAGAGACAGAATAGGAACCATAACCTGTGATGTTCTGTGCTGTCTACCTTTCCAGTCCTGTTTCTTTGCCTCCTCATTGCAAGACCTAATGGTCATTGCTGCTAAACTATGTACTGAATCATTAACAGGGGCTTTAGTCTTTGATTCTTGTCTTGAAATATCAAATCAAAGCAGAGTTTCTCAACCTTAGCATTACTGACTGTGGGAGCTACAGAATTCTCTGTTAGGGGATGGGGAGCTACCTTGTATGTTTGGAGACTACTGAGCAGTGTTTAGATCTGTACCTACAAGAGACCAGTAGCACTTACCCCTAATGCCTTTCCTCTCCTCTGACAACCAAAATCATCTCCATATATTGTTACATGTCACCTGGGATATATAGCGGCTCTCCTTTCCCCTTGTTGATAATTACTGGCTCCAACTGGTTGTGGGATGACAGCTAGGGCCCAAAGCCACACTAACAATGCTGTGTCAATGGCTTTTTGAACCATCATTTCTGGTGTTCTCTTTCTGATTGTAATGTTCTCCAGATTTTGTCTTTCACAGGCTTTATACTGAGTTCAACTAGTCCTATGTGGGTTTCTTTGGCTAAAATTCCTTTGAACAGATTACCACTTAGCTTTTCTTGCCTCAGACTGCCTGCAAGCCTCTTTCCAAGCTCGTATTTCTCACTTGCCAGGATATTAGGCTCCTGCCTATATTGCCAGAAGGGAAGGAAATTCTCTCTCCATGACCGACAACACGGCATTTGGTTACCAGGCCCTTTGCTACCATGCCCCCTTGCTCAGATATGTTATAGAGGTGGTCATCAGCTTTTTCTCCTTCCCCTGTCCCAGTGCTCCACACCTTCCTGTTTTTCCGTTTCTCCTCAGTGTTTCCATGGTGGCTTCTTGCTGTAGCCAGAGGACAAACTGCTGACAGGAACAACCCTTGAATATCTCTGCCATTGGCACCCTCCATTGGCGGCCGAGCAACGTGTGCCGTGCCATATTTGTCTGTCTCCTGTTTAAGACCCAAGAATTTGAATCTGTTCCAACATCTAAGTGTTGTCGTTGTTAGGACAGAGTGCTGCCATAGTGCCACAAGGCCAGTATTACACATGTTTATCTGGGGTCCGTATAGTAATATTTTGATTTGCAACTGCTCCTATTGTTTTATCATATCCAACAGCTGCAAGATTGAGAGCGGGCCCAGATTGTCCACCACAAAAGCCAAAAGTGATTGAAAATATAAAAAAAGCTTTTTGTGTCTTTAAAACTCATTAGCTACTGAATGTATTTGTTCATGTATATTTGTTGAATCAGAGACCCCTTTTGCACGAGACCACGGTTTCAGTGAGTTACATTACAGAATAATACAGATAGAAGTTCTATACAACAAAATCAAAGCCTAATTCCCTCCTTGTCTGATCAGGTAGCAGTCGATAAGAATGTATTTGTGGTACAGACAATGCTGACAGTGAGGCATGGCCAAAAACCCATTTTCATATGTGCGAGAGATTTCTAAGAAAGTTCAAACTATGAACTAGAAGCAGGAATTGTCATTTATATGTCAGCTGACATCAAGGTACCTGGAATGTTTTGTAAAATAAGTCTTGGTGGGGAGAAATTTGATGTTCCCTCTGAGATAAATGGTGGATTTGAAAAATACCAGGCTCAAGGCCTCCTTCCCTCTCCTGCCATTTTACACATGCAGAGGCTCTGGTGAGAAAACACTGCTTTCTGCAACACAAACACATAAATTCTCAGTATTGGAATGTCCTGGGAGCACATCACCAATCCCAGCCTAAGCTTCCAGCAAAGCAGACGGGAAATAATCTAATTGTGCCGCTACAGCTCAGTTATAGAAGCAGACACAACTGTTGGTAGATCATGTGTTGTTTTACTTTTTCCAATGCCCTTTAACTTTCTAAAACAGAGAACATGCGTCTTCAACCTGTACTATGTAATACCAGGATATCTACCCATCCACCCCCAACCATTTCAATATGCACAGTTAATGGCTATTACATTAAAAAAAAAAAACTTAAAAGAATCAATTTCATGGTGACTGCATCTAGTTAAGCAAGCCATTTAAGCAACATTTTACTCGTGTGTAGCAGACCATTTTATAAGTTGCTGATCGCTTTACAAGCCTGAGTTTCAGACAAGCTAATTGGTTGTCTCTGATATGTGTTTGGGACTTTCGCTCATTAACTCCCTTTCCTGTCTAGTACATACTTGACTAGCTCTCATACATATAGCTAGAACTCCTTTTAAAAAGCTGTATTCTATTGCCGGTAAAAAGTTTTTTCATAGATAAGTAGGTTTCCTCCTGCTTAGGATATTTTGCTTTCTTGAACCAGAGATGAATCCTTATAAGAGTATTATCCCAAATATGAAAGATACAGGCTCAAGAATAATATCCTAAAACTGCCTGGTGCCAACAATGCCTGTCCTTTTGAAGAGGTGGAATGGAAATGAATACAGGAAGGAGAGAAAAGGAGAACTGAGGAGAAGAAAAATGGTGTGCTGTTGAAGCCTGGCTGCCTTGGTAATTAATGACTATGTTATAGATTGTTATTGAAAAGTCTGATGCCTGCACCTGCATGCAGAAACAAGTATGTCAGAGCTTTCCTTTTTGCATATGTCAGCTCTTTCCATTCTCTGAGATAAAAATTAGATGCTTTGTTTGGACACAGATTAAAGGACTAGCTCAAAACCTAAGTGTCCTATGGGTTTTCAGATTTCTGGAGTGGTTCTCTTTTCCTTGATAGGTTGTTTACTTTCCTATTTGCAAAACAATTCATGGCAGCTGCCTGTAGGCATATGTGTAATAGAGTTTAAACCAATTAGACCTACAGTTTTGAAACTGCTCATGAAATCCAACCTCCTGTATGAAACTTTGGCCTGATTAATTAGAAAGAGTGGTAACTTTGCTCCAATATTCAATTTCCTTCTTTTACTGACATTTTAATGTGGGATGGGATGAAATGTAGAACATGTTTTGTTGCCTTTTTCATTATAGCTCAGTTCTTCAAACCCATTTTTTAAACTAAATTAGTATTCCTTTTGTGTCCAACATTTTACTCGATACATTAGAGAATACAAAATTATTTCTTTATTGTCTGTGCTTCAAAGAACTAAGGACTCATATACATGAAAAAAATTAAAGAAATTATCTGGGCGCCAGTGGCTCATGCCTGTAATCCTTAGCTACTCAAGAGGCTGAGATCTGAAGATCACAGTTTGAAGTCAGCCCAGGCAGGAAACTCAGTGAGACTCTTAGCTCCAATAAATACTCAGAAAAGCTGGAAGTAGTGCTGTGGCTCAAGTGGTAGAGCCCTCATTTTGAGCAAAAAGGAGCTCAGGAACAATGTCCAGACCAGAGTTCAAGCCCCAGGACTGGCAAAAGAAGAAAAAAAATTAAAGAAATTACCCACATCTATAGATTATCCTATAGAAAATGAAATTGACCACAGACCTGTGGAGGTTTGATATTTCAAGTCATTAATTTATAAACCAGGAGCTGTGGCTTATGTCTATAATCCTAGTTATTCAGCAGGCTGAGATCTGGAAGACTGTAATTTGAAGTCAGCTCAGGCAGAAAAGTTAACTAGATTCCATCTCCAAAATAACTAGCAAAAAAGTAGGGCTGTGGACAGGCTTCAAGTGGTACAGCACCATCCTAGAAAGCATAAAGCCCTGAGTTCAAATCCAAACCTTCCCCCCCCCAAAAAAATTATTATTTATAATTCCTTTATAAGGTGAAGGGAATGGCTCATATAACTAAAAAGCTCATAGGTAATGAAAATATATTGGAACTGAGGAAAATATATCAAATTCTATGAGTAAACAGCGATGTAAATAATAATGTGTGTCCAGGCATGAAGAACATAAGGTGGTTGTTCTCACAGAAACCATTTCTTCCTAAGGGCTTGATTGTTACTATCTCCAAAAATTTCAGGTAAACCAACTCAATCAAGTTTAGTGATATGAAAACATCAAGTTGTATGAAATGATAACTCATCTCATTTGAGATAGAAAGCATTTAAAGGATTTAAAATTAGTGAGATGAAAATGATAAAATATCAGCCTCTAGTCTTAGTATTTTAATTTAACATATCTGTGGCGTGTACATAAGTTACATATTATATATCTGTTACCTGGTAGTTTTCTTTCCTGATTTAAAATGGGCAAGTGATTTCTAAAATGACCCCTTTCTGTGGAAAAGTACCAGAACTTAGAATATATCAAAACATGAGTGATGGAATTTATAAATTCAATGTAACAAATTTATAAGAACTAAAATTTCTGCACATCAAAAAACAATAAATAGAATCAAAAGACAACCCACAGAGTGGGAGTAAATCTTTGCTGGCTATTTAACAGGTAAAAGGTTCATATTCAGAATATACAAAGATATCAGAAAATTAAATAACAAAAGGACACAATTCAATTAAATAGGAAACCAAATTAGGCAGTTCTCAAAATCAATACTACAATAACATTCCACCTCACCTCAGTGAGAATTGCAGTTGTCAAGAAAACAAACAACAAATGTTGGTAAGAAGACAGTGGGTGGGAATGAGAAGGAAAGAATCCTCAAACACTGTTGGTGGGACTATAAACTGGTACAGCTTTTATGGAAGTCAGTATGGAGATTCATCCAAAAACTAAAAATAGACCTAACTCCACCATCCCTCTCTTGGTCATTTATCTGAAAGAGACTAAATCAATATACAAGAAAGACACCTGTAAACCCATGTTTATTGTAGCTCACAATAGCCAAACTGGAATCAGCTGAGGTATCTAATAACTGATGAATGAACATATGAAAAACAAACATGTTTGTGTATGTGTATATGTAGAATGAATACATATATACATGCATGAATGCATATATATACACATATAGTACAAATATATATCTATAATGAAACCCCTTCATACTACAAATGTTTGCTAACTCAAGAATATAATAATTTTAAAAGATAAATCCCACTACTCGAGGATATTTTACCGAACATTCTAAATGTACACACACACTCAAACATACAGTGGCCTACTACCAAGCCATAAAGAAAAACAAAAAGTCATTTTCAAGAAACTATAATGAACTGGGGGACATCATGTTGGGATATTGTCATCATGTTTAGAGAAGTCAAGCTTAAGACAAATATTACCTGTGGAATATAGACCTAACATAAGGAGGAAGAGGATAATAGTAATGGTAATGGGGTATAACAAGAAACAGACTATCCAGAGGGATCAAAGGGAGAAGAGGGGGAAAGGGAAGGATACTGAAGGGTGAAGAGGATTGAAGGACACTGTACATAATGTATACATATACATACATATATATGAAAGGAGCATGATGAAACCCACCAAATGCTGCTTGAAAAAGGAGAGGAGGGAGGTGAAGATAGGAATGTGGCAGAGGAGGAGAGTTATTCAAACTGCTATGTACATGTGTGGAAATACAGCGATGAAACCTCTTGCTACAATAATATGCTAACTCAAGAATAAAGTGATTTAAAAATAATAATAAATTCTTACTACTTGAGGATGTTTTGATTGTTAGCCATTCTAAATGTCTAGGGTGTTAGAAATGTATTCAATTCATAATGAGTTATAAAATGAGTGACTGAATAATTTATAAATAGGCCCAGACTATTTGCAGGCTTCATGAACATAGCTGCTAAAATTTGAAAGATATATAGAAATAGAAGTATAATATTAAGATTTTTGTAAGTTGAATATAAAAGCTTTTAGAAAAGCTAGACTTTAAGTGATATAAATGTAACAAATTATATATTCCCCCTTTTTTTGTGTGTGGTGTATACCAATCCTGAGGCTTGACCTCATGGCCTGGGTGCTGTCTCTGAACTTGTTTTGATCAAGGTTAGCATTTTACCACTTGAGCCACAGCTCTCCCTCGGGGTTTTTTTTTTGTTTTTGTTTTTTTTTTGGTTTCAGACTTTCCTGCCCCAACAGGCTTTGAACTATGATCCTCAGATCTCAGCATCCAGAGTAGCTAGCGTGAGCCACTAGTGCCTGGCTATATATTCCCTTTTAAAACTGCAAAGTAAGAATAATTAGTGTTTTTAAAGGACATGAGAAACCTCAAACTGATATGTCACAGACCCTATGCCTAGTGGCATATATTATTAGGGGACCTGGCTAATGCTTGTGGCATGTAGGAAGTCTCTACATGGTGGGGGTCAGGGCAGGCGGAGGGGGGGTAGCCAAACAGAAAGTAAATAAAATATAGCTTTGTGGAGAGATGACCCTCCTGCTTGCTAGACTATAATTTAAGCATCTGACTTCATAACTGGAGCTTGGCCAGTTTGGAAGAGGCAAATTTTCTGTCCCACTAAAGTGTGAGCCAAAGTGAGGAGGAGGTAGTGTAGCAAGCTGAGGTCAAACTGAGTCCCAGAAAGCCTGGTGCCCCAGATCCCTCCCAAGTTCCTAGGGTTCCCCTGTGCCTCCCTGCTGTGCAAAGAGGAGAGCTGCAGAATACTTTAGGCTAGAAGCTGGCTTTTCTCCTCCTCCTCCTCCTCTTCTTCTTCTTTGGCTTTTTTTTTTCCTTTCTGTAAAGGTCTAGGTAGTAAATATTGTAGGTTTTGTGGGACATGCCGCATCTCTAGCAATTACCCAAGTTTGCTGCAGTAGCATGAAAGTGGCCATAGTTAATACTCCAGTGAATGAGCATGCTCTCTTTCAATAAAATTTCTCTTATTTTACAGGGCATTTATGGTGTCTGAGGGCTGTGCCCAAAAAGGCTACTGTGACTGAGGTCCCTTCTCATTTTAAAAGTTTTTGCAATACATGAAGGTTCCCTCTTAAGGTGATAGAATGATACTGGGTCTTAAAAGATGAGAAAGAGGGGATTTTTTTAAGGCTGATTCTTCCACTTTGGGGATAGAGGAGGCAAAAGTCAGCAGAATCATTTGGGGCTGGAGAGGACTGGAGAGGCTGGTGCACAAAAGGGGACACTACGAATCTTCCATTAGTCCCTCAAGACAAGAGACATCCAAACCTACTATGCTTTCAAGTACTTGAGAAGCAAGTTTTTTGGATACAAGAAGAGAACAAGTCCCTCAGGCTTGCCAGAGAGAGAGAAAAAAAAATTTGCTGCATGTATAGATTAGCAGATTAAGCAAAAATGGGAATGCTTGTCAGATCTTAGCTCCTACTGGGAGCATTTGGTTTGACTAACTTGGAATATGCTGCATTCCCCTTTGCAATGGAAGACTGGGTTTCTGTAGAACTGTTCTCCCAACATCCACCATCCTGTATGCATCAGAGTTACTAACTGGAAAGAAGCCTTCTAGTGGGGGTGAGGCATAATAACATGTAGTCATTTGTCTGGTTTTTAATTATTCCAAGGTCAGGTAGACTGCACTGAGCTTCAGTTTGCTTAGAAAAGAATCCAGCTTATGCAAAGCTTATTACAGTCTATTATATACATGCATTCCCACATTTTGGTTAACATCAAGCAGTCATTTCCTGGTCCTTGTTATGACTCAGTAAATAATCTCTATTCTGTGCAATACCTTTGGGACCATTGTATAGTGGTTTCATTTGTATTATTTATTTCTGACCTTAATGACATATTTAGTACCTTTCTTGGGGATTTCAAAAATCTTGCAAGCAGTACAATGGAAAGAGGAACAGCTGCTGTGACTCTCTGCACTAACCTTTCTTTGAACAAGCTGCCAAGAATGCACTGTGGAAGAATCTTAATGATGTCCTGCCACTTTATCTCTAGACCTATCCTGGAGCCACAGGGTGGGCAAAGTTCTCTCTGACTTTGGTGAAGGTTACCAAGTTAAGCATACTCCAGAGCTTCTGTAATTAAGGCAGCCAAAGGCAAGATGTGTAAACTCTGGTGTGCTGGCAACTGCTTAACAACCTACTCTCTGGGAGTAAAAAGAACTTGTTGGATGTACTTGGCAGATTTTTCTGGTCTGAAAACACCAAATCATGGCTGATTTCATGACTTACGATTTGCCATCCTTGAACCTGAGTTGAAGAAGAGAATGAACACAAGTATTAACTAGCCCCATGTCAATGGGCCCCAGAATATTATCAATATGCATAGTTACAAGTATCAGTACAAGTGTCTCTCATAGATACAATATCTGCTGTAAGATGCAAGTACGAAGCCAGGATGTAAATGAGGAAACTCGTGCTCCTTTTTAAAGATTGTTGAAGGTTAAATGTTATAGGAAAAGATTCTACAACATTACAGTCTCTTCTGGCCCTATCTCAAAAACCTTTCTTTAGGGTTGGAGGTGTGGCTTGGTGATAGAGAATTTGTCTAGTATATTCAAGCAGGATTGAACCCATGACAAAAAACAACAACAAAACTTATTGATAAGAGTTCTTGAAAATACTAGCTATGCAACAAACATGTATACGTTTCCAGGAATGCAGTAATGGGTTCAAGTTCCCTTGAATTATCCTTCAAGATGCCCTTCTGCCCATCAAACCCTATCCAAGTATACCTCTTTCCTGCTTTTTTGGTTTTGAGATCTTCATCCATGAGCTGCATTCACAACTAGCCTGTCAATGTTGGTTTGACAGAGCTGAAATTGTCAGCTGAGACTCCCTCATGAGAACCATCCCTTTTCCAGAGATGGAGAAAGACTGTGCTTCTACTTATGAAATCTCCCCCACAGCCCCTGTCATAATCCTTTTTACCAGACTGAATTCCATGACCTCACAATTCTTCTAGATCATCAGAATCCTCTCTACAGTAGAGATCCATGGATCTATAATTGCAAGGAGACCATCATGAGAAAAAGCAATGCATGCTCGGGATGCAAAGAGTTCAGTAGTATACTATAGTGGCTTGACTTATCCTTCCCATACACTGCCCAACATCTACTAAAGGCATGCACCTTTTATTATATCTTTAAGTAGTTGTACAAAGGAGTTACTATTTAACAAAGCACTTTATAAATGTAGTACATCTTGATCAGTGTCACCCCTTTTAACATTCTCACCCCACCCACCCCTTCCCTTACTTTTCTTTTTCTTTCTTCTGGTCAGTCATGGGGCTTGAACTCAGGGCCCAGTCACTGTCCTAGAATTTTTCTGGGCTAGCACTCTACCACTTTGAGCCACAGCTTCACTTCTGGTTTTCTAGTAGTTAATTGGAGGTGAGTCTCACTGACTTTCCTGTCTTGAATAAGCTTTGAACCTTGATCCTCAGCCTCCCGAATATGAGCCTCCAGTGCACAGTTTCCCATTCTTTTCTTAAGTTTGTAGTATATACATTGAATCTTTCCTTTCTTCCTTCCTTCCTTCCTTCCTTCCTTCCTTCCTTCCTTCCTTCCTTCCTTCCTTCCTTCCTTCCTCCTTCCTTCCTTCCTTCTTCCTGCCTTCCTGCCTTCCTTTTTATGCTGGTCCTGGGGCTTGAACTCAGGGGCTGGGCACTGTCCCTGAATGTTTTAGCTCAAGGCTAGCACTCTACCACATGAACCACATCTCTACTTCTGGCTTTTTGGTGGTTAATTGAAGATGAGAGTCTCACAAACTTTCCTGCCTGGGCTGGCTTCAAACTGTAATCCTTAGATCTCATCCTCCAGAGTAGCTAAGATTACAGGCATGGGCCACTGACACTTGGCTACATTGAATTCTCAATGGCATCCCCATCCCAACCCCCACTCCCACCTCCTCATCTTTACTCCTAAATAAAAACAAGTTAAGGCAAAGAGGGAAAAAAGACATATACTCATAAACTGACATGTTGAACTGAAACCGCTTTATATAGATACTTAATAATAATAATGATAATAATAAAAGGAGTGCAGAGAGAGGACTTTCAACAAATCTAAATTTTTCACTTTATCATTTTAATTATGCACACGAACTCTTACTTTCCTTTTGAAGTACCTTATATTTTTGGGAGGTTTATTTTCATGAACTTACGGGCTAAGAAACAATTTAAACACAACTGCTATTACGAGACTGACTCGGGGCTGAATGTGAGCTGGGAATAGAAACTTTTTGTTTTTGAAGTTTCTTTTGGTTTGATTTTATTATTTTTGACTGTTTTTAGTCAAAAGTGTGTATAATAAATTCACAAACAAGGCAGACTTACTGTATTTGAACCAGTACTTTTCTTATCTCCAGTGAGAATGTAGTCAGAATGCTAAAAAATGAGTAGAAAAGCCCTTAGTAAGTAGAGATTCTAATAGTTTTCGCAATGACTCAGAAGTCTTGGAGATGAGATCTTGTAGTCTTAATACAAATGATAAAGACAGTGCTGTGGCCTGGCTTGTTACTGTTTCTGGGTGGGGTGCTTTTCACAGTTTTATGGAATCCTCCTTTGCCCAGTGGAGCCCTACACATTACATAGAGCCAACAGGCACCATGACTTGTTTAGAGCACACCCCTGCTGCCTTCGCCTACTGCCTTCACTCACTAGTCTCCTTTCAGACATGATGGGCTTATGAAAGAAGTTATGAGTATAGCTAAGATATGGAACCAACCCAGATGCCCCTCAGTAGATGAATGGATCAAGAAAATGTGGTAAATATACACAATGGAATTCTATGCCTCCATCAGAAAGAATGACATTGCCCCATTTGTTAGGAAATGGAAAAACTTGGAAAAAATTATATTAAGTGAAGTAAGCCAGGCCCAAAGAAACGTAGGTCCCATGGTTTCCCTTATTTGTAATATCTAGTATATGTATGAGTCAAGCGGAAAAGGTCAGATAAGGTGATGTCAGGAAAATGAACCCTTAGATGTGTATTTTAATGTTTTTTTCTTTCATGCATGTGTTTCTAACACATTTATAACATTACCTCTTTGTTGCTTTGTATGTCCCTCCCCCACAGTATAACCCCTGCTTTCACTATATTTGATGTCAGTATAACTTGTGGAGGAGATGGGGAAAAACCAGTTGTTTAAGGATACAGGTGGACCTGTTGCAACAATGAGAAGTACAAGTTGTCATGTCCAAAACGAGCTTTACAACGTTGGTGCGGGGGGGGGGGGGGGGGGAGAAGGGGGGGAAGGAGAAGGATTGGGATTAGGGGGCGAGGGGGGAGGCTGGGAAGGGATGTGAAGGGTAAACAAAGGAGGAGGCTGCAATGCTTGGTAAGAAATGTACACATTATCCTGCCCATGTAACTGTAACTCCTCTGTACAGTATGTTCACAAATAAAATTAAATTAAATAAAAAAAAAAAAGAAGAAGTTATGAGTAGTCAACCTTCAAAAGGAAAATTTCCAGAGTTCCTTAAACTGCTCTGGATTCTACCAACATCTGCCACAACTTCCCGAAAGCTTAAGGAAGGACACACGTTCTGCTGATTTTTCACAAGGAAATATGTGGATGTGGGTTATTCATAGGGCTCAGGGAGTCTGGGCAAAGGATAGTCATAAAGACCTTGAATGGTCCAGAAATGTGAGAGTGGTACCTGTATTTCACAAGGGCTAAAGCAACAGTTCCCAACAGGGCAGGGCAGGTGATGT
Organism: Dipodomys spectabilis; assembly: GCF_019054845.1. Taxonomy (NCBI): domain Eukaryota; kingdom Metazoa; phylum Chordata; class Mammalia; order Rodentia; family Heteromyidae; genus Dipodomys; species Dipodomys spectabilis. The sequence goes on along the minus strand of NW_024870815.1, from coordinate 14,890,908 downwards.
TTGAGACATGGGAGGAGGAACTTCAGCAATCACTAGTGCTAATGGCATTTAGTTCACTAGAAGTAGAGGTGTTGTGTTCAGTAATGCACAGCACAGCATCCACAGTTTAAAAAAATAAAAACTGCCGGGCGCCAGTGGCTCACACCTGTAATCCTAGCTACTCAGCTGAGATCTGAGGATCATGTTTCAAAGCCAACCTGGGCAGAAAAGTCTTTGAGACTCTTATCTCCAGTTAACCACCAGAAAACTGGAAGTGGCGCTGTGGCTTAAGTGGTAGAGTACTCGCCTTGAGCTGAAGAGCTCAGGGAGAGTGCCCAGGCCCAGAGTTTAAGCCCCATGACCAACACCAACAACAAAAAAATTGTCTCACACCATCACCTTTGTATTGTCTTGTCTTGCCACACACTCATGTGGGCTAAAGCTCTGTTTATAGTATCAGAGCTTAGATTCTAACTCTTTCACATAAAACACTGAGCAAACCCTTATGTACTCTTCTATCCCCCTTCTCAACTCATCCCTACTCTATCCCCAGATCTCTAAAGTGCTTAAAGAAAACTAGGTCACCTTTGGGTACACTTACACATGCACATGCGCGCGCGCACACACACACACACACACACACACATATTACTTACATGACTTAATAACGAAAACCGGAAAGACAAGTCGTTTATCATTATGCATAAGAATAGGTTTGCAGATTTTTTAAAAAGTATAGACCCAGTTATTACAGGCAGAAATTATTCATGTGGCTTCTATAAAATTTCATCACGGTAGATTGACAAGAATTGAAAGTAAAAGTTTGGGATCCTAACTGAAGGGACTGAGTGAGTATCATTCCAATCCTGTTAGCGAACCACTAACTAAGGAAGCATTATCTTATTATTTCACTACTCAAGGAAACTTACAGGACAGACGTGTCTTACCCAGTGAGTTGGTCCCCTGTGATATGTAATGTCTCACAGGTTGAACAGCTGCTACAAACATTAGCCACAATGGGGGTGGTGCCACTTCTGTTATATTAAGACTTTACAGTCAATCCGATGTGTGAATAATGGAATGCGGTAATGCAAATCATCTCGCAATAGCCCAAGTGAGGCAGGGCTCTGATGGCACAGCTGAAATAGGTTAGCTACTTACAGTGGCTTTGTTTTCCTATCTCTAGGGTGGACACATGGCTACTAACAAATACCCACTCTCCGTGGCTGTCCCTAAAATAGATCAATGACCACAGGTTGCCAGGCAGCTGTATTTTAATGTCATTCCCCCAAGTGCCAATGCGAAAGAATCACCGTCTCTTTATTCCAGTCCTTTCCAGTTAAACACGACATTTAAGCAGCTGATAAAATGTTCAAAATATTCTAAAGACTTAGCTTCATTTGCTCATATTTTCACATTTCTGTCTGGATAAAAAAAAAAATTACCTCGACAAAAAGTGACTGCTTGCATTACTGGCAATTATTTAAAAGAAACATTAGCTATGAGGGTATTATTTATGTTGGTCAAGCTTACATTCTTTGAAATTGAACATCAGTCCGTCCACACAAGGACAGAGTGATAAAGGCAATTCAAGTCTGACTGTGAATTATTTATATTGTAGTGTTTCTAGAGAAGTAAAATTTGAAGTTCAGGTTAATATCAAAATGTTATCCTAAAAAGAAACAGTTGGCATTAAGAATATGAAACCTTCATTATACATAACTCTGTGTTATTCTGTAGCCCTCATGTTGTAAAACATGAAACTCCTGATCACAAGAACCTATGTTCCAACAACAGAGTCACTGTCTGGACATGAGTATCTGTGGAATGTCAAATCTTGTTTTAAAATTGAAATTATAAATTGTATAGAAGCCATCAGATATAGGGGGCAAGGGGAGATAAGTATACTACAGGGTTAGGTATATCCACTTAATTACTGATCTTAAAATCTCAGGTTACTCAGCCATGTTTGTCAGCTTAACACCACGGGGCGCCTTTATCTGAGTGACCACCCTGTCATCACACCTTGTATCTCCTTCTCCTGTTGAGTAGTCAATGGGACTGGATTGCATCTGCTTTTAGACATCTTTATTTTCCTTCATGATCAACTGTACTTTCAGTTGCTTAGAAACCTGCCTCAGGAATAGCTAAACCTTACTAGGTTTTGTGTCTATAACTAATGCAAAATTTTGCAGAAGGCTAATACCTTGTATAACTATTTCAATCTAGCAGCATTTTCAAACTAACTGGAAATGCACAGCCAGGATTCAATGATTCCATTGGCAGAAGTATTGCTAATGAAATGTACCTACTGGCTTGCTGTTTGTCTTGTTTTTTATTTTTGTAATCTCAGTGGAAGTTTTTGTTTACCTGTACTACCAGTTACTAGCAATGCTTGTTGTTTGGGATTTGAGGTTATAAATGAGTACAAGTCCAATTTCCTTCATGTGACAAATTTTAGATATTATACACTGATGGTTTTCATCTGATGAGAAATACTACCAATCAAATACCAGATCACCTCCCGAGCCTGGCAGTCCTGATTCCTGGGCTCAGTGGTATAATCTGAGAAGACATTGAGTGGAAAAACAAGGTGATCTCTCAGTGATGCCGTTTTGCACAGCCCACTCCTCTTAAACACTGGTCCCTACCTGTCCTCCAGCCACTTCTTCATCCTCCTGAAGCCAGTGACGGGAAGTTCCTTTCTTTGTGGGGTACAGCTGGTCTCTGACACTGCACTTACCACGCGAGTTGTTTCAGATTCTCTTGGAGGTATTTGCAATGAGCAAGAAACTTTATAACATGATTTGTGCAATATGTTGGTGTAAAAATTGTTCCTAGGTTGTGGCTCTATTCTCTGATCTACCAATGAGATCCTCATTGTCTTCAGAGCCAGAATTAATGAAAGTCCTTCAATACTCACAGGCTTTTTTCTTTTTTAAAGTACTCATTGTCAATTTACAGGCATGCATAAAAGGACCTTTGAATTATAAAATGTTAGTGTTTTTCTGGCATAGGGTTTTGTATCTCTTACGTATACTTACTTGCTCATGGAAAAAAAAAGTACAGATCTATGAACACCATTCTATGGTGTATCTGCTATTAGCAGTAGTCTGGTGCTTATGATGACACATGCAAAATGAAACCCCAGTTGTGAATGGCATAAAATTTTTGTTAAACCTTGCTGGGTGGTAAAGTACAAAGTTCTGTTTTTGTATGTTGGTGGGGTTTTTTTTAATGTGTAAATGAGGAACTTTATATACCTTGTACCTTATCATACCTTTGAGAGAAGATGATTACTATTATTAGCAATCCTAAAAATCTGATAGTGATTTACAACCAAAAGTTGGTATCCTATCCTGTACAATAAGAGCAACTTGTGATTGGCTGTTAAGTGAAAGGTTTTCAAGATAGCATATGCATCCCTTCATATACCTTTTGTAAAATCTTGGTGTTTTTCCTCCCAGAAGATTTAGGATTGAGTAAAAATTTGGGAGATTATGCATGTATAGATACATAATTTAATGTTAACTTATACTCCTGCACATACATGTGCACACACACCAACATATCCAATTTTTATCTTCCCTCTTAGGAGAAACTGTCCTATATCAGACATAGACATGAGAAAATAAGATGATCAAAATTAGATTCTTTTTAATATATGTGCTTGAAGATCAATATAATTACCTTAGTTCACTGATAGAATCTATAGATTGTCAGCAATTCACTAAGTTGTTGGGTCAGTTAGTGAAAGCTACTCTGCCCGCATTATTTTAATTAAGTTTAGTTTTTTTCATGTCTTCAGTTTAATTTTGCCCTGTGCCATACCTAGTGCATATAATTCTTTCTCAGACTTCGTAAGAACTCCCATGCTGCTGAGTGTATGATGACTTGCAAACAGTTCACCGGCTCCTAAAGAAAACACTCCCCAATCACAACATACAACCCCTGTTATAAAGACAGCTGTGATCAGCATCTAATTGATGCAGTTTCTCTATGAAATGCACCTCGTTGGGTATGAAAAAGAGTCTGGATCATTAATGACATATTCCTCTTCTTCCTCCCTTTAGATCAAAAAGTATTTTGAACTTGAACCTCTCGCACGTGGAAAACGCTGGATTCTGCAGCCCTGCTCCCTGGATGACATGAACGCACTGAAAGACAGCTTCTCTCAGCTGATAAATTTGTTAGAAGAAAAAGACCATGAAGCCATGAGAATGTGAAGTCTGGCAAAGAAGATAGGTTCCCAAAAAGTCTTGAACCTATTGTGTTAGTTTCTCGTGGTCATTTCATTTTTGGTATCAAGATTATCATGGCTTCTAAATCTTTTTTCTCAGACCCTCATCTCTCTATTAAAGTGAATATTCTGTAAATCAGGTGAATTACTATCGGCATTAACGTCAAGTACACACTACTGAGAGAGAATTTATTCTCTGTTTACCACTATGCGTTCACTGCATGTCTCTTCCTTCTGTCATTCTGAGCATCTTTCGACACCTCATGCTAAAATGGATGGAACTCATGGCTCGCAGAAATCAGATTCTTTATGAAGAGCTCAGAAAGACTCAGATACCTTGATGACTAATGATCCCTGGGTTTGGGATTGGAATTTTGGAATTTTGTTCTGAGACTCCACATTATATATTTGTCATTTTCATGATCTCTTAGAAGCTTGGGTTGTTCTGTTTAAAAAAAAACAACAACTTTATTTTACCTTTTCTTGGTAGGGTTTTTCTTTGTATACTGATTTTGTATTTTTATGAGCAAAAAATTAATAAACACCAGAAATTTCCATTAATAATTTGATAATAAAGGAATATCTGACCATAGCAAAATTAGCTTTGAAGAATTTCAAGACCAGATGCATAATCTCTCCTTGATTCCCTCAGCAGGCTTATTCTTTCCTTCTTTTTTAAGAGACAAGGACATTATTTCAGTTTCTGAAAGTTGGAGGAAATGTAGGCACAGTGCATGCACCACTGATTACATTTGATCACATCTTAATATAGGTATCTTTTTCTAAGAATTTGAAATGTTTGATTGAAATAGAGAAAATAATTTTTAAAATAATAATTAAAAATTTTAAATCAGCCAAACAAATTATAATTTATACTGGTTAGGGTTTAAGCTGGCACAGATTTGACAAAGATATCAAAAACAGAATCATCTGTATATTTATGCATTAAATGATAATGTAGTTGAGTGGAGTCTGCCAAAGCCTCCAGCTAATACTTAAAGGTCTATCAGTATTTCTGTCATAAACCTCTATTTTCAGGGGTTTCAATGTGCCCTTAAAAATGGGCCTACAGCAAATAAATAATTTGAGGGCCTTGATTCAGCTTTTTGGAAGTAATTTTTCCATTTAATTTAAGTGATAAAACTATGTAGAGACAAATGTACAGTTTTAGTAAGGTTTAGCACCTTTGACCTTTTTTAAATCAAGAATCATCTATGGAAATGAAAGTTCATAGATGAGATATTCTTTGGCACATTTTGTAAGCTTTTGACCACTTATTAAAAGTAGCTAACCGATAGAATATGCTCCCTACATCTGGGCAATAAAGAAATGTTTGTAATTTTTAGATACCATAGACCTGTGTCTAAATCCCACGGACTGGCACTCTGTCTGTGAGGTGAACACTCGTCATTCTCTTTAGAACACATTTCAAACCCTTCACACCATTCAGACACAAGTTTTTTTCATTTCATCTTGCCAATGGATTTCAATGAGATCTTTACCTTTTTTTTCAAACATCCAACACTTACTAAAATTTGTTTTCTTTTTAAAAAGAACATGGATCAGAAACGGATCCATATAGATTCATATAACGTTTTGTCTGCCATATCCTTGAGTATCGTGAACATTGTAATAATCTGTGAGCAGCACAAAATTTGTATCCTGATGACCAACTATACAATGCCTGTTTTTATTTTGTCCTATTATGTTTCATCTTCTAAGGAAAAAAAGGAAGAAAGAAAGAAGTGATTTTTCAGGCCTTTGCTTTCCCTGCAAGTTCATTAAATGGAGAATGTTGTCTTTTGAAGATACCGTGGCTGAGTGCTCTTCAGCCATCTGTTAAATGACTTCCCTTTTTCTGTGTGTTCATGTGCTCGCCAATGATGGGCTTCTCCACAGCCCCACGACTGTCTGCAGCGACTCAGCCGTCAGAATGAAAACATTATCAATCAGTACCCAACAACAGCTGTTTTTGACAAGTTTCTGTCTGACGCCTAATGCTTTACAACTGTCAATAAGGCTCCTTCTTTGTCTAGCAGATCAGAGCCAGAGAGCTCCGATCTTGCTGCTTCTGCACAGCATCCTGTCCTTGTAACCCTAGATTTTTGCTATGTTTTGGAAATCCACGAGTGGGAAGGTTGAGCCTGGCTGGGTGAGGGGTGGGTAAAGGGGTGTTGTGTGTGTGTGTGTGTTTGTGTGTGTGTGTGTGTGTGTGAGTGTGTGTCTTTTTCTGACTTTTGTGGAAAGTGCCACAGGTGTCTTAGTTTGCATATTCAAATATTATATAGGAAAAACAGTCTGTTATGTATTTCTTCACTTAGCTTCTTGTTATATTTATGAAAGTTGCCAGTTTTTGTACCTTCTTAGGCAAAGCAGTTGCCTTTTTATAATGGCAATTAATTTATATAAAACTTTATATCTACTGTAGTTTACAGTATTGGTTGCTAATTAACTGCCATATCACCTTGTCTTTCTATTTTAAAAAAAATGCTGTTCTATATTTAGAGGTTAACAGATTCATGTGGACATTTGCCAGGCAAAAAGAACTTGTATTGTCCAAGATTTATATATGATTTCCACTATCTTCCAATGAAAATAAACGCTGAGTTAGAACTCAAGTTTTCAGACTAACTCCTTTCAGCTTTAGCATTTGGGAACCCCAGACTTTTTGTTTACCTTTTTTGATGTCTGTTTAAATCTTCAAAATAAGTTCTGTTCCTCTTGGGTCAAAACAAATGATTAAGTTACATTTCTTTTGAAGCTGTAGAGAAAACCTTCACAGGAAAAAAAAAGCATCTTTTCCAGTTGGTTTGTCTTCAGTTTACTTTTCCTGGGAGCCATTTCTTCAGAGGGAGTGATCCGATTTGAGAGGAGAATGTGAAGTAGCACCCATCAATCAAAGGATTATCTTACTCTATTTGCCCTAGAAGTTACTTCCTAAGAGTGAACTATTTCTTGCAATGGTAGTGGATGATGCCCTTGGAAATGAGTAGCTATTTTTCATTGACTCAAAGAGAAATGTTGTGTATTCACAGGTCCATTCTTAAGGATGAGAGTACTCTACATAAAGAGTGTGAAAATAAAATCCAACAATACACGGGTAGAAGAGGGAGGGTTCAGGAAAAGGGAGCAGGGAACTACTTAATAAAAGATGAAACATTCAGATCTCAGCTCTAGTTTCATCCCCAGTGCAATATGCTGACATGTTCTATTAGAGTCTGAACTGAGATCCAATGTGCACTCCCAGTTTCACTTGTAGGGTGATCATTTAAGCACTTGCCCATTTTATAAGCATCGAGACCTACCCAAGCAAATGTGGACAGAATTTAAGATGTTGAAGTACCTGGGCTTTTCTTCATTCCCAGATTGCATGTTCAGACTCAAGTGAAAATCTAATATTCCTGCTTGGCTTCAGCTTTAGAATTATGAGTGTATTTTCATTAACCTCCTGACCTTATGGAACAAACAGAAATGAAAAGGAGTCTGTGTGAGGTTGAGGGCACTCATTGGGGTTCCTTGTTTTCAATGTGTTTGGAAGGCCGGGTCTTTGTTATGGAGAAAGTTTAGAATACTGAATCTCTGTCTTTAGTTTCTCAGCCAGGTTCCTGGAGATCTGAAGCCCAGGCTGTGAAATGTATTACCACATCATGTTGGGAATTCCTGGCTCCCAAGGGTTCACAACTTTTGGTCACCACTGAGTCAGCATGATTAAATGAATTCCATCTCAGAGCTAAATGTTTTCCAACTCAGATGCATCAAGTAACTGATGAGCCCAAGTTTTGGCACCCTACCCCTACCTCCACCCCTTTGCACCCAGTTAGAAGCATGAAAAGGAGTCCTTGTCAACCACAGAAGCTTCAGATGGTCTGTGGATTAACCCCTCCCCTTTTCCCTATCTCTAAATTAAAAAAAAAAAATCCTGTCTACTGTTTCACCAGATTTGGAAATTCCGACTTCTTATCCTGAGAGTTTGTCTGTCTGTAACAACTGCTTCCTAATGTGAGTTTCTGTGAAGTCAGGGCAAAGAGTTGAAAAGTGACAAAGATGTCTGGCATCCTGCTTTCCTACAATTGGATGAAGTGAAAGTTAGTGATGTTTCTATCCATGTCCTCTGCAATCCCAACTTGCATTCTGCTCCATGAAGGGTGCCCTCGGTGTCAAAAGGCCACCTGTAATGTTCTCAGGCTGAGCATTTCTCTTCCCCCTTCTTCCGCTCAGCTCCTCAAATCATGTCTGAAGCATCCCGAGACACTGTATGAATCATCACTTTTTACAAGGGGTTGCTGCGGACCTTAAGGTTTTCAAAGCAATTTCACTTGCCATATATACCGTGTGAGGTTACAAGGATCTGTTCAGAAACTAAAGATAGGAACTCAAGCCTGTTCTTTTTAGCCAGGTTTATAACCTAATCTCACTCTTGGCCCCTTCCCTCTCTATCCTACTTTTAAAAACAGGATCTGCAAACTACTAAAGAAACCAAAATTGGAAGAAATAAACTGAAATTGGAAGAAATCCCTCCTTTCCTTGCTTATTTTCAAAAAATCAAGTTCTTTTAATCCATCTGATGTGCTCAAAAGAGTCTACATGATATTTCAGTCTAGTTCTTTGAAAAAACAATATTCTACCCAGTGAACTGGCTGGTGACACACATTCCCAGAGAAGAAAGGCTCGTTCAAACCTATGGGGACCGATCAAAATAAGCTTGGACTAACCAAGCATCAGGTTCCCTAGTCTCCCTCAGTTCCCGGCTTCCTTGTGATTTGGGGGTGCGGGGTGGGGAGGGCAATGGTGGGGGGAGCTGACTGTTTCAAAAAGCCTAAGATCACTTACATCACAAGCAAGCCTTCCTGAAGGTGTGAAATCCAGCCTCCAATGCCACCGCCTTTGCTGACAAATGATTCATTGAGACACAGGCTGGAGCTCCAGCATCAAACAGATGTCAGACAAAACACCAAATGCCTATAAATGATTGCTTTGCAAGCCATGGAATGGCTGGAAGACCTGGCCTTAATGATGTTCCCCATGTCTGGACAAGGTTACAGAAGCTGTGGGGGTGGGGAGCTGGTTTTACACCAATTCCGTGAAGAGAGCTGTTTCTGAGAGCATGAAATAAAACCTCGATTCTTACCTGAGAGGCTTATGTCAGAGTAATAGGTTCTGATTAGTCTGTGTACAATATATGGAAAAGTCAATCCAAAAAAATTCATATCAAGGGCATCTGAAAGGCCAGACTGGTATAATATCAAATCATTACACATAAGATCAGAGTAATTAAAAATGAGATTTTTGTCAGAACAAAAAAAAATGCTTACCAAAAGGCAGAGACGGGAATGCAAACAATACGCCTGGCTGTCATTGTCTGTAATCTGGAGCTAGTCAGGTTTAGCTCTGGACCTTCTCCAATTGTTTTACAACTTTCTAGACATGGGGTGTATCAACTGAACACTTTTATTAAGCAGCTTTGATAGGATATTTGAAATGATAGGTTGTTGAGAAAGCTTACCATTGTCCTTTTTACAGGTTTTATTTCACAATTGGAGCTTCCGGTTTTAATCATTTACAGCTTACATTCATTCATTCAACACATTTTTGTTGAACACCAGTCATATTACCAGTTATTGTGTTGGATGCTAAGGATATAGCAATAAATGACAGATTTAGTCTTTGAAGACTTTATAAAACATACGTTTGTAGGGCTTTAACTCTCCTAACACTGTAAATTAGATTATCTCCATGAGCTGAGAGATTGGGAGGGGGCATTTTGTTATATAATAATTGTGATGTGATTATAAATTTTCAAATACTTGTTCATAGTTAACCATCTCTCAGTTTTCCTAATTTAGAATTAGGAATTAATAGAAGTAGACATCTAATCCCATACATAAAAAAGACTCTTTTTTTTTTTTTTAGTATCTTTCCAAATAGAACCCTATAAAGCTAGCACCTTTTATTCTGCTATTTTACTGCCATAACAACAAAGCATGTGTCTAGCACACAAAAGTGCTTCTAACGTATAAAACCAAACTCTGTCAATTACCTCCTATTCTTTTAGTCTTCCTTGTATTCAGAGGGCTTTACCTTTTCTAGATGAACTTTGTCTCATCCTTCTGTCTGCCGATGAAACAAATGATTTGTATTTGAAATGTGGATTCTCCAGAAGAAAGTGCTTACTTAATAGCAAGCCCTCGTGTTTTATTCTACTCTACAATAAAGGCTCTGACATAAAAAGCATGCCCTACTGCACTTGCCCAAGCGGAGACAATACCTTGTAACTATATAACCCCTTTTTTTGTTTATTATTGTTATTATTGCTGTTATTGTTTTTAACATAGGCAGGTAGCAGTGAACTTCACCTGGATTTCAAGAGACTCCTTTGTTCTCCTCTCATCGAGATTGGAAACTTGGAGAAACCCAAGAGTTCTTTAGGGATTAAATATTGGTCCCTTAACAGGGAATAGTGCATTTTAACAGCAGGATCCAATGAAGTCAATAATAATGACAGATTGATTTAAATGTATGAGTTAATTAGATATCTGTCCCTTATCCCCTGTTTGCTATCATAAAAAAGGAAATAAGTAGGCTAGAACTATTCTTGTAAAAAAAAGAAAAGAAAGAAAGAACGAAAGAAAGAAAGAAATTTGAATCTGAGTCTAACCAACCTTCTAAATAATAACAATCCACAAGAACCACAGAAATAAGGAGTACATTAAAAAAACATACCATAATGAAATAAAATGTAGACTATTTGAAAGTTGACTGACAAAATGGTTTCTTAACCAGCAAGAAGGAAAAAGGAAATAGCGGTAACCTATAAATTAAAGGACTCAAGCCTCAAGCTCCATCAAACAATTGCAGTCATGGGGCTTATTGCATTTTATTTCAACTATTAAAATGTGAAGGAATAAAATTTAGACCACTGGAGGACAAATTGAAACACTGAATATTTTATGAATTAAGGAATCTGATTACAAGGATCTTTTAGGTATAATAATCAACTTTCCCATGGTATATTATCAACAGGAAACTTTATGACATTTTTATGGATGGGATATTATGTTGAGGATTACTTCAAAATCATGTGGCTGATGGAAGGAACAGGATGAGAGATGTTGATGAAGCATGATTGACCATGGGTGAAAACTGCTCCAGCCACATGTGTGATGGCTTGTTCTCTGCCTCTGGATGTGTAATGGACATTTTTCCCAAGAAGAGGGAGGGAGAGAAAGAGAGACTGAAGGAAGGAAGAAGGGAAGGGAGAAGATAGAGAGGAAAAAGGGGGAAAGGGAGAGAAATGAAGGAAGAGGAAAGGAAAGAGTAAAAACAAGGTATAAAATAGAAAATACTACTAATGCAAAAGGAAGCATATTGCCACAATATATTTAGAATTCGTGCAAATCAACAAGAAGAAAAGAATCCGCTTAGTGAGAAAATTAGCAAGGGATTTAAACAGGCACTTCACAGAGGAAAAGAATATCCCAATGGCCATCAATCTTATTATTAGCAAAGCACCAATAAGGACTATCATGAGAATACTCTGTTTCACTAGAGGACTACCAAAGGACGATACCAAGAAAAAGAATGACAGAATAAAATGAGTGTTACTCTGGCATGTTAATCGCCACTGAAAATTTGTGCCTGGATTCCAAGAAGGAAGTTTGTAGCCTGGTGAGTAATCCTAGTTTCTGGAATCAACCAGAGCTGGCTTAGAGTTTGGCTCTACTCCTCACTAGTCACATGAGGGTGGAAAAAAGTCATTTAAATTTGGTTTATGTTTCAGTGTTTAATCCATGGTAAAGACAATACACTACTTCAAAAGGCTATCAGAGGATTAAACAGCATTGTGTTTATGAAATAACCCCCTAGTACCTAGCACTTAGGAAACACTCAACAAATGGGAAAGCTATAATGGCAGTGACTTTAAGTTTTAAGCCAGTTTTTTCCCTTTTGCATTTCCAAGCTATGCAAAAGCTGAGGAAGGTAGGAAGGTATGAATGCTGAGATTTTACAACCAATGAAGTTACATAATGGGTTACATTACTTGTCTTGTAAACTCATCCTTACTTGGCTCTATAGTCTTTCTAGATCATTACAAGAACCCCTACAAGTTCAGCAAGTACAGATTTGCTACAGTAACCTCCAAAGCCTCTGCCCACTTGTTGATATCCATTGATAACATGCTAAATGTGTAAGATACATATGAGTCACTGGGCTGTAAAGACTAGAGAAAGATAAAATCAATTACAAAACATAATCTGGGAAGTGGCGCTGTGGCTCAAGTGGTAGGGCGCTAGCCTTGAGCTGAAGAGCTGAGGGACAGCGCCCAGGCCCAGAGTTCAGGCCCCACGACCGGACCCAAAAAAAAAAAAAAAAAAAAAAAAATTTTGTAGGGGGAAAACAATGGAGGGGGTAACAATGTTCAAGAGGAAGTGTACTCATAACCTCACTCATGTAACTGTGACCCTCTGTATAGTAGCTTTACAATAAAAAAAAAAAAACATAATCTGACACAGTTCTTAAGACTTAATTTTTACTGTTTAAATATCTTTTTTTGTTGTTGTTGTCAGTTATAGGTCTTGAACTCATGGCCTGGGCACTGTCCCTGAGCTTCTTTTGCTCAAGGCTAGTACTCTACCACTTTAAGCAACAGTGCCACTTTTCTGGTGGTTAATTGGAGATAACAGTCTCATGGAGGGCTGGGAAGGTGGCTCAGTGGTAGAGTGCTTGCCTTGCATGCATGAGGCCATGGGTTCAATTCCTCAGCACCACAAAAGCAGAAAAAGCCAGGAGTAGCGCTATGGCTCAAGGGGTAGAGCACTAGCCTTGAGCTGAGGAGCCGAGGGACAGTGCCCAGGCCCAGAGTTCAGGCCCACAAGTGACCAAAAAAAAAAAGTCTCATGGACATTCCTGCCCCAGCTGGCTTTGAACCAAGATTCTCAGATTTCAGCCTCCTGAGTAGCTAGGATTAAAAGCACGAGCCAATGGCACCCAGCTTGCTATTTAAATATTTTTTTAAAAAATTTTTTTAATTGTGAAAATACTGTACAGAGGGGTTACAATTACATGGGCAAGATAATGAGCACATTTCTTATCAAGCATTGTAGCCTCCTCCTTTGTTTCCCCTTCCCATCCCTTCCCATCCTCCTCCCCTATTTAAATATCTTAAGGGATCTTTTTTCTTTCCATTTTTTCTGTATCATCATTATCTTAGAAGTTTTAGAAAAGTAATGCTTGCATCTTCTGTTCCTTCTTAAATCTATAGCACCCGTTAAAAATATCATGACTACTTCAGATTGGCTAAAACTTCAAATGAAGCCAAGGATTTCAAGTCTAATACATTTTTTCCCATAGAGCCAGGCTTACATTAAGGTGATCTTTATCATCAGTGATTAGCAAAGTGACTTACATTTGCTGCAGAAAATAAAAAGACAGTAAAAATAAGTCATCCTAGAAAAAAAAATGTGAACATTGAGTACAAGCTCCTCCCTATATGCTTTTACAAAATTGTGGTAAAGCATGTTATCTTGGAACATTTACTTTCTAAAATATTAAGAACATTTTCCAGGCTAGGAAGGTGGCTTAGTGGTAGATAGCTTGCCTAGCAGTCATGAAACCCTGAGTTTGATTCCTCTGTACCACATAAACAGAAAAAGCTGGAATTGGTGCTGTGGCTCAAGTGGTAGAGTGCTAGCCTTGCGCAAAAGAAGCTCAGAGATAGTGCCCAGGCCCTGAGTTCAAGACCCAGGACTAGCAAAAAAAAAATTCCATGGTGAATTTTTCCTAAAATATTATTTTAATGGCTAACACAAGACCATTATTCAACTATTTCACAATTTTCAGATATTTTGTTTTCAATGTCTTCATATAAGCATATTTGTTCACATTACCTGATGATTTTGATACAAGCAGAATAATAGGTTTTCTTTCATTCAGATTGATCTCAAACTCATGATCCACTTACCTCAGCCTCCCTAGTACAGGATTATAGACATGCAAGCCCAGCCAAATTATAGGTTCTGAATGAAATCACAGCACTCAAATATGTGCATGGTTTAAAATTTTTTACAACATTCTCAAATTTCCTTCCTAAACTTATCAATTCATAATTCATATAAGTGACTTGATGCTGGCTCCCTGGGGATTAGACTGTTATTTTCATCTCTCCCTGATTTATTAGGTAGAAAATGAGCTCTTCACTTTAATTTTGTAATAACTTTCATTAGAGCTAGATTTTAAGTAAATAAACCCATTTTGGTCATCAGGGGAAGGGGAAATAATAAGAAATTATTTAACTCACACTCTCCTCCCTCTGTGTCTTGATGTTGACTACAGCATGGATATACACTATGCCGGGTCTATCTTCCCATGGTGGAATGATTTGTAACTAAATGTCATCTGCTTATGACGAGTCCTCTGCAGAAAACAGGTATGAAAGCTGGAGGAGCAAGGTAAGATAGAGTTATGCAGTGGAGGCGAAGGTCATACCTGTTGTGTTTCGTCCAGAGGAAAGAATGAAAACATAAAAGGCAAGGCAGGTTGAGGTCAGATTATGGAGAGCCTGGAATGCCAGAAGAGGAAGCAGGAGCAAGATCTAGTAGGGAATAAAGAAGTCCCTAAAGAGACGTGACTGGGGAAAAGGGTTAGTTGGTAGATGATCACAGGTAACAAGTAGATAAATGAACCAGGATGAAAGATATGGCAGGGGAATATTTTCCAAAGGAAACAACAAAATTACTAAGGGCAAACGGAAGGACTTGGATAATGAAGAGAGAACTGGAAGACCTCACTGTCTTTTTTCCCTGCCTATTGCTGCAGAGCCCCATGATCCTAAGCAGTAAAGATGGATTGCCTGCAGAGATGGCTGGTGGACACCATGCTTCCAGGTGAGGCTCTGCTTCGTGCTTCACCCTCTGATCCATGTAGGAATGATTCCTGAGGTCTGAAGAGTTCCACAGGATGTGCCTTGTTGACCACATTCTACTTGCTTCAGATAATGGAATTTAATCTTAGGGCACAAATAAACCTACCAACAAGATACTGTCTCATGAATCTGACAGCAATCTGCAACAGTAACTAATCAGAACACACGTCTCAAGAGATTATGGTACTTTGCATTGCCCATCAATGGCTAGGTGACAAGTGAAATATCTTTACTAGTCTTTCCTTCAGCCAGGTTCAGTTCCAAAGATGTGCAGCTAGTATTTGTCCTTCAGCTTTTGCTCAGAAGGGAACCGCACTTGGGTTAATGCTCTTACTGCCATCATCTTGGAATTTGAAGTATTTTATCAATGAACTTGTGCTTTGTAAGGGAAGTTGATGTGACAATGGAGCTATGTAGGGAGATACCATAATATTCATGTCCTTGCCTCTTCATATGTGGCATTTCCAATGTTCTATTAGTATAGTTCTTTAGTGGTTTTATGATATATAGGAATTCAAAAAGATTTAAAACAAGTAGATGTGTTCAGCCTATGCCTAGGTAAGAGAAGTTGCTGCTGCTATGGTCTGGATGAGGGCCCCCAAAAGCCTATAAGTAAAATCTTGGCCCCAAGGATAGTGGCGTTGGGAGATACTCTGGACCTTTAAGATGTAGGGCCTAATGGTTGATCCTTAGGTCACTGAGGGCATATTTTCCTTTCCTCACTCTTCCTTCCTCCTCTCTTTCTCTCCTTCCTACCCTCCTCCTTCTCTCTCCCACTTCCCCTGTTAGGGATAAAACTTGAGTCTTACATATACTAAGTAGATGCTCTACAATGGAGCTATATCCCCAGCTCAACCTTTTCTCTTAAAGGTTGTCTTAGGTATTTCCTTGTAGTGACATGAAGCTGACTGATGCAGGAACTGCTATCCCCAAGAGACCATACTCTATCCAAACCTGTGCTTGCTTCAAATGAAGGAAGAAGGAAAAGGGGTTCTAAAAAATATAAACAGCCAAAGAAGTTCACCAAATCCTTTCTTAGCTTTGTTACTTCCCTGTGTTAGTTAAACATGGACACTGCAAAGGATATAAAAAGAAGGCAGGACAAGAGAAAACCATGGTTCTGGTTCTTTTCAGTATTTTCTTAATCATCAGAACTCAAAAGTAGAGTGTGGATAGAAGTTGCCTTTATCAAGAAATAAAATAAAAACAGATAAGCTAGTTTTGTGCAGAATAGAAATGCATGTATGAACTATGAAATACAAATAGTGTAATTTCAGAGATAATGGCTTCAAGTTATAATTGGCATGGAAAACTAGCATTGCACAATATTGAGTAGAACAAGAGTAAAATAGGCCCATCCTGGGGCCTGAACTCAGGACATGGTCACCATCTCTGAGCTTTTTTGCCTACAGCTAACACTCTATCCCATGAGCTATAGCTCTACTTTTGGCTTTTTGATGGTTAATTGGAGATAAGAATCTTATGGACTTCCTTGCCCAGTCTGGCTTTGAACCATTATCCTCCCATCTTGGCCTCCTAAATAGCTAGAATTACAGGAGTAAGCCTTAATTTTTAAGTTTTCTTTACTTAGAATGACAGTACATAACATATAGGAGTCATTTCCACCAGGCAAAATCAAGACTTGTGTATCAATATCATTTTTTTCCTGCTTTTTGAACTAAGGTCCTCACATTTTCTTGCTTTGAGCTGTGCAAATATTGTAGCTATCTCTGCCCTCAAAACAGGCATGACTCTGAATCAAAGTTTCAGTCTTTTCAAGGCTCACTTCCTCATTTATAGAATGGGGATATTAACAATTCAGATCAAGGAACTGTATTATTTTATATGGATTGCATGAAATAGTAGAAACATAAGGCTTAGCACATGAACTGTACATAAATACTGACGTGTTCATTCCAATCATCACTAATGCCCACTGTCTATAACAGGGTGATATGGTTTGGATATGAAGTATCTCTTCACAAGACTCACGTTTCAGGGGCCTGGTCCTCAGCTGGTGGCACTGTTTTGGGAAGTTCTGGGACCTACAGAAAATGGGCTCAAACTGGAGGAAGGAGGTCACTGGTGCATGGGTCTTTGGAATATCTTGATCTTGGTTTCTTCTGCTCCAGTTCTCAATGAAATGAAGAAGCCACACACAGTGCCATGATATCCTGCCCAAGTATCAGGCTAAGCAACCATAAACCGAACCTTCTAAAAATATGAGCCAAAATATGTCTTCTATCCTGTAAGTTGCTATGTCAAGTATTCCCATCACAATGATGGAAAGCTAACTAGTACAAAGTTGCTGCAATCATCCATGGTATTTCCCATAGATGGTGCTGGCGCAGCATTTTTATGTGCACTTTTCTCTGTCCACTTCTACTTAGCTCTCTCTCTTTCTTCTAGAGGATAGAAATATCAGTCATTCTCTAATGTGGGGCTCTCCTTGATGGGCTGGTGTTCCTAAGTCACTGGCATCTTATAGATACTGACTCCAGGCAGGTCACTCTTCTCTAGTCCCATTTTGTATGGCCAGATGTTGTGAAAAGTACTTAAGAAACTCCAAGAGAAGGCCATAGGGCTACAGAGGTCCCTTTGACACTTCTTAGAAGAGGATCTTGTGATTAGCAGGTGCATTGCATGTCTGTCTTCTCCATGACAGTTAATCCAGCTGCCATCTAAGATGATCCTTTAAAGTTTGGGGAAAGGTGAATCTTTTTGGTGATGTGTCCACTGATCTTAGTTCAAAAACATACTTAAGTATATTTTTTGAGCTAGACCCCACCATTGAAATCATAATTGTATATTTGAATGCACAGAACAAAATTAGATACTTGAGGGCTGGGATGGTGGCTCAGTGGTACAGCGCTTGCCTTGCATGCATGAGGCCCTGGGTTCGATTCCTCAGCACCACATAAGCAGGGGGGAAAAAAAGCAAAATTAGATACTTGATATTGTCATCACACTAATGACATCCCAACAGCATTACTCAGCAAGCCTCCAATTGAGCTTCTCAGGGTATGATATGCAGATGACTGCCATTAAAAGAACCTGGATGTGCTTACAAATGCCAATTCCCAGGCCAGACTCTTAGGTCTCCTGAAACAGAGTATCTGTGAATTAGAAGGTCAGGAATTTGTATTTCAGCAGGCTTTGCAGGCAACTCTTTTAAGGGTTAGCAGTGGGCAGAAGAGAATTAACAATGCCAGAAATGAATTACAGGCACATTCCATGTCAAACTCAATCCACATGCCATGTTTCTCCTGAAGTTCTTCCTGAAGATTTGATTGGGCATAATATTGCAGTCCACAGTTCCTCTGAGGTCTTGGAGATTTGAAGGTTACCTTGCAGAATTGTCCCTTTTGAGATATAAAGCAGCTTTCTGGAAGTGGAATGAAAATCTGGATTTTAGGAAAGGCTCTAGAGGACTCTGAAGAAAAGTATAATAAGACTCCAGTGATCAAGTGTTTGGAATGCAGGCAGGCATCAAACTCCCAAATAAGCTTGGGTTTTAGGAAGATATCCTGGTAGGTGCAAGGCAGGACATTTGTAGGAAAACCAATTTCTAGTTCTTCAACTTGTACAGTCCATTTATCCAATATTGAGTGTCATTCTGCTGCTTCCCATCTCCCTCCTTTTTTCCAAACCCTGTTCTTCCATGTTAGAAAAGAAAACAAACAGACCTGTCACCATCCCTTGATCCTTTCAGTGACCTGAGACCTACAGACTTGGAAGTGCTATGAAGGAAAAGCAACTGGCAATAATGATTCGCTGAGAAGAAATTAGTACTTCAACCAAATGTCACTCTGTGCTCCCAACCCTGTCTTCTCAGAAGACTCTTGATAACACAGTTGCAAGTGTTGTGGCCAAGCAATTCCAGTTATGGGAATGTCACCAAAAAAAAAAAAAAGCAAAAAACCCAAGGAATCAGAGCTTTGAGATATCTTCACTTTAGCATTTTCATGTCACCTCCCTGCAGTGTACAGGGCCTTACCATCCATAGCCAGAAAAGGGGACCTCTCTCTCTTCAATACAGTATCTACTGTAGGGGGCTGGAAAAGTCATCAAAAGCATTAAAGGTATTGGGGCTGTTTACTTCACATTCCTCTCTATCTGCTGCCCAATTAACATGATTTGCAGCTGAGAAAATAATACTCTCCTCAGTCAGAGATAAATTGAGTCCTGAACTGTGAAACAAAGGGGAGAGAGGCGATGATGTTTATAAAAGTTATTGCAAACAAATGTACTTCAAAAGGAACTCTGGTGACAGATTCCATTTCACAGTGTCCTCACAGTTCTTCTCAGCCTCTTGAGACCCTTTCCTTAAGCTCTGCTGTATCTTTTCACCACTAGATCTGTTGCTTTGAGATGTAATGCAATGTGTGAAATGTAGCTCATCTAGACTCTAGGCCTATTCTGTCCAATGCAGTAGTTATTGAATACTGGAAAGATGACTGGTCCTAACTAAGGTATTCTGTAAGTGTAAAATGCATTCTTACAAAGAGTTGCAGAAAAGTTTCAAACACTCATCAACCGTGTCTGTATTAATACCATGTTAGAATTAAAATGTTTTGGATATATTGGCTTAAGTAAAATGCTTCATTACAAATATACCTCACTTGTTTGCCTACTAGAAAACTGAACATCTTTGCTGTGGCTCATATTGTATTTCTATAATGATAGTCTACCAGTCTAAACTGTGGGTGAGCAGCCTCTGAAAAAGGTTACTGGGAATTTGAAAGTTAAGTGCTGATTGGTCAATGGAGTTGGGATTTGAGGCTAGCAGTGACCCCTCTTGCTGAAAAGAGGAATATCTATGACAAGGCGGCAGTCCCAGCATGTGGAAGCCAGGCTCACAGATTGTAAACCTGCTTTCTTTGTGGTTCTAATACTTACTTAACCTCAAAGGAACTTTAATATTTAAACCAAATGGCATGTGAGATTTCAGTAGGCTGATGTATGACTCTCCATTGAGAAATCCTATTGAGGTCTCTGTGCAGCTGAGCTCCAGTCGCCATATCCCATTGGAAGTCTGGCACAGCACTAATGAGCTGATGAAATTTTTTTTCTCACTTGTTTGATATTAAATAGGAGAGCCTTTCGAATTAAACGTTTACAGATAGTGTGAAAACTGGAAGTATGGGTTTTAGCTGAGCCAACTACAACAGATCCAAAGGCTGCAGTTGCCTGCTGGTGAGAGAACAGAGCTTCTGGCTCCCATGGTGAGCTCCTCTACCAGTTTGGGGAAGTAGAAGCTGTTCGCCAACTTCCTCTTTTCCAGAGGTGAATTACACAACCACCAAGCTCAATGACCTTACTGTGGGCCCAGCCCCGTCCCAAACAACATTATTTCAGATAACCGCAACATTGAGTAACAGCATTGAAAATAATAATAATGAGAGTGCTTACTTAGTGTCTACTTTAAATATAGTAGTTCACATAATTTTCGGCATGTTTTTAAGCTATTTTTTATTATCTTGAAGTAGTTCTTCAGTATTGCTTGACATAAGGTTCTTCTTTGACTTGTTCTGTTGTTGTTGTTCTTTTAGAAATATATTTTTCTTTCTTTTTCTAAAGTTGCCTAAGCTAGTGATAGAGTTAGCTGCAAATCCAGACTGTCTGACCAGAATCCATACTCAGAACCATTGAGCTATTCATGTGAAACATAATATATTAAAATCTCAACAGTATCAGATACAGCAAAATGACCAGTCAAGACTTCAGCCATTCAGAAAGACAAGGGCATGTGTATAAGCCAGCACTAACATGTAAAGATTTCTTTCTTAATACAGCTTTTTGGATTGAAGTGGGGCCCAGTGCTTGTCTAGATCCCTAGAAAGGATTTTAGTGTACACAAACCTGAGAACTGTTTCAGGGTATTATCTTAGTATAATTTTCTGAAATTGGAAGTCACAGGGTATAGACAAGAAAAACTTTCATTGTGAAGTTCCTTCTTCAAATCCCAACTCCAGGTAAAACACGAAAACGGATAGAAGTAACTTCTGCTCAGACCTCCATTCTCTACTTCTGCTCCTGCCATATAGCTCCAGGTGACCATAAAGCTGATAAATAACACAGGATAATGAAAAACTGCTGATGAACTGGATTAAGAGATCCATATTTGAATTATAATTCTGTCACTTGCCTATTGTGTGGGCCTTTGTCTTTCCTTGGCAATAGTTGTGCCTACCCACAATTCTCTAGAATGTGACAGATGACCAAATTAAACTTTCCTTAATCAAAGAAATTATTATGTGTGATTACAGGAATATCTTGCCTTAGTGAGTTTTCCATCATGCTTGCTTTTCTTGAATGGGGGTGAATATCCAATCCCTGGTGGAGTTTTCCCTTCTAAGAAATCTCTCTGCCTGGCTAAGTCTCCCGGGTAAGTCCATGACAAAGCGTCTCCACGTGACTTTCCTAAGGGAGAGTATAAGCAGCGGGAAGGTAAGTGAGGAAATCAGAGATTGGGTAAAGATATATAAAAAGAATCTAGAATATAAATGTGTCTGCAGCTAGCCTAGCACTCAAAGCATTTGTAGAAAACCCCCTGCCATATGCTCCTTTGTTTTTTCTCATTTCACATAAGAATATGAGAAAAGGGGGTACTATGATTCTTTGGGGTCCTTGTAGAAAATATTCTTTAAACAATAATATTTTAAGCCAATGCAGTGGCTCAAGCCTGTAATCCTAGCTACTCAGGAGGCTGAGATCTGAGGATTATGACCCTCAGATCTTAGAAAGTCTGTGAAACTCTTACCTCCATTAAAAACCTAGAAATGGAGCTGTGGCTCAAGTTGTAGAACACTAGCTTTGAGCAAAAAAGCTCAGGGATGGTGCCCAGATCCTGAGTTCAAGCCACACAACTGACACTAATAATATAGCAATAGTAATAATAGTAAGCCAATAGAAAGCATGTATAGGTGAGAGAGGTCAATGTTTGACAATAATTCAGAACAAAAGAAACTCTTTTCCAAGCAGATTGAAGTGCATATGAAAGAGAAAAATTAGAGGTACCATAGATTTCTTTCTTTCTCTGTGGTGTGTGTGTGTGTGTGTGTGTGTGTGTGTGTGTGTGTGTGTGTGTGTGTCCAGGCATGCACTGGACTTCAAGCTTAAATTCAGGGCCTGGGTGTCATTTCTTACCTTTTCACTCAGTGCTTAGTACTCTACTACTTGGGCCACAGCTCTACTGCTAGCTTTTTGGTGGTTAGTTGAAGATAAGAATATCATGGACTTTCCTGCCTGGGCTGGCTTTGAACCATGACCCTTAGATACCAGCCTCCTGAGAAGTTAGGATTATAGGCATGAACCACCAGCACTCAGCTTCTTTCTACTTTATCTTTTGTCAGGCATCAAATTTCATACTAAATTAGAACAAGAGGGGTTTTCTATGAAGTGGTTTTCTTTATGGCACCTTGCTCAAGACTCTCAAAGCTACAAATAAAGTCAGAAGGCATTGTTCCTGATTCTAAAGACTCATGAAGAATTGATACATGGAAAAATGCAATCACCCAAGTTAATCAGAAAAATCACTGACATCTAGGGTAAGCATGCTGACATTCAGAGAGTTACATGTGCTCACACTTTGGTTTTCAGACAAATAAATGGCCAGTTGTGTCAGTGTGTTAGGTTCTGATGGAAAGGAAACCTCAAGCTTCTGTTCTTGGAGTTGGGGGCACTGTTCATGTTTGACTTTTGTGAATCCCTTCCTTGTTTTCCCTGTATTGCTCATTCTCCCTATGGATCTTATTAACCCTTTGGGTTTTTTTTTTTTTTTTTATCTCTGCTGCCAACTGTAGTACATACAGAATCTTTTCATTAACTTACTAAACCTTGAAGTGTTAACTTTCGAATAACTTATGCAAATTGGAGGAGGAAAATCTCGTAGGCTGTTGTCAAGATGCTGTGCAGAAACATTTCTTAACACGTGTCAACTCTGCAGCTCACTTAACTTTTCCAGATGTGGCTGGCTAGGCAGCAGAGCTAGTGACATTGCAGATGGATGGCCACAGCCCCACTGCTGGTGGATGAACCTGGGTGCCTTTGATGTGATGGGGTGATTCTGCTCATCTATTACCCAGAAGGAAAAGCAATTTTCTTCTATGGGATTCTCAGTTTATTCCCACCTCAAGGATATCATGTAATCTTCATCATAGACTAGCACTCAGAGTTTAGGTTTGGGGCTTTCATTCCTGCGACTGAGCTTGTAGCCAGAGTCCCCTGGAAGTCAGGATAAAGATAATGCCAAGGAGATTATCGGAGAAGGCGATTCTCTTTAAAGGATGTGTGTGTGTGTATGTGTGTGTGTGTGTGTGTGTGTGTGTGTGTGTGTGTGTAAACTAACTGTCTTTCACCTGTTTTATCATTATATTCTAAACATACAAAGCAAGTTGCCTATGTCCCATAAAGTGATAAATATTTAACCTGCTCACATCCTGTATATACAAATTTCAATGTATAATGCCATTTTTTTATTCCCAGAAGGAAAATAATGATGGTTAAAATCTGAAGAAGAGGAAAAAAAGTACCTTTCCTCTTCTTAGAAGACAGAGGTAATTAAAAAAATAATAATATTGGGCTTTTGGCCAGGCACTGATGGCTCACGCCTGTAATCCTAGCTATTCAGGAGGCTGAGATCTGAGGATTGAGGTTCAAAGCCAGCCCGGGCAAGAAACTCTGTGAGACTCTTATCTCCAATAAACCACTCAGAAAACCAGAAGTGGTGCTGTGGCTCAAGTAGTGGAGTGCTCACCTTGAGCTGGAGAGCTGAGGGACAGCGCCCAAGCCCAGAACTCAAGCCCCATGACTCACGACAGAAAAAAGAAAGAAAGAAAGAAAGAAAGAAAGAAAGAAAGAAAGAAAGAAAGAAAGAAAGA
Organism: Dipodomys spectabilis; assembly: GCF_019054845.1. Lineage (NCBI taxonomy): Eukaryota > Metazoa > Chordata > Mammalia > Rodentia > Heteromyidae > Dipodomys > Dipodomys spectabilis. The sequence continues at coordinate 14,866,889 of NW_024870815.1, read as the reverse complement.
AAGAAAGAAAGAAAGAAAGAAAGAAAGAAAGGAAGGAAGGAAGAAAGAAAGAAAGAAAGAAAAGAAAAGAAAAAAGGGGGGTTTCTTCTTCAGCAGGAAGAAGTAGGATTGTGAATTTTTGCTTTTTGTTTTTGAAGATCATAAGTTTTTTTTTAAAAGATGTACTGCTAATTGTGTAAAAGTTACTTGACTATGCCAAAATGCATGAGATTCTCATAAACATAATTACGCAAATTAGAAACAAATGGTGTGTTCAAAAACTCAAGGAAATAGTCTGGTGCACAGGTAATAAAGACTTGGATAAATGAATCTGCATATTTATTTTAAGCTCCTCAAGAGTTTACAGGCCACACAGTGTTCCCTTGATGCAAGATATCAGAGCCCCTCTGTAGAATTCTCTTACACATGTTGGGGAGGATACATATTAATCACCAGACTCTAGCCTTTTCCTGGCTTTTACATGAGGGGGTGGGGGGCTTGAATACAGGGTTTGGGTGCTGTCCTGGAGCTCTCTTGCATAAGGCTTTATCACTTGAGCTGCCGCTCTGCTTCCAGATTTTTGGGGGATGATAAACTGAAGATAAGTCTCATGGATTTTCATATCCAGGGTGGCTTCAAACTGCAATCCTCAGCCCTCAGCCTCCTGAGTAGCTTGGATTACAGGCATGAGCCATCGGTGCCTGGCTTTTTTTTTTTTTTTTTTTTAATACAGCTGTGAGCAGCACATTGCTCTTCTACTGTTGCTAGGGATCCTTTAATTCCTCCTCTTTTTTCTCTTTGGGATCTCTAGATGCAGTCATCATCTTTTACTCATCTTCCAGTCAGAGGCAATTGCAAACTCACATTACAATTAAGAAAGACTGGTTTTGGGATGAAGGTTACCATGGCTTTATAGAAAGAGTTCAGTTGTGAACTTTCTCTTTCAATGCCATTGAAGAGTTGGAGGAGTATTGATTAGTTCTGCTTTGAAGGCCTTGTAGAATTCCTCTGTAAATTCATCCAGTCCTGGACTTTTCTTAGATGGGAGGTCTCTTATTGCTGTTTCTATTTTGATGCTTGATATGGGTCTGTTAAGTTGGTTTCACTCATCTTGGTTTAGTTTCAGTATGTCGATATTTGCTAGGAAATCATCCATTTCTTCCAGATTCTCAAACTTATTAGCATAAAGGTTTGAGAAGTATTCCCTTATAATGTTATGAATCTTGGTTGCTTCTGTGGTGATGTTTCCATTCTCATCTCTGAGTTTGTTTATTTGGGTGTGTTCTCTTCTTTTTCTGATAAGATTTGCTAAAGGGCTGTCAATTTTGTTAATTTTTTTTGTATGAAATGTTTTTTAATTGTGAAAATACCGTACAGAGGGGTTACAATTACATGGGCAAGATAATGAGTACATTTCTTATCAAGCATTGTACCCAATCCTCCCCATTCCCTCCCTTCTTCCCCTCCCCCCCCACACCAAAGTTGTAAAGTTCGTTTTCCACATAACAACTTGTACATCTCATTGTTGCAATGAGTCCACCTGTATTCCTATTGTAAGGGGCTGTCAATTTTGTTAATTTTTTTTTGAAGAATCACCTCTTTGTTTTGTTGATTCTTTCTGTTTGGGGGGGGGGATTCTAATTCATTCAATTCTGATTTGATTTTAATTATTTGTTTCCGTCTACAGGATTGGGTTTAGCTTGCTGCTCTTTTTCAAGGAAGTTCAGATGTCTCATTAAATTGTTGGTTTCAGATCTCTCCAATTTGTTGATGTAGGAACTCAGAGCTATAAATTTGCCTCTGTGTACTGCCTTTGCTCAGAGGAGCTGGTAATTTGTGTGTTCATTTTTGTTGAGTATCATGAACATTTGAATTTCCTTTCTAATCTTTTCCATGACCCACTTGTGCTTCAACAGTGTGTTGTTCAGCCTCCATGTGTTACAAGACTTTCTTTGGTGGCTTTTGGTGTTGAGTTCCAATTTTATTCCCTGTGGTCTGAGAATGATAGGGACACAATTTTTTTTTTCTTACTTGCTATTGTTTCTAACATATTTATAATGTACCGGTGATTTTTTTTGTTTCTTGGTATGTTCCTCCCCCACGGTATAACCCCTGTTTTCACTGTATTTGATGTCAGTGTCTTGCATCTTGCATATATACTTCTCTAATTCAGGGAGGGGAAGGGAAAAAAACAGCTTGACCCATTGTAACAGAGATGTACAAGACACTATGTTCAAAACGAACTTTACAACGTTGGCAGGGGGTGGGGGGATGGGAGGGGTACGGGGTGTAATTGTGAAGGTGGGAATGAAGGGATTGTAGAGGAGAAACAAGGAGGAGGCAACAATACTTGATAGGAAGTGTACTCACTACCTTGCTCATGTAGCTGTAACCCCTCTGTACAGTATTTTTACCATAAAAAACATACAAAAAAAAAAAAGAAAGACTGTGACTGTCACTCTTAACTCAGTAAACTGGGCACAATATTTTGACATCACAGTAGCTTTAGTTTAAGATGTTTTAAGATATCTTATTTAATATATTTATATATATTATATATATTTTAAGATATTTAAGTTAAGATGTTTTCCATGAGTATACATGAGTATATATGAGAAAGTTACTGAACTATGGTTTTCCCATTTAAAACTGGGTTAATACTCAGTTTGTAGAGATATGGTGAGCCTGAAGACCACACATGTAAAACCACAGCATAATACTTACAACAGAATAGACTTCCCATCCATATATATAGCCATTTGTAATAGCAATATGGAAACCCTCATTTTCTCTTCTGCTAAATACAAAGTTACACGTGATTGCTTATAAATGAGGCAACATGAGTGTGGGCATTTAGAATGTACATTTAGAGGTCTTTAGAAGGTCCACAAAACAGAACTTTATAGTAGTCTTTATTCTTTATTCCAGAAGGTCAATCTGGTCTAAGTCCAGTTCTCAGATTGACATCAAATTTATAACTGCATATATGGGTTGGGGATATAGCTCAGTAATGGAGTTTTGCTAGCATGCCCAAGGACCTGGGTTTAATCCACAGCAACATAAAAAACAAACATACTTTTATAAGGAATTGATTTTGAAAGTTTTTATTTATTTATTTATTTTTTGTCAGTCATGGGGCTTGAACTCGGGGCTTGGGTGCTGTCCCTGCACTCTTCAGTTCAAGTCGAGCGCTCTAACACTTGAGCCACAGCACCACTTCTGGTTTTCTAGTGGTTTATTGGAAATAAGATTCTTACAGACTTTCCTGCCCGGGCTGGCTTTGAACCGCCATCCTCAGATCTCAGCCTCCTGAGTAGCTAGGATTACAGGCATGGGCCACTGGTGCCCGGCTTTGAAAGACTTTTTTTTTTTAAGGAAAGATTGATTGCTTATAATGTTGTGCCAAGCACTGGTGGCTCACACCTCTAATCTTAGCTACTCAAGAGGCTAAGATCTGAAGATTGCAGTTCCAAGCCAGACCATAGAAGAAAGGTTATGAGACTTATCTCCAACTAACCACCAAAAAGCTTAGGAACAATGCCCAGGCCCTGAATTCAGGTGCCAGGACTGGCACATGCACACACACACACACACACACACACACACACCAACGACAACAACAACAACAACAAAACTAAACCAAAAAAAAGACAAAAGAAAGCTACTATTATGCCTTATTAGAATATTCACTGTAACTTAGGTTGAAAATGACAATTGACAATTGATATTTTTTAAATTTACTTTGTTGTTATTATAAAGGTGATGTGTAAAGGGATTACAGTTACATAAGTCAAGTAATGAGTACATTTCCTGTTGTATAATGTCATCCCTTTCCCCAATCTCTCCCATTCCCTCCCTCTGGTCTCCGTCCATGAGTTATATAGTTCACTTTCAACAGTGTTCAATAAGCCCTTTACCCTTGTTCCCTTGAGTTCTATGTCCCCCTACCCTCCCAAAGATAGAAATACAAATAAACCATTCAGAAAGAAAAGAAAACAGAAACAACAACAAAAGAAACCTCTTGTTTCTGTATCTTGGAGCTCACTTTTTGTTGTAATCAAAACTTGCTTTAGCAGCTTTTGCCCTTCAATAAAAAAAAGTTTAAAATGATTTACTATTTTTTAATGTAAAAGACAGTCAGGCACTCACACCTGTAATCGTAGCTACTCAGGAGGCTGAGATCTGAAAAGTCAGAGAGATTCTTCAATAAACTACTCAGAAAAAGCTGGAAGTGGCTCTGTGGCTCAAGTGGCAGAGTGCTAGCCTTGAGCACAAAGAGGCTCAGAAACAGTGCCCAGGTCCTGAGTTCAAGCCCCAGGACTGGGGTGGGGGATGAGGGGAGAGGGAAGCAAAAGACTTAGGATAAATGGAAAAAAAATGTTTTGAATTTTAAAATTGTTTTCAAAATGCAAAAGATTCAAGATAAGAGGAAAATGTGAGGAACAAAGTAGGAAAGTTAGGGTCATTAAAAAAATTTGGCCAAAAACATTTTCTGAAAAATTATATGCCAGGAAAGTAGCTACTGTATTCTAGGTTCACCTCCACTCATGCGTACGTTTCCCCACCACCAACATCCCCATCAAATGTATGTGACCTCTGATGAGCCTACATTGACTCATACTAATCACCAAAACTTCATAATGACATTAGAGGCCTCTGTGATATTCCACTCATATTTTTGTCTTTTCTTTGCTTCACCATAAAAACTTCAGAGTTAGTTTACAGATGCCCACAAAATAATGAGATTTTTATATTGGGACATATTGTACAATATCCTTCCTTATTTGGTTTTGATTCCCATGGTTTCAGTTATCTCAACAGCCGTGCAAAAATATTAAATGGAAACTCTAGAAATAAATAATCATAAGTTTTAAATTTTATCCCATTCTAAGCAATGTGATGAAATATTGGACCTTTCCACTGTCTTACCCAGGATGTGAATCACCCTTTAATACAGCAGAGCCACATTGCATGTGATACCCATGCATAAGGCTCTTAGTAAGATGCTTTCTCAGCTACCAGATGTGTGTTCAAGAAACACTTATTGTACTGATAATGACCTTAAACCCAAAAGGGGTGAGGTAAAGAAGGCTCCACAGCAGAAAACATGGAAAGACAATCAGTACTACTTTCTCTGGCAATATTTTAGGGCATAGAAACAAAAACATAGCATATTTGGTTTGTACTACCTATGGTTTCAAGCACCCAATGGGAGTTTTGGAACATATCTACTATGGATAAAGGTTACTCTTGTCTATATAGATCAGGGTGAAAAGAACTGATACCCTAACAATACCGAGTTTTCCTATCCATAAGCATGATCTTGTTCTCAGAGTTTTGTAGTTTCCTCACATAGATTTTTGTATGTATTTTGTGAGGTTTATACCTAATTATTAAACTTTTTGGTATGCTAAGGTAAATGGCATTGCATTTACTATTTCAAATTCCATTGTTTATTGCTGATACACAGAAAAGGGATTCGTTTGTGTTAATTTCCAAATACCCTGTATCTTTGCAGGACTCATTTAGTTTCAATTTGTTTCTTTGGTCAATTCCTTTGAATGTTTTTACATAAATAGCAGTCTAATATGTAAATGGAGACAGTTTTGTGCCTTCATCTCAGTCGTTACCTTTTCCCCCCTTTTGCTGGCTTATTTCATTAGCCAGTTTTGTTTGTTTTTCAGTAAAATAAAGAAAAGGAGTGGTAAGAAGGTATACCTTTACTTTGTATCTGGCCTTAGTAAGAAGGCCTCCAGTTTTTCACTAGTAAATAGATAGCTAGAGTTTATAGAATTCTTTCATGAGTTGAGAGTATTTCCTTCTGTTCCTACTTTACTAAAAAATTTTTTTAATCATGAATGAACACCAAATTTTGTCCATCAGTCTATTGATATTATTGTATGATTTTTTTCTTTTTCTACTGGCACTCATGACCTTATACTTGTTAAGTAAGCAGAGAATATCATCTGAGCCATATCTGCAGCCTTTTTTGATTTTAGGTTTATTTTTCAAATAGGGTCTTGCTTTTTTTTGCCTAAGCCAGCTGGGACAATCATCTTCCTACATAACACCTCCTGTGTAAGCTGGAATTACAGGCATGAACCACCATGCCTGGTTTCCTGTGAGTTTTCTAGTCTGTTAATCTGTTAGATAACTGACATATACAATAAATCTCACTTGGTCAGATTGGGATAAATAAAATGAAACACTACCAAAAGAATTTGGTTGCATTCCTTTCCTTTCTAATCAATAAAATAGTAATTGATTAGCATGATTAGCATGATTCATCTGGTCCTAGGCTTTTTGTTGGGAAACGCTTTAAATTGCATTACTTGTTATAGATCTTTTTAAGTGTTTATGTACTATTGGGTCAATTTTGCTAGGTCATATGCATTTACTAATTTCTTCTGGATTTTCTATTTTATTAGGATGTAGATTTTTGTTGTATATTCTAATGATCTGGATTCCTTTTTGTTTTTGTTTTTTGCTCATGGGGCTTGGACTCAGGGCCTGAAAGCTGTCCCTGAGCTTTTCCCCTCAAAGTTAGCACTCTACCATTTTGAGCCACAGCATCACTTCTGGTTTTCTGGCAGTTATTTGGAGATAAGTCTCATGGACTTTCTTGCTTGGACTGGCTTTGAACTGCTATCCTCAGATCTCAGTCTCCTCAGTAACTAAGATTATAAGCATGAGTCACTGGTGCCTGGCCTGAATTTCTTTTTTTGTTGTGATGTCTGAATTTCTCATCTCTTATTGTGTTAATTTGGGTCCTCTGCCTCTTCCCTTTCAGTTAGTTTTGCTAAATGTATATCTTACTTATTTTTTTCAAAGAACAAATTTTGTTTTGTTTTCCTTCATTCATTTCTTATTTGATCTTTATTATTTCTCTCCATTGCTTTTAGGTTTGACTTGTTCATGCTTTTTCTAGGAGTTTGAGATGCATTATTAGATTATAGCTCTTATTTTAAAATATAGGCATATATGGATGTAAACTTGCCCTTTTTTCTGTGCCCCATAAGTTTTGGTGAGTTGTGTTTTTATTTTGACTTGCTCCTACAATTTTTTTTGTTCCATTTCTTCAATGACTCATTGAACATTCAAAAGTGAATTATTCACTTTTCACATATTAGAATATTTTAATAATTTTCTCCTGTTGACTTTTAGTTTAACTTCATTTAGCTCAGACAAAATGCAGAACATTATTACAATACTATTGTATTTCTAAGACTTCTTTTATGTCCTAAAATATGAGCTTATTTTTATAGTTTCACAGTTATCTTCCTCTTCTGTGTATAGAATTCTTTTAAGTATCTTCTGAAATGCTTAGTTTTTATTCATCATAGATTTTCATTTTTTTCTTTAATTATACATGATAGTGTTGGTAAAGTAGATGGATAGTTAAAGTAATCTGGACTGACAATTTTTCTCAGATCTTGAAATATTTCATGCACATGCCTTCTTAGAATATTTCTGATGAGAAATTGGCTGTTATTTTGATAAGCCTGTCATTATTGATAAGTTGGTACTTTTCCTTTGCAGTTTACAATATTCTTTCCTTCTTCTCTACTCTTACCATTTTAACTATAATATGATATAGGTAGGTTATGTTCTAGCCTTGTCTCCTTGGATAGGCATCTTTCTAAATATGGGACACATTTTTTGCTCTTATCCTGTTGACTGTATTTCTTTTGCCTTTAGCCCCCATAATTCATACAATTGATATGTTTGTTCTTTTCCTCTTTTTCTTTTTTTTTTTTTTACAGTCCTTGGGCTTGAACTCAGGGCCTAGGCACTGTCCTTGGGCTAATTTTGATCAAGGCTAGGGCTCATCCACTTGAGTCACAGCTCTACTTATGTATTTTTAGTGGGTAATTGGAGATAAGAGACTCATGGACTTTCCTGCCTGGGCTGGCTTTGAACCGTGATTCTCAGATCTTTTTTTTTCCATATTTTTTATTGTAAGGATACTGTACAGAGGGGTTACAGTTACATGAGTAGGGTAATGAGTACATTTCCTATCAAGCATTGTTACCTCCTTCTTTGTTTTTCTCTCCTGAGTAGCCAGAATTATAGTCATGTGTTTGGTCCTGACATTGTTCGTCCTTTAGTAGAGTCTCAGAGGTCTTAAAAATTCCACTTACCCTCTTCATTCTTTTTCTTTCCTATTGTTATTACTTTATTTTTGTTCCATTTAACTTATCTCAAGCTTTGATACTCTTTCTTCCATTAGATCCAAACTACTGATGAGGCCTTCTCCTGCATTTTTTTATTTCACAGCTAGAGCTATTCATTTCCAGAATTTCAATTTGATTTTTTTAAAAGATTTCTATAACTTTATTGAGATCTTTTTTCATGTCTTACTCTGTCTTACTTATTTCATTTAACTATTTATGTCTGTCCTTTTCAAATTCATTTAACTGTTTATTTGTAGTCTCTGATTTTGTTGAGGGATTTATACATGTCCTATTTCATTTTATTGACCAATCTATAGAATCATTTTATTAGTTAAGATCTGAGATTTCATCTACTACCATTCATATCCTTTTTTTTGAGTGATTGTTGACTTTTTTTTTTACGTTTCTACATTAAGATTTGCTCATCTGAACTCAAGTCATGGGTTGGAAGTTTTAATCTCTCTATATAATTATGCTCTATATTTTGGGAGGATGGGAGGTATAAGGATTGGTTAATGTGTATTTACTAAATGAATACCAAATCAGATAGTATAAAAATGAAGTATAAAAAATCTTTGACAACATTACTTTACCACAAATTATGGGATGCATGAAATTGACCAGTGTTCTTGAATGGTATAGTATGGGCTTTGAAAAAATGATTTGTGTAGGAGTTTAAAATTACATAGCAAAATAACAGTAAATCATGCAAGAAATAAGATAGAAGGAAGATGGGGCAGAGGAAGACCAAGTGTGTAGCCTTAAGAGTCAACAAAATAATAGTATTCAAGAACATAGGTGAATTACTGTGGCGGAGGATGCTAGGAACTGCACAGAGATAGAAACATTAAGAATTTTTTTGTAGTTTGTGAGGCCTGAACTCTGGGCCTGGGCGCTGTCCCTCAGCATTTCAGCTCAAGACTAGTGCTCTACCCCTTGAGCCACAGCACCACTTCTGGCTTTTTCTGCTTCTGTGGTGCTAAGGAATCGAACCCAGGGCCTTATGCATGTAAGGCAAGCGCTCTACCACTGAGATACCTTCCCAGCCCCAATTATGAATATTTTTAAAGGATGTAGGATATACACCAATAGAAGATTTTGTCAAAGAGAAGTAGTCCTAGATAGACACAGTAATTCTTAAAGATCGAGCTGTTCTGCCAGAATTTTACTGCAGATCTGGCAATTTCTTCCATGTGAAGTAGCAATTCGAGGTATGGAGTTGTCTCTTAGCACAATTAGCAGATGGAGTGTATACTGTCAAGTGCTCCTACTCAAGCTTCTGCCTTGCCCTGAACAAGGGGTCCAGTGACAGCTGTAATGTTGTGCAATGAGCATTTCCTTTTTCTGCCTAGGCCTCCAGTTTCTATCTTTGCAAAATAAAGGATGAATAGCTTTCATAATTTGTATATGTACATCCATATTCTCCTGGGTTGGGTGAGTTTATGTGTGTATACAAGTCAGTGGTTTGGTATGTTCCAATTCCTATCTTTTGTTTTGGTCCAGAAACCCAGTCACTAAATATCTTTACCTGACTGCTGGACTAGAGCCAGACATGGAGGACTTTGGTTAGCCTGCTTTGGAGACTCTCTCGTAGATGCTTAGGTTTCTGTATACTCTGAACTGGTCAGTATTTTGGGGGATATAACCAGTTACAGGAAAATTTTCCTGGCTTACCCTCATGCCCACTCTTTGCCTTCGGGGAAAGGACACAGTAATTGATCAGTTTCTATCTGATGGCTATGATATGGCTTATTGGCCCATGCTTAGTCATTTGTGCAGGTATTTAGTTTGCAAGGGGGTATACATGAATGGCTCTTGCCAGAAACAAAACAAAACAAAACAAAATAGAAATAGTCTGGTAGAGCTGAATCATACACCAGATATCCAATCTTGCTTTTTCAAGACAGCTTTGTGCTTTGCCCAAGCAGAATATTTTCTTTCACTAAGCCTTTTAGTAAGCCTCCCCTAGCTTGTCTTTTCTTACTCACTTTTCTTCCAACCATGTACCTGAGGTTTTATTTCTGGTTTGTGGAGGCATAGAAATGTGATGTGTGTCTGCAATCTACCATCTTCCTCCATCTAAGTCATGAGTTATTTAGAAATGTGTTTAGTCTTCATTGGTTTGGAGATTTTCCAGCTATCTTTCTGTTATTTCTGGTTTAATTCTATTGTGATGCAAGAGCAAGCATTATATGCTTTCTCTTCTTTTAAGTTTGCTAAGATATATTTAATAGTCTGGGATGTGTTTTCTCACAATGAATGTTCCATATGAACTAAACAAGAAGGTCTATTCTGCTCTTACTAAGTGAAGTAGTCTATATATGTTGATTAAATTGAATTCTATGATTGCATTGTTGAGTTCAAGAATGTCCTTTGTGATTTCCTGCCTAGTGGATTTGTCCATTGCTGCTAGAGAAAAATTAAAGTCTCTAACTAAAATAGTAGATTCTTCTGGATTTTTGTTTGTTTGTTTATTTTGATTTGTTTGAGACAAAGTTTTTCTATATAGCTCAGGATAACCTCAAACTCATTATGTATGTGAATTAGCCTTGAAATAAAAATTATCCTGAGCTCTAGGATTATGAGTATGTATTCCCATGTCTGGCTGTTTTTCTATCACTTGAAGGACAGTTTTACAAGGTAGAGAATTCTAAATTGGGCATTCTTTTTCCTGCTTAGCATTTTAAACATTTCACTATTTTTGTTTACATGATTTCTGAGAATTAATATGATACATTGCTTTTTACTCCTTTCTTCCTTGTTTTCTTCTTTCCTTTCCCCCTCCTTCTTTCTTTTTTTCCTTCTTTCCATCTTGTCTATGGTGTGTGTGTGTGTGTGTGTGTGTGTGTGTGTGTGTGTGTGTGTGTGTACTGGTACTATAGCTTGAACTAAGGGCCTTGCTCTCTTTTTGGCCTTTTTTACTTATGGCTAGGACCTGTCATTTGAGCCATACCTCTAGCTCTGTCATCTGTTTTTCAATAAAACATGGATTTGAGCCTTCAGGAATTTTTACCAAAATTTTTTCTTTATCTTGGGTTTTCCATAGTTGAACACAATATGTTGAATTGTAGTCCTTTTTCACATTTATATATTTTTTGGTACTTTTTGAGTTTCCAGAATCTGTGTTTTTAATGTCTTACATTAACTTGAGGGAAATTCAGTCGTTATTATTTCGTTATTATTTTCCCTTCTTTCTCTCTTTATTCTCCTTCTGCTGTTTCATAAGACAGAGTTACATCTTTTCCAATTCTTCCACAGTGTTTAGGTATGCTCTTTTATCTTTTCCCTCAGTATTTATTCTCTTTGCTTTTCAGCTTTGGAGGTTCTATTCAAAATACCCTAGGGTCTAAGAAATAAAACTACCTACACTGGCCCTGAACCATGGTTCAAAGTTCTTTATTTTCTCTGTAGCTTGGATTACAGATGTGTGCTACTCAATATATTTTAAAATTTCAAATTATAAATGCTAACGAAGATTAAATCTTTATGTGAATTCAGAGATTAAGGTCTCCCTCGGGGTATTCTTAACTTTCTGGACAATTATACTTGACACAAAGTTATTTTACAGAATAAAGTAGACTGATTGAGAAACCTTGTACAAGGGCCATGGGGAATCACAAATTAAATTATGATTATTACTAATTATACTAATTTTCAATTAAAACTGTTGCCAGAAAACCTGTGGATGACATCAATAATAAGTGATCCATTGATTTGCATGTGCTGTGAGCATATTAATCATAATTATTCCTTGGGAAGCCACGATGTCTAACTCTACAGGTGTTTATTCCATTAATGATTCACTATTTTCCTAGTGTTATTCTGGTAATAATGAGACTATATTATAGGCCAACATCTTTCTGTGATGAAATGTCATCTTTCTGTGGGATTTTTTACTCCTCTTCTATGGGAGGCAATCTCAGCAGGTCATGCCCTCAACAAATGACAGACTGGTTTATACAAGTTTGAAATCCCACATTTGAACTGAATAAGTTTGATTTTTCTTTTTACCCTAGGAGCAGGTGCTTTTCTGTAAATATGTCCCTGAAATGGAAGTTGCCATGAAAAGTGAATGGGTGGTCTAGATATCTGACTAGGGACCTAGAAATCAGGAGTCTACATCTATCTTTGTGTCTTAAAGACCCACAAAAATGGCAATAAATATACAAGTCCAATGGAGCAATGTGACCCCACAGACTAAACTCAGCAACAAGATGGAGAACTGCCTTCTCATGACTATTGTTACTTAATGTTTTGTGTTTGTAACATGGTTTCAACATGTACTTTCTCTTCCCTGAAGCCCAGTGGAGCAAGACTGTCTTTACTTCTGAGAGGTGATTAGTCAAGTTTTCCTTCTTGCTGGGCCTATTTAGCTGGTTTCCATTTATATTCAAATGATGAGATTGTAGTTCTTTTAGTTGCTTTTCCCCCTTAACTTTTTACTCAGAAAAGTATTTTAAAAAATCAAAGTAAACAAGAAGATTCCCTTACATTTCATCTTTAACAATTATGAGGACACAACCCACTATCATTCCACAAACAGTACATGACAGTGTTGGTACTTTCATGGCAAGATGTGTGTTTGCCTCTCTTCTCATTAAGAGTCCTTTGTTATTGTTTTGATTCATTAATTTATTACAAGTGCCATAAAGAGTGATACTCTATCAGATTAGCAGAAATACTTTTATAAAAAGAAAGTTTCCTCACTTACTTTATTGTTTTTCAGTCATAAAATTTGCATGGAAAAGGCTGGTGCATGACCAGGATTGTTTTCACTTACATTTATTTATTTTTATTTGTTTATTTATTGTTACTCTTATTTATTTAGCATGTGTTAGCACTGGGGTTTAAACCTAGGACTTTTCATTTTGCTTGAATTTTTCTCTCATGGATGGTGATCTACACATTGAGCAACTCTTCCAGCTGTCTTTTTGTAGGTTACAGGTAAGAATCTGTTGGATTTGTCTGCCTGAGCTGGTTTTTGAACCATGATCCTCAGATCTCAGCCTCTTGAGTACCTAGGATTATCAGGATAAGCCTCTAGTACCCAGTTTTAGCTTATTTTTAATTTCAAGTGTTTTAAAAAATAGACTTTATTGCCTGACCATTGACTTATGCCTGAGGATTGATGTTTGAAGCCAGCCAGGGCAGGAAAGTCCATGAGACATTTATCTCCAATTAACTACTCAGAAAAAGATGGAAGTGGCATTGTGGTTCAAGTGGTAGAGCACTAGCCTTGAGCAAAAGCTCAGGGACAGAGCCCAGGCCCAGAGTTCAAGTCCCAGGCCCAGAAAAAAAATTGACTTTATTTATAAACGTTTGATTCTTTCCCTTATATAATATCAAGATGTTCTCTAATATCCTTCAGAGTTAGTCAATTCAATTTTTGTCTTTAAAAATAACTATATGTTACTATGAATTTAATTGGACTATTGCTTGTGTTGAAATTGCCCTACATTCAGCCAGTGACAGACTTTTTAAGTTTACTTCTGATTTTTTTGGACAAAATTCCTGTATTAATTTTCTAGGGCACATATAGCACATTACTACAAACCGGATGTCTTAAAACAGAAAAAATGTACTGTCTCACATTTCCCCAGGGGACATGTCTGAACTCAAGGTACTGGTAAAAATGGTCCCATCTTGAGGCTCTGAGAGACAAATCTGTTCCATGCTCTCCCTTCACTTCTGGCCATCACTAGAAATTCTGATGCTCCTTAAAGTCATATTGATGTATTCTCTGTCTCTGCCTGCATCATTATATGGTTTTTGTTGTTGTCTTTGTTGTTTTTTCCTGTGTGTCTGGTCCAAATTGTTCTCTTCTACAGGTTCCAGTCATTGGATTAGGACTCATTACAATATCACTTCAATTCAAATCAGTTATATTTGTAAAATCTCTATTTTTAAACAAGGTTACATTCACAAACACCAGAGGTTAGACATTGAACACATTTGAGGGAACAAATTTCAACCCACAAAAATGTCAATGGTTGTGATGGCTAGGTTGTTTTCTTTCCTTTTTTCTTTATTAAGTGATTACATAAATTTCACAGTATTGTGGGATAGTTATACTTAGTTAAAGTCTCAAACACATTTTAGCCTTCACAACGCACATTGTCATTATCTTGGTCTATAAAGCTTATGAAGTCTACAAACTTTGACAATACAACTATTTTTTCCAAATTGGGTGATATATACATTTTTTATAGGTTGGTTTCCTGTAAGATAAAACAATGCAGAGTTAACTTTTACATTTTCTGTTGCAGACTCAGCTCAGTTAATTGATATTGAAGGACCTCAGTTGAGCACTAGGTTAAATGCTTGTTGTTTCTGGGTTAGATATTACAGGCAGGTCTTTTCAGAAAAGAGTTATAAGAATGATTTTAATTCTTGCAGGTAGAATAAATTAATAGATCATACTTCAAATTAAAATCCAACACATCAGAATTGAGCCATTACAGTTTCTCTAATTAGCATTCTGGTTCTTAATGTCACAATATAAATATTTTCATTTTCTTCTACAATACTCTACTACACATATACATTTCAAAAAACCTAACTGACACTATCACCAAGCTGAATACTGAAAACAGTTTAATATTTAATAAATTAATTTCAAAATTCCTCTTTTACTTCTTAGTCATTGACTTAGGATGTACATGGAAATTGTTATAAATTAATATGATGAAATGCTTTTTCTCTGTGTAATTATGCTATCAATTTGGTGCCCAGTCAGGGATAGTTGCTTTAATATATTTTTTCTTTTAAACCACACTTTATTTTTTTCTTGGTAATACTGGGGATTAAATTTGGGGCCTCATGGTTTCTAAATATGCATTCTGCACCCTACCATTATGCTCCCAGTCCTTCTACTTTTAATTTGTTTTTCAGATAAAAATATCACACTTTTGCCAGGCTAGCCTGGCATTGTGATCTTTCTACCATCACTTCTGGAGTAGCTGAATTTACAGGTACATGCCACTACCCCAGCCTCTAGATTCTGAGTGTGTGGTCCTGGGACTGGGACTCAGGGCCTGTGCTGTCCCTACACATTTTTGTTCAAGGCTAACATTCTACCATTAAGCCACAGTTCCACTTCCAGCATTTTGGGCTTTTAATTGGAGATAAAAGTCTTACCGATTTTCCTTCCCAGACTAGCTTTGAACCTCAATCCTCAGATCTCAGCCTCCTGATAGGTAGACTTATCATAGTGAGCCACTGGGGCCTGGCTATATTTATTTGTAATAGCAGGTTTGTATTTACAGGAATTGGTAGAAGGGCATAAAGACCTCTTACTTACTCTTGTCCTGCTCTCATCATCAACATCTCCTTGCAGAATGACACCCTTGTTATAATTGATGAGGTAAATCAATAAATGCCAAGATCCCATATAGTATGTAATGTATTTCATCATTGGTAACAATTTTTGGTATATACTTTATGGGTGGGAATAAATACATAACTTTAAGTATCCAGGAATCTTGTGTTTTAAAACGTTTTGTCTTTCTAAGTATATAGAAATCAGAATTCCAAAGTCTAATGTATACTATAAGGTGCAATTATTGGAATCTCTCTTTTATTATTTCTATCCTCTTTGCCTTGTTACCTCTCTCTCACTTAGAGTTAACCATCCTCCCATTTTGATTGACTGGCTTTATATTAAACAACTTTGCTTAATTTAATTCTTCCAGTAATTTTTTGACTTTATTCTTTACAATTTGTTATGCAAATAAATATAATTTTACTTCTCTCTTTCCAATCTTGGTGAATTTAATTTCTTTTTCTTGCTTAATTTCCTCAGCTAACATCTTCAATACAATCATGTAGAAATTATGAGCGTGGAAATCCTTGTCTTATATTTGATCTTGGGAGATATTTTTCATGATGCTACCTGTAAATTTTTCACAATGCTTCTTATCAAATTGAGAAAATTCTCTTCTATTTCTAGTTTGTTGAGTGTTTTTGCCTCAAAAGAATGTTTGATTTTTGTCAAGTGCTTTTCTTTGTTTATAGAGATGAAAGCATTTTTTATTTTAAATCTGCTAATGTGGTATATTGCACTAATTGGTTTTCAGATGTTAAACCAACCTTGCATGATTGGGGTTGGGATAAATTTTTCTTCCTCATGATGTGTAAGTTTTTTTTATTTAAATTTTATTGTAAAGATGATGTATAGAAGGGTTACAGTTACATTAATCAGATAACGAATACATTTCTTTTTGAATGGTGTGATCCTGTGTAATTTTTTGTATGTCATTGGGTTTTATTTGCTAGTATTTTTTGAGAATGTTTAGAACAAGAACTTTTGTATGTAATTTTATTTTCTTGTAATGGCTTTGTGTGGTTTTGGTATCAAGGTGATATTAGCCTCATACAATGAGGAAACTGCTCTCTCCTCTTTCATTGTTTTGGACATGCCTTTCCATTTATATTACAAAAATATGGATATAATATTTGAATTTCCATTCATAATACTCAACTGAGTGAATATACTTATGTTTATTCAACTAGTCCCTGATTTGAATTGTTTCCAGTCTTTTACTATTAAAACTTATACTGCACTGAATTATCCTAATAATATGCTTTCTCGTATTTTTGCCTGTGTGTCTGTGGTATAGATTCCTAAAAGTAAGATTAATGAATCAAAAAGTAAACACATGTGGAACACATTTGGCATTGCCAGATTCTTCTCTGTAGGGTTTGAACTACTTTGCATTTTGTAAAAAGAAAAAAAATCTATACACAGTTCCTCCACTAAAATATTGTGTCACTTACTATTTTCTGATTATTTTAGCAGCTATATTTGTTGAGAAATAGTAATTCTGTAGAGTTTTAATTTGCATTCTTTCATTATATGTGAATTTAAGTATTTTTCCACATAACTAAGGGCCATATATTTCTTTCTGAACTGACATTTCATATATCCAGCTTATTCATGTATAAAATACTTAAACATTTCATCTGCCTTTAGAAACTTGTATATATTAAGGATATTGAAAATATTTTCAGTTTATACTGCAAGCATTTTTCCCAGTTTAACATTTGTCTTTTTATCATTTGTGGCATTTTCTTTTATTCTGAAACATTTTGATTTCTAATTTTTATAATATATCCTCTTGGTTTCATCTCTGGATCAAGCACAGGCAAATGAATTATCGAGAGATAGAGAACACTTACCACAGAAGCCCAAGTTCAAGGACATCCATGGATGAACACCCAAATACATCAAACTAATGGTTCTCTTCAGAGCCACTGATATCCACCTTGCCTCCTTGACACTATTGAGACAAGTATCACCAAATAAACCACCAATGTCCAATCATGCTCCTTCCTCTAACTTAGCATCTATTTCCCTTACAGACTTATTTAATCTAGGTAAAGCTGCTGCCATGAAGACAGAGAGCTATTTTCTTAAATTCTTATTTCTTTTCTAAGAAACTCCTGTGGCTTTCATCAAGTCATCTTTTGCAGAAAAAAATAAACACTTCAGGTCTTGCAAATATCTGCATGGAAATTTCAATGTCATAGATAACACCGAGTTTCTTTTGTTTTCATAGAATTGTAGGCAGCTTGCATGCTACTTATTCATTGTGTGAAAGTGCCAGCAGAGCAGTCTGTATTTCTCTCTCTTCACCTATCCTGACTCCTCTGTAAGTGAACTTGGCCAATTGAACTGTACTCATTTCAAACATTTAAGTTATTATATTTAATTTTTGCTCATCTAACAAATAAATTATGAGGTATTTAAAACCTGATTTTAAAAGTATTTGATTATGAAATGGAAACCTCTCTGTATATCACCTTTATAATATCAACTTTAAAAGGGCATTCCGAAATCAACATAATAACGACACCTATCACTCCTTTTTTAAATACTTTTTTATTGTAAAAATACTGTACAGAGGGGTTACAGTTACGGGAGCAAGGTAATGAGTACATTTCCTATCCTTTGTTTCCGTGCCCTCCCTTCCCTCCCACTTCCACAACTACACTCCCCCATTCCCGCCTTTTCCCTCCCCCACCCCACCTAAATTGTAAAGTTCATTTTTCAACATAATGTCTTGTACATCTCATTGTTACAATGGGGTCAATCTGTATCCCTATTTAAGCATTTTGTTTTTTCCCTTCACCTCCCCAAATTAGAGAAGTGTATATACAAGATGCAGGGCACCGACATCAAATATAGTGAAAACAGGGGTTATATCATGGGGGAGGAACATACAAAGAAACAAAAAAATCATATATCACTCCTTCTTTAACTTAAATTCTTACATGGCACATATATATTAAACCTAAACTTCACATACTGGTTTGAATAACTCTGCATTACAGTGTTATATAAATTTATGTAAAAATGTACCTATTTATACATAGAGGTAAATATACACTTTGTTTATAGACTTGAGAACAATTGAGGTAAGTTTGCTTTTGTCATTACTTTACTCCTGCCCTATAGCTCCACCATGCTTGTCCTCTTTCCTTCTTTTCCTGGCTTACAATAGATGGTACATTGAACCTAATTTCTCTACTTAATTGTCCTCAAAAATGCAGTTGGTTTAGGAACAATGTTGTTTAATACCCAACAAAAAAACAGAGGGGATTAAATCTGGTTATAATTTAGAAGTGGTCCCATTAACTTTAACATACTCTTAGCTACTGCATTGTGTTGAACTTCCGGGAATCTCAGCTTTATCTTTGCATAGGAATTTAGATTCATAGAGTACAAAAGTTGCAAGCAGGTTATGATTCTGACAAATTAGTTCCTAATGATTTGGCTTGAGGCTCTGCTCATATTGCATGCAGAGCAGCCTTTATACAAGGACACTTGGAGAATTTTGTTGCTTAAACTCATTTAATTTAAAACAAATGGATCCATGTGATTATCTCAACCACAAATACGTAACACAATGTGTAATATATTTAAAAGGCAAGAGGAAATTTAGAAATGGAATTTTAAAACTGTTTGAAAGAAAGGAACTTTGGGGAGGAAGAAAGGAAGAAGGGGGTTGGTGACGCCAGTTTGATTATTTTCAAATACCACAGCTAGACTTGGATTTGTACCATAAGGGATCATGGAGTTGTAAAGGACACCAGCAGGAATCTAAGTGCTGGTATACCACATGGAGAAATAAAGGACACAACGCAAACACCCAGAAAACTGAAACATTCATTTACTCTTAATGTGCTTAATTTTCTGTGGGGGAAATTTCCTCATTTCTATATGCTGGCAGGAACATAGCCTTGTAAGCTTTGTTGTGATCATTTATTTAGTTTCTTTAACTTGCCACCCATGCACTCTATTGCTATTCCATACAGACCAGACCCTACAATAGAAATAGTACAGATCATACTTGTTGACTCTAGGATGTCCTGAGCATTGTTCTAAGCACTACAAATCATCTCATTTTAGTCCTTATGATAGCACTGTAAGACTGATACTGTCATGATCCTGATCTTACAGATGAGAAAGGAAAGGAGGAGTTAACTTAGGTACTGCCTGATGAAAATACCTAAAAAGACATTCTTTACCATTATATGGTATTGGCCATCTAAGCATGCCAAACATCTTGTGATAAATGCTTTGTGAAATAAAAGGATTTCCAACGGCCATCTGATAGTGAATGAATGTGTTGGATTTAGTATTTCAGACCCATAAAAATAAGTCAGCTTCTCCATAATGTATGACAACAGGTTTTTAAAGCACTCAGATTTTTTAATACATTGTTTGAAAGCCAGCCACATTTATGAATTGTCACAATCACTACAATAGATTTATTAGATTGAAACATACAAAAATGCCCACAGGTGGCTCATTCTGACCTATAAAAATTACTATTTCTTTTTCCTTTTTTTCTTTTAAAATATTTATTTATTGCTGGTCCTGGGGCTTGAATTCAGTCAGGGCTTGGGTACTGTCCCTGAGTCTTTTTGTGCTCAATGCTAGCATTCTACTGGTTGAGCCCTAGTACCACTTCTGTTTTTGTCTGAGTAGTTTATTGGAGATAAGAGTCTCACAAACTTTGCTAGATTGGCTTCAAATCTCAATCCTCATCTCTCATTTTCTTGAGTAGCTAGGATTACAGGTATGAACCACCATTGCCCAGCTTACTATTTCATACGGTTAAATAGAATGGTTTTGCTACTAGTGAAATGACAGTACTTCTTAGGAATCTAAGCTGCCTGTCCATCCAGCAATATTTATCAAAGGTTAACTATTCCACCGATTTTTTAGTCCTAGGGGCACAAGCTACATGTACATGGGTCTCTCCCCCAAGAAATTCTGTCTTCAACAGAAAACAGACAAATATACAAATAATTGCAATCACATGAAGATGAATACAATTCTATATAAACTGTCTTGGAGTGTTGAGTAAAGGTCATGCACACAAACTAGAGAAGGCAGGGTGGTCTTCACACAGAAGACACAGGGCTAGCTGAGACATAATAGGTGAGCTGAAGGTTGCAACTATTACTGAAAACAGCACAAATGGACAAAACTTTGGAAGATGAAGAATAACACTTCTTCAGTTTCCTGGGGCTTTCTCAATGATAAATGACTATGTAGCTGGTATGTATTTACTATACTACATATTTTATTGTTAGTTTGAGTATACTTCTTCAACTTATCCAAAAAAGCTTTACTGTGCTTGTGCTACAGTATGCCGTGTTGTGCCAGGAGCAGCCTCAAACATCTTGTGTTTATATGAGCACATGCTATGCTATTACAGCAATGATGAAATTATTTAATCATACATTGCCCAACAGATCCCTGTTCTTAAGGAACACATGTCTGTTGGTCTGCCTTATCCACATTTATGTGGTTCATCTTTGACTAAAAGGTTCTTATGTGGTGCCTGATTGTACCTTGGAGTTTGGGCATGATGCTTCATAACTTGTGACAAGTTATTTTACTCATTTTCTTATCTATAAGATGAAGACATTGGCCGGGTATAGTTGTATGTGCTTATAACCCCAGCTACTTGAGAGGATCATGGTTTGACTCCCACCTAAGCAAAACATTCATGATGCTTCTCAACCAATAAGCATGGTGGAACACATCTGTAACCTCACAGTCATCAAAAGGAATAGGTGAGAGGCCTGAGGAATGTCCTAGACACATAAAAAAATAACCAAAACCCAAGAGGACCAGAGGTGTGGCTCAAGTAGCTGATAGCCTGCCTATCAAATGTGAGACTCTGAGTTCAAATCTCAGTACTGCAAAACAAAAAATAAGATAGTAACAACTACTTACTAGAACTACTAAGATCAACCACATAGTATGTTAAAAGCATGAGGAAATGGTGACCACTTTTTAAATTGTTGCTTATTTCTTTGTTAACCAGTACATCACTAGTGCATCAATAGGGAGGTGTCAACTTTTTTTTTTTTCATGAAAGCTCTGGACCATGTGATTGATGGATGAGTGGAGATATTGCCTTGGAGGAGATGTATCACCTTCAGGAACATGCAGCATTTTATTAAGCCACAGTGTGGTCCTGAATTTTCCCAGAAGTCTGTGGTATCTGCTTGTCATCTTGCAAATGTGTTTGTGAGCTTCAAGAGCAAACTTGTCAGAACACAAAAGTTCCCAGATGGCTTTTTCAAGGACTTTTGATCTGTGCAGTCTTTGATTTGAATGTTCCCAAGAGATCTGAGAACAGATTTCTTGTCGCATCTTTAAACATGGCTGTGCAAAACTGAGCAGATAATTGGCCCAGTTTAGCCCATCTCGTTTAACTACAGATGGGTTCATGGCAGGAAGAGCAGCCTCACATCTGATGCCATTGACTGAGCCACGATCAACTGGCTTTGGGAACTCTGCAAACTTCTCAGGAGAGTCTAGGAAGAGAGAGAGCCAGATGCTGGTCTGTGGTCAGGTGGAATAAGTTCTAATTGCAGAGTCTGGCCTGGGAAATGGGTGCCAGATTTTGTTCAACTACAGTCAACCATCCTGATCCGTAAGTAGTTTTATTAGCTTTACCCACAAACTGTAATAGATTTGAAATGGCAGTTTAGGAGCTGCCAATACCAAGGTCCTGGGATGCAAGCACCCAGTAAAGTCAGTCACAATAAAACAAGGGTTAGTGCAACATGCCTCCCTGGCTGGTTTCCTGCAGAGAACGGAGGCCAAAAGGAAGAGTTATCCACGCTTCTGCTTGGTGAGCCCAGGGCCATGGGAGGGAAAGAAAATTCTGAGGCTAAAGACCTGGAGCCCAACAAAAACTAGGACTTGACTATCTGAGCCTCTGCTGCAAAAATGGCAGACACTAACAAAAACAATGTGGGAGTAGCCTTGATTGAGAGCATTAAATTGCTTTTGTTTGTTCATCTTGTCTTGGCATTTTGAAAATATTATGCCTGGGTCCTATTACTTATGTTGTCCAAAGGGTTAACTGCGGATTCACTTTTGGGGAAAACTTGTTTTAGTTGTTCCAAAGTTTCTTCCCCTTATGGCTGTGTTCTGATATAACCTTAGTGCCATCCAAGGCAATAAATAGCAAAAGAGTTTGGGGTAAATCCAATTATTTTCCCACAGCATCTTTCATTGTAAGTATGTCAGATTTTTAAAAATGAGTCTCCATAAACCACATCATCACACAGTCTTGTTGTTGTCTCTGGGGCTTTTCAGAGTTCCAAATGCTTGCCTTTTTGGACTTTGCATTGATGTGGCCCTGGGGACTGGTGAAAGTGACTAAAAACAGTCCTGGCACTCAATCACCTTGTAGCTGAGGTGAAATGGGGATCTTGTTTTGAAGAAGACCAAGGAGAAGAATCAGAGAAAGGGATCCAAGAGGGAGTCACTCACTCTTAGGCACCTAGAAGATGTCCCTTGACCTTTGAATCTGTAGCCCTTGGAAGTTCCTCTCTGGTCACACACATTCACACCCATCTTGGCAGCCTGAACCTCTGCCCCCCTACATCCTTGGAAATTCCTAGAAGTGTAAAGACACAATCAACCCTGGGATGTTGGCAGGATTCAGTGTGTTACTAAAAATGGGGCTTGGTAGATGGAGACTTCAGTGTTTTAAGTGAGGTAAAAAAAAAGAAAGAAAGAAAGAAAGAAAATTTATGTAATTATCAGTGACTCCAGTTGTTCGGAAATGGTTCATTCCCAAAGACTGAAACAGGGTCACAGGAACATTGCTTCCTTGCTGAGAGAGAGAAACGAACTATCTCCCTGTAGCCCCTACTCCTCCTGCAGCCCCTACTCCTCCCTCTCTACTTGGCCAAGAGTGTCACTTGGGAATACGTCAGGAAACTATTCGTAGAGGTTTGGATTTACAAACTTCATAACTGTTCTCTTAACACCACAACCCACCTTCACACTGCTTCCAAAGGCCTTGTCTCCTAGCTAACTTTGGGTCCTTTCCCAAACACTAAATAATGGGATGAGGATAGAAGGCAGTTTCTTTTCCAAAGTGCAGAGGCGGAGGGCTGGACGACAGTGTTCCCTGAGCCTGGTTGAACTCCAGGCCCCTGGCTGATACCTACTGTGAGTCCTTGTGCAAAGGCTGAAGTCTGGATTGAGCTAGGGGTAGGGGGAGCCGTTTTCTGTGACAGCCTCCCTTATTCACATCCATCCTTCTCTCAGCCAAAACTATATTTCCTGGTACCTCTCTCGGGGTTGCAAACGAAGAGCAGTTGGATCATTTGATTAGCTCTTTCCCAGAACAGGGAACCTCCCAACTCTGTTTACTTCCCAGTGAGTGAAGGAAGAGGCCCAGGGATGGGGCGCCTTCTGGGGCTGCTCCTGAAGTAGAAACTGCCCTGGAGTCAGCCTGGGTTTTGCAAAATGTGTCACTTTGTTCACATTAGGTAGACACCTGCTGAAGCTCTCCAGCTGAAAAGCCTGGAGAATACCACTTCTGTGCTGTCCTAATCCAGCTCTTCTTACTGATGATAGAAACAGCTTGCTTCATACAGATCACCCATCTAGGTGATAGTTTTAAAACGCACCACATACTGCTTACTATCTTAACTACTTTTAAATGTATAGTTTTGTAGTGGCAGACCTTCTGTGAGTCTGGCTACTTTTGATACCTTATAGAAGGCTAGGAATATGGCTTCATGATAGGGTATCTGCCAACCATTTGTGAAGCGCAGAATTTAATTCCCAGTAGCGTCTCCAAAAGAAAAGCCTAAATACCTTATATAAGTGGTCTCGTATAGTATCTGCTCTTTAATAACTGGATCACTTCCTTGAGAATAATTCATGTTGTAACATGTGATATTGTTTCATTCATCTCTTGATGGAGATTTGGGTTGTTTCTACTTCTTGGCTGTTGTGAATAATGCTGCAATGAACATGTCTCCACAATCCTACTTTTGATTCTTATGGACATTCACTTAGAATTGCTGGCTCATAAAGTAATTCTATTTCTTTTTTTTTTTAATTTGGAGGGAATCTCTATAAAAATTTCAACAGCAGCTGCATGCTTTTCAACTGACTGGGGAGGGCTGGGAAGGTGGCTCAGTGGTAGAGCGCTTGCCTTGCATGCATGAGGCCCTGGATTCGATTCCTCAGCACCACATAAGCAGGAAAAAAAAGCCAGAAGTGGCGCTGTGACCCAAGTGGTAGAGCGCTAGCCTTGAGCTGAAGAGCTGAGGGACAGCGCCCAGGCCCAGAGTTCAGGCCCCACGACTGGACCCCCCCCTCCAAAAAAAAAATCAATTGTCTGGGGATATTATGGAAGGGTTGAGGGGCATAAGTGTCTGGCCGTGGGCTCCTATCAGTGGATTCATTGTGATATTCCGATCTCTTTTCCACACCATCTGTAGCCATAAATTGTATAATCTATCCTTCCTCCAACATCAGTTCTAGTGGGAAAGGAATACATAAAAGGCCTGGTCCTAGTCTTGAGAGAAATTAAAACATTGAGTGCTCATTTCCAATCTAG
Source organism: Dipodomys spectabilis (assembly GCF_019054845.1). Classification (NCBI taxonomy): domain Eukaryota; kingdom Metazoa; phylum Chordata; class Mammalia; order Rodentia; family Heteromyidae; genus Dipodomys; species Dipodomys spectabilis. The sequence continues at coordinate 14,841,838 of NW_024870815.1, read as the reverse complement.
GAGGCTCTGCTGGGTCCCTGCCCCTCGATAGGCAAACACAAGCACTCAGTTCAGTCACCCTCTAATTCTACAGGCCTTTCTGGTATCTCCAGCACTGTGCACCACATGGGACAAGGATCCACCAGCTTCTCACAGAGTCATCCTCCTGGCCACTGCTTCCATATTCCCACCTTGTGTTACGGGCAGGCAGCTAGCTCCGATTCTCTTTCCTGTTGGGCTTGTAGCTCACTAACAGCACCATGGTGTCTCTTGTGGAGAAAAGATAGTGATTTATTGTCCACCCATCCATCCCAAAGAGCAGAGCTCTGACTTTGTGCAAGAGGTACCATTGTTGTGCTACACAGAGAGAGATTTGGAGCACCATTCTAGGGCTATTTGTTTTCTTTGGCTGGCTCTAGGCGATATAATTTAGAAGCTTATACCTTTGAAATGGGTTGTTTTTTTATATTTTATTATTTTATATACAAATACTGAAAAATAACATTATATATATAATTAAGCTCCAGTTTGAAGTGGTAAGATATTTGGATATATATATATATATATGTATATATATATATACATATATATATTTCCAAAGTATCTGTCTATCTATCTATCTATCTATCTATCTATCTATCTATCTATCTATCTATCTATCTATCTATCTATCTATCTCATCTGTTTTGTTTCTGTGCCAGAAATTGAACTCAGGATCTGATGCTTTGGCTCATAGGCTGTTGCTCTACCACTTGAGTCATGCCTCCAGCCCCAAGCCTTTAAAGAGGTATGTATATCTTCTCCTTGCTAGCCTTCAACTTAGCCAATGTACACATGTATCTCACAACACACAGAGCTCCTACCAACTTCAGCCTGTGGTTTGCCTTCCAATTATCCTTACTACTCTCAGCTCCTGACTTGAAATTTTGGCATTCACTAAGAAAGGACTAAGTAAACTTCTTAAAATTCAGTAATAAGCTGGGCACTGATGGCTCATGTCTATAATCCTGACTACTCAGCAGGCTGAGATCTGAGGATCACAATTCCAAGCCCGCCATGGCAGGAAAGTCTGTTATACTCCTATCTCCAATTAGTAACAAACAAGACAGACATGGAGCTGTGGCTCAAGTGGTAGAGCACTAACCTTGAGCACAAAAGCTCAGGGATAGTGTCTAGACCCTGAACTCAAGCCCCAGAACAAGCAGACAAAAAATTGACTAATAAAGGGGCTGGGAATGTGGCTCAGTGGTAGAGTGCTTGCCTAGCATGCATGAAGCCCAGGGTTTAATTCCCCAGATACCACATACACAGAAAAAGCCATAAGTGGCATTGTGGCTCAAGCGGTAAAGTGCTAGCCTTGGAAAAAAGCTTGGGGACAGTGCCCAGGCTCTAAGTTCAAGCCCTAGGACTGGCAAAAAATTTGACTAATAAAATATAATCTAAATTTTTTACCTCATGACTATTTTTACCTTATTTACCAAGTTACTTTAGGCTTTATATGTAAGTAGAGAAGTTTTTTTTAGAGAACAATTAGCTTCCAAACATTCTTCTACCATTTCACACTAGAGCATAAAAGCTGACATTCAATAATAATTTATTTTGGTTTTGACATTGCCCTCTCTAGACTTTTAAAAATATAAATGCACCTAATAAAAGCAACAAATTATCATTAAGACTGTATTGTAATTTAGTTTTCAGCCATTCTCCTCTGGGGAACTTGGATAAGGGAATAATGGGGGCCCTCCTAGGAGGAAGAAAAATTGGGGAAAATTAACAAATTCCATTATTTCCCAGTTTTCTTAGGATCCGCTTTGTGTGAGTTTCAGATAGAATTACATGAATCTTTGTGTTTCAGCACTTGTCTATCTTAGGAAAAATTGAACAAGCAAGGTATCCAGATTATCCTTGACATACCAATTTCCCATGCTGGTACCAGGCTATGAAATATGGCATGGAACAGAGGCACCTCTGAATATTTATCTGTTAGGATTTTTTAAAAATCCTAATTAAGTCTGTGTGGGTAACACATGTTCAGAGTATGGGGACCATTCTCCCACCTCTTTTAGGATATTTTTCTTTAATGTGCTCTTTCAATTAAAGAAGAAACAAATCAATATTTGGATTTGAAAGTAAGGTACAGAGAGGGAATTGTTTGGCTCATAAACTCTGAAGGAAATATTTGAGTTTTGAAATCATCAAAATGATATTTTCTGGTATTAGTTCAGACACTTTTGGATGAAAGACCTCGACTGAGCTAGCTGAAGCAAAATGTGAGGAGGTGGTCTAAGGATAGGAGATGTCTCATGGAGCTCAGGAGCAGGGGCACATCCAGTCTGAAGACCTAAGGTCTGAGACGCTTGACAGCAATGCAGGAACACATTTTCCTTCATGTTTCCACTATTGTCAGGACATCCACCTTTCCCTTTTCTCTCTCACTGCAGATAAACTTTCTCTGGTCACATTGCAGAAAGTGGCTCCACTTAAAGATTAACTAGTTATTAATTAGTCTAAATTCTCAGGAAAAAAACCACCTAATTAGCTCAACTTGGATCAGGCTCTATGGTGGATTCATGACAAAGGACCCATGTTCCATTCTACAAACATGGCTGACGAAGGTTGATCCTGGGCATCAGAGGTACTTCTCCAGAGAAAAGAGCCTGTTCGACATATTGAGTCCCCATCTGTTCCAGGTTTTTCTGCTTCTACTCTTTTGTAACCTGAATGTCTCATCGACTCAGGACACAAATTCATGCTTACAGCACCAGAATAGTACAGGGCCACAAGAGTTGCACAAGGGCCACTGAAGGCTTTACAAAACATTCACCCAAACTCATGAGCATTACAAGTGGGCCAGCCCAGCTCACCAAGTACCTCAGTAGTTCTCTACCAGATGTTATGGTCTCTGGCTATTTTCTTGGGCACGCACACACAATACTGAATGAGAATGGCCATAACTTTCCAGCTTCTCCCTGCTGCCATGATACCATTCTTTTCCTAGAAGCACCTTCTTTTCTTAGACACATTCTGATTTGTGTGGTAAGTTATATATTCTACCTGTTCCTACAATGATCTGAGCCAAGATTTTCCATGGACAGAAAACATATTCAAGTTTTCAGATATCTGTGACCTTGTTAGGGAAATTCCCTAACACTAATGAAACATCAAAGATGGAAGGGTGCTAATTGAGCGTTATGACCAAACTAGAGAATGACTAACAGGTAAACCTTGTTTCAGCCAGAATTAGGTTGAAATCTCAAACATTAGGAAACATCCCTTCTCTATTTTTTGTGTGTCTCTTCTCTCTGTTTATTCTTACAGACTTGTCTCCATTAAACTAGACTTGGACCCTATCAGCAGCCCTGGGTCCAAGTCCTCAACGTTCTAAAGAAACCAGAGATCACAAAACTATTATTGGGAAGGCACTCAAGCAAGCCTGCTGACAATGGTGGGTGCACTTGCTTTGGCCTGTGCATGAAGGACTGGGGTAAGCACTCTTAACAGACTCCTACTACAAGCAAGGGATAAACAACAAATGCCTCTACTATAGGCTGTGCACAATATTTACTTTCTTCAGAACTCAGAACCAAATCTAGTAGGGACAGACCAAAAAATAAATGTAGATGGCTCAATGCCTTTCCCTTTTGACATTCAAGACTTTCTGACTGAGGTCAGCGTCTCCTGACCTTTATTTCCTGTACTCACACAGAAGGCTCCACAGTCCTAGAGGACTATGAGTTTGGTTAGGCTGCTGACTGTTCGTCAGAATTCACCAGTAGACATCGCTGAGACACAAGCCATTACATAGATACCATTCCATCGATTAGTAACAAACAAGGTTAGAGAGACACTGCATACTAGCCTAACTCTAACTTCTTTAAATTTTACCGATTTCATAAATCCCCAACCTGTAACTGAAGATAGTTGAATGGAATTTGTGGGAAAGAAGCCCCTGTCTGCCTCTGCCCGTCTCTGTATGTCATCTCTCTCCCTCAGTGTGTGTTATGTATGTATGTTCATGCACATGTGCATGCATCTATGCATGATTCAGATATATCAAAGTGTTTATAAAGCAAATCTCAATTGGTATGTTCACTGGCCCCCAAAGCCCAACTGTTATCTGTAGAACAGAAAAGCTGATTCCACTCATATCAAATTGATATGTTCTCAGTTCATGGAAAATTCCAGAGGCTTTTAGAAAATTTGCTGCAGTGCTTTGAATGATTCTTGGTGAAGCTAGATGATCTCAGACCTGTTCAAGACAGTGCCCTACCCATGTGGGGTCCATGTATGTCCCCAATGGTCTGTAACCTGTGCTGGTCTTTTTTTTTTTTTTTCATGCTGACAATCCTTTTTTTTTTTTTTTAAATTGTAAAAATACCATATAGAGGGGTTACAATTACATGGGCAAGGTAATGAGTACATTTCTAATCAAGCATTGTTGCCTCCTCCTTTGTTTCCCCTTCCTATAGAGCACATGGGCAGCAAAGACGGCGCTGAGAGGGAGTTGAGTGGGCAGAGCCCAATTTGCTTTACATTCACTGCATAACCAGCCCGTGGAAGCTTAGGTGCATGATAGGGTGTGACCTTGACAGTGATTGGTTCCTCTTCCTCCCCTGCCATGCAACTCGCTCTTTTTTTTTCTTTAAAAAGGGCTTGCTCTGTGTTAATAAACGAATCTTCCTGCTTGACTTGACTCCCCGCTGAATCTGATTGTCTCCCGGGCTGAGGGAGGCTGGGGAACTTGCTAGAGGCCACACTAAACTTTCCTGGACCCCGTCCATCTTTTGTGCATGGGATGGACGAAGACCAGACACCTTCCCATCCCTTCCCATCTCCTAACCTCCTAACTCCACCCCCTTCTCCCCCCCCCCCAAAGTTGTAAAGTTCATTATTCGACATAACAACTTATACATCCCATTGTTGCAATGGGTCCACCTGTATCCCTATTAACGACTTGTACATCTCATTGCTGCAATGGGTCCACCTGTATCCCTATTTAAACGATTTGTTTTTCCCTTCCCCTCTGCAAATTATACCGACATAAAATACAGTGAAAACAGGGGTTATACCATGGGGGAGGGTCATACAAAGCAGCAAAGAAATCATCTTATAATCATCTTATAATCATCGCAAGAAAGAAAAAAACATTTGAATTTTTATCTTAGGGTTCATTTCCCCTAACATCAACTTATCTGACCTTTTCTGCTTGACTCAGACATATACTAGTTATTGCAAATAAGGAAAACCATAAGACCTATGTTTTTTTGGGCCTGGCTTACTTAATATAATTTTTTCCAAGTCTTTCCATTTCTTAACAAATGGGGCAATGTCATTCTTTCTGATGGAGGCATAGAATTCCATTGTGTATATATACCACATTTTCTTGATCCATTCATTTACTGAGGGGCACCTGGGTTGGTTCCATATCTTAGCTATGGTAAATAATGCTGCAATAAACATAGTTGTGCTGTAGCTTTAGTATGGTCTTGTTTGTGATCATTTGGGTAAATGCCCAAAAGTGGGATTGCTGGGTCATAGGGGAGCTCTATGTGGAGTCTTTTGAGGAACCTCCATACTACTTTCCAAAGTGGTTGAACAAGTTTACACTCCCACCAACAATGCAGTAGGGTTCCCTTCTGGCCACATCCCCTCCAGCATCTGTTGTTATTAGAGTTCTTGATTATAACCATCCTAACTGGGGTGAGGTGGTATCTCAATAGTGTTTTGATTTGCATTTCTTTTATGGCTAGAGAGGTTGAACATTTCTTCATGTGTCTATTGGCCATCCTTCTTTCCTCTTTACAGAAGTTTCTCTTTAAGTCTTTAGCCCACTTATTTATTGGGAAGTTGTTTTTTTGAGGATTTGTTTTTGGGAGATTTAATTTTTTGAGTTCCAGGTATATTTTAGATATGAGACTCTTATCTGTTGTATGGCTAGGGAAGATCTTCTCCCAATCCATGGGCTTTCTATTGAGCTTGCTAGCTATGTCCTTTGCCATGCAGAAGCTCTGCAATTTCATACAATCCAGTTGTCCAACCTTTCTTTGATTTGTTGTGTTTCTGGGTCTCTATTAAGAAAATTTCGGCCTGTGCAAAGGAGACCTAGGATTTCTCCTATTCAATCCTGTAATGTTTTCAGAGTGTCTGCTTTGACTCTGAGGTCTTTGATCCATTTGGAGTTGATTCTGGTGTAGGGTGATATATAAGGATCTAGCTTTAGTTTTCTACAAGTGATTAACCAATTTTGCCAGCACCATTTACTGAAGAGTCTGTCTTTCTTCCATTCTATTTTTTTAGCTCCCTTATCGAAGATTAGATGACTATATGTCTGTAAGTTCATTTCTGGGTTTTTAATTCTATTCCATTGGTCCTGAGGTCTGTTCTTGTGCCAGTACCAAGCTGTTTTGATTACTATGGTTTTGTAGTAGAGTTTGAAATTTGGTATTGATATTCCTCTAGCACTGTTCTTTCTGTTAAGGATTGTTTTTGCTATTCGGGGGTCTTTTATTGCTCCATATGAATTTTTAGATTGCCTCTTCTATTTCCTTGAAGAATGAGGTTGGAATATTGATAGGTATTGCATTAAATTTGTAGATAGTCTTGGGAAGTATTGCCATTTTCATGATGTTGATCCTTCCAATCCAGGAGCATGGGAGGTTTTTGCCACGTTCTAAGTTCTGTTTTGATTTCCTTTTTCAGGTTTTTAAAGTTTTCATCATAGATATCCTTCACTTCTTTGGTTAAGTTAATTCCTAGGTATTTTGTTTTTTGTGGGGCTATTACAAATGGAGTTGCTTTCCTGATTTCAACCCCGCTTTTCTCATTGTTGGCATACAGAAAAACCATTGATTTTTGAGGGTTAATTTTATACTCTGCTACTTTGCCAAAGTTTTGAATCAGATTGAGTAATTTGGGAGTGGAATCCGTGGGATTCTTTAAATACAAAATCATGTCATCTGCAAAGAGGGGGAGTTTTACTTCATCTTTCCCTATTTGGATCTGTTTTATGTTTCCATCTTGTCTTATTGCTGTAGCTAGGCATTCTAATACTAAATTGAAGAGAAGTGGAGAGAGTGGACATCCTTGTCTCATTCCTGAGTTAAGAGGAAATGGCTTCAGTTTTTCACTATTAAGTATAATGCTGGCTGTAGGTTTGTCATATACAGCCTTTATTGTATTGAGGAATGTTCCCTGGATACCTAGTTCCTGTGTTGGTCTTTGGGAACCCCTTCATACTTCTGGCTCTATGTTTCATGAATCACTTTGCATAGAATAGTCATTGACTTTGAAATTCCTTTCATCTCCTTTCCTTAGAACTATTTGTGAGTAGCATTACAATAAGAAGACTAGTAAGAATCTTGTACATTAAGATAAAAGAGATAGAATTTTGGCATAAGTCTATTATATTTGGAAAATATTGGACTGTGCTGGTGGCTAGGGAGCAGTGAACACCCACCCTTGGTGTGGTTCATGTGTCCTTTCTGAGCTGGTTCCTAGAGCCAAGTTCAAAAATGAGCAAACTGACTGAACACAGCAGAGGGCAAATCTAAGGGCTGTCCCACTACCCAGGACATACAGGAGAGCATGCCTTGTCTGAGGCTACACAACCCTCTGCTGGAAAGTGATTTTTGCCATAGCTTTTAAACACATGGTATAGTGTTATGCTGTGAAAAGTACCCACTTCAAATGTAAGTACTTTTGTTCTGAGAGATGAAAGAAAACACACAGGTAAGCTCTAGCATAAGACCTGTTTATGACAGCTGCCCATACTCTATCCCTGATTGTTTGTAACCGCATTATACTGGTATAAAGGGACTTCAGATCTGCTTAGTATGACAACCGCAATACCTTCTGTAATTATTTCCATGGAGCAGTCATGCAGCCTCTGGTTTTTTTCTTCATCACTGACTTTCTACTTTCTTTTAGTTTTCATTTTTAGAAATTCATGTCTAGTGACACTTATACCTATTGGTTTTGAGGATGCTTTTAGGAACTCATTTGAATATTTAAAACAAATGATCTCTATACTTTGGCTAATTTTCCAAAGAGAAGCTCAAGCCTGAGACAGAAATTCGACTCTAATTATATCCGTGGTGCCTGGGAGGCATCCCCAGCTTAGAAGAGTCAATGTAAAAGGAGAAAACAATCAGGAACCATTAGTTGGGTCTTGGCTAAATGTCAACAATGTAGCCACTGTGAACTGCAAGCCATCCCTGCGGTAGGCACCAGTCCCCCTTCTCCTGTTTCTGCCCACAGTCACATTTCCAGTCAGGAAAGCAAAGAGGACTTTGATTGGTATTGTTTCGCTGGAATTAGGCTCAGCAAGCTTTTTCAGAGACTTCTTAAAAGTCTGTCCCTTCTTCTGGTCATCATTGTATTCTCTCTCCCCTCACCCCACCTCCCCTGCTTTTAAGCCATTTTACTGGAAAACTCCTTGGCAGCAAGCTTCTCTTCTTTCTGTTATAGCAGCTCCAACTTCCCATTGGCCCACACATAATGCCATTGGCCAAGCAGGAGTGAATGCAGGGAAATTGTATTTCCTTTCATCAGTCCACGTTTGTACTGAAAATGGGAACCAGCAGAGCCCCCTCCCCCCAAGCCCATCATATGCCACAAAGTCACCATCGGACTAGTTGGCCTGAAGTTGAGACCAGCCAGATGTTGAGATGTCAGAAATACCACCAGCACTCATGGTATTCTCATAGTTACCTCATAGTATCTCTGATTCAGAAAAGGCATCAGGCAGAGGTGACAGCCTGATTGGATGATTGTTTCATTGCCAGGTCTCCAAGGACCAATCAGGATGAGCAGTCCTGACTTGCCATCTGAGGACTCTTCTGATGTCAGCCTTCTGAGTAGCTTGGATTACAGGTGTGAGCCACCAGTACCCAGCTTAGAAGTTTGAGAATCCAATGAGGGCCTTCACCTAAAACTCAACCTCAAACCACATCACTGCCCAGGGGCATGGAGAGAGATGTTGAAGAACACCATCAAGATTTTCCTGGGAAGATATCGCAAGGATATAAGAAATAAGGAAGGGAAATGCAAAGAAGCCAATAAACTGTGTGAGCATTGATTTTTAAAAAAGATTCATGGACTGGGAAGGTGGCTCAATGGTAGAATACTTGCCTCACATACATGAGGCCCTGGGTTCAATCCCTCAGTACCGCATAAACAGAAAAAGCTGGAAGTGGTGCTGTGGCTCAAGTGGTAGAGCACTAACTTTGAGCTGAAGAGCGGAAGGACAGCTCCCAGGCCCAGAGTTCAAGCTCCACAGCTGTCAAAAAAGAAAAAGAAAAAAGATCCAGAAGAATATAGATATGCAGAAGTTTATTCCTTTTTCCTGAGAACTCCACTCCATGTGTGAAGTAGGAAGACCTTGACTAGATTTCTGCCTGGGCTGAGGTTTTCTGCTTGTTTTCTTTTTAAAATGACACTTTTTCAGAAGTTGTTTCATGGCAAAGGTGAAGGAAAAATCCTCTGTTCGTGAATCTTCAAGTCACTATTAGAGTTTTCTAAGAATATCTACCCAAGGGCTACTAGAATTTGATTTACACACTGTGGTGTTCTTATGTGCACTGGCGAATAGTAGGCACTTGAAGGGGAATTAGGAATTGAACTAAAGCCTTCTGGTTGCATGAGATTAGACCTGTAGGGGAAATAAGAGGTTTCTGTGGAAACAAGAGGAAGGGAGCACTCGTGGTAATTTGAAGAGCTCATCCTAGGCCAGCCCTTCTCCAGCCCATTAGAATTACCACAATTCCAATGTCTAAATCTCTTCCAGATCATTCACACAAGACATTAGGATGAGCCAGGGAGGTCAGTATTGTCAAAGTAGTCCAGGTAATTCTCAACAGTGGTTGAAACTGAGCAATAGTTTTCTAAGCTAAAGAAACCATCACTCATCATCATTGGTGCTTTGTCTTTCGAGGAGTTACAGGTGGTTGTGGTGGGGTGGGGAGTGGAGTTTATACAGTCTCTCTTCTCTAATGATGCTAAAGCTTGTTGACTTAGAGGGTACCTCCTGGACCAGATGCATCAACACTGCCTGGAACCTTGATGAAAAAAAATTTACAGAATTTTGCCTCCTCCCCTCATTGAATCAGAATTGTAGTAGGGAAATGTTTCTTAAGCTTTAATGTGCATAAGAAACACCTGGGATCCTGTTAAAATGCAGATTCTGTTTCAGTAGGTCTGGGGTGCAGTCCAAGATCCTGCATTTCTAACAAGCTCCCAAATGATTCCGACTCTGCCAATCCATGGACCACCCTTTGAGCTACAAGGCAGCAGAGGACTTGGAACAGACACAAATGGAAGTTGCTCCAAAAGCAATGCTCCAACTTTAGAAATTGCTCTGCAGGAATGGTGCTGAAAGGTTGCATGGAGTATCTTCATAAAGGACACCAAAGACTTCACAGGAGTGGCTGTTATTCCCAGAGCAGCCAATAATAATTACCACCAGCAAGAGATGCTTTTGCTAGGAACTTCCAGAAACTGCCATTCAGAGCTGGCACTAAATGAAGCTACAAGGCTTCATTTGTCCAGATTACTTAGCCAGTTGGAACCTTCTTTGCAGCCCCGCCCAAGGGATACTTGAAAATAAAGGAAGTGGCCTTTTTGTTATCACTCACTATCTAGAGGAGAGAACCATATAGTTGAGGTTGAAATTCAAAACTGATTTTTTTCCCATCAAGTTCCCTTGTGAGGCTTATAGATCCTTTTTACTCTGTACAAATATTTGTAGAGTGCCTACTTTGTACCAGGCCCTGAATTCAGACTTAGATATGAATGTCTAGAATCTGGTTGGGGCTTCAGCCAGCAGTTAAGACTTCAAAATGCAACCCGATCCTCATTGGAGAGGATACTGTGGCTTGAGAGAAGACATATACTGGCATGGTGCTCATAAACATCTTAGCTATTATATAAATCCCATGCTTAACATCAATTGATGTCAATTTCAGAAATAAGATCATATATGATTCATTTGGAATCAGGTACTGGAAAAGCCAATGCAATTACTGGAAGGAATCTGACACCGCTGAGCAACTCTTGAGTAAAGGCTAAAAACACAATATTTTGGAATGAAATGGCAGCCATTAAGGATATTGTATAACTGTTTTGGGGCTGCAATACCATAACCAATTTGAGAGTCTGGGAAAGGTTTGGTTCTGGGCAAGAAAAATAAGTAGGAGCTTGGACCTTGGGTTGTAGTTTTCCCTATACAAAAAGGCTTTGCCTGGGACACTTGATGGGTCCATTCAAATCCCACCCTTTGAATTAATTTTCTCCAAAGAGAGACTGATGGTCCCTAGAACTCTCAAACACCCTATAAACAGTGTTATTTATGATTCATGCCAGGCCAGGGTTTTCTTCTTTAAAGAGCTATATTTACCTGTTTATCAAGACAAGATGACATCTCACACAATATATACTGCATTGGCGCAGGGTCAGAATTATGTGGAACAAATAATCACCAATGAGAGGCTCTGGAACCTCAGCTAAGCTAGGAGTACGATCTGAGCTCATTATTAGTAGCCAGCAGGAACTCTATGGAGAAAGCTGTTCGGAATTTCCCCTTGCAAAGATGTGTCTGAGTCCACATCTCACTGACATTAAGTGACGTGTATAAAGTTACGGGGTTGTAGATACAAGTGGAGAAGAACAGAGGTTTTCTGGCTTTGCATACCAAAACACTATCCAAAATGTTGTTAGAATTGAAGTTAATAGGGAGAGAAATGAGAAGTTATTAAGAAACAGAGAAACTATAGAGAGGAAAAATTCTGTCATTATAGTAGGGGGTGGATGTCCAAAATGAAACATGTAATCATCTCCATTTGAGGGTCCTTCATGTGTGGGCACAGACAACACAAGGAATGGAAGACCGAGTTCCTTTGGTCAAAGGATTGCGCAGTGTAACTGTGGAAATAGAGCAAGTATAATGATAGACACAATACCAAGGAACATAAGTATAAAATCCATACCTAAGTGATGACAGCTGTATGAGGAGCCAGGAGGTATGCAGGAGAGAAGAAGGAAGGTAATTGGAAAAGTGTGTGGGTAGAAAGAAAATTAATAGAAAGCAGTATTTGTATCTACCTAAGAAAGACACTCACGGATGAAAGCTCTGTGGGGCCCAGATAGAGCCTCCAAAGGGCTCTGCGTTTCTAGGACTGAGAATGTACAGCATGAAATTTCCTGCCGGGCAGAATTTGGCTGGAAAGGGAAAAGGTAAAATAAGAGAAAGCTCTTTTGTAATGCAAATACACACACACACACACACACACACACACACACACACACAACATATGTAAAAAGAAACATCAGCAAAAGAGTGGTGCTATACATGTATGTTGGAGTACATTCGTGAGAGTAACGAGTACAGTTCACAATCTCACCTTCACTTCCCAAAGCTTACAGTGTCCCATTTACAATTGTTCAAATAAAGTTTGGTTTGTACTAAAGTGCTAGCTGACTAGTACGAATTGCTGCCTCTCTTAGCTTCTAACTTGACAAAAATATTTGCGGAGGCTCAAATAGAGATGCAGATGCAAAGAAGGAGATATTCCTTTTTGTTTTGTTCTAAATTTTATTTTATTGTAAAGATGCTGTACAGAGGGTTACAGTTACATGAGTAAGGCAAGGCATATATTTCTTGCTGAGTATTGTTACCTGCTGCTCCCTATTGTTACCTGTTGCTCTCCCACTATTCCTTCCCTCCCCCACCTCCTTCACTTCTCCTCCCCTGCCCTGAAGTTGTAAAGTTCATTTCCAACATACTACCTTGTGGATATCATTGCTGCAATGGGTCATCCTGTGTCCTTGTTTCAGCGTTTTGTCATTCCCCTTCCCCTCCCCAAATTAGACAAATGTATATACAAGATGCAGGGTACCAAAATCAAATACAGTGACAACAGGGGATATACCATGGGGGAAGAACATACAAAGGAAACAAAAAAAAAAATCACACAGTACATTAAAAACAACAGAAACGACAAAGAAAGGCCTCTTTTTTTGTTTGTTTGTTTGTTTTTTAAACTGTTTCTGTGCTTTTGTTTTGTTTTGTTTTTATTTTATTTTATTTTATTTGAGAACATACTGTACAGAGGCGTTACAAAAGAAAGGCCTCTTGTGTTCATATCTTGGGGCTCATTTCACTTTGCATTATCTTATATGGTCATATGTACATAGCTTTTGAGCTTTTGAGCTCATCTGCTAAAATTATGCTAGACGTATTCTAATTATTGCAAATGAGGGAAACCATGGGACCTATATTTCTTTGAGTCTGGCTTACTTCACTTAATATGATTTTTTCAAGTCTTTCCATTTCCTAACAAATGGAGTGGTTCCATTCTTTTTGATGGAAGCATAGAATTCCATTGTGTGTGTATGCATATACCACAATTTCTTTTTTTGGGGGGAGGGGTCCGGTCATGGGCCTGAACTCTGGGCCTGGGCGCTGTCCCTCAACTCTTCAGCTCAAGGCTAGCACTCTACCACTTGAACCACAGCGCCACTTCTGCCTTTTTTTTCCTGCTTATGTGGTGCTAAGGAATCGAACCCAGGGCCTCATAGATGCAAGGCAAGCACTCTACCACTGAACCATCTTCCCAGCCCTATACCACATTTTCTTGATCCATTCATCTACTGAGGGGCATCTGTGTTGGTTCCATATCTTAGCTATGGTGACTAATGCTGTGATAAACATAATTGTGCTAGTAGCTTTAGTATGGCCTTGTTTATGATCAAACAAGATGCTACTGTTGGAAGCTGTGAGGGATCTGTTATAAAATCCAAGCTATTTATACATGCATGTGAATATACACATATACATACGTGCTGAGATGAAAACAAAGGCCTCATGCATGCTGAGAAAATTAAATACTCTGCCAATAAACTATACCTCCAGCTATTTTGTTTTGGGGAGAGGGTCTTTTTACCTTTTTATCTGTGCTGACCTCAAAATGCTCCTGCCTTTACCTCTTGAGCAGCAGAAATTATAGGTATGTGCTACCACATCTAATTTTGAGCACACACACATACATATTTTATATGCTGTCTATATAGTTACTCTCACAAGGAAAGAAAGATTTACAAATCATCCTTTATAAGCTTGTTGCTATTTTCAATTACTTTTTAAATGATAAATATAATATTTCAAATTAATATTTATATTATGGAAAGAAAATTACCTTCAAAAGTTGTCATAAGGCATAGGTTTCTACTTGTTTTATAAATTATATGAAACACTTAATATTCGCTTAGCTGCAAAGGATACTGTTTATATGTTTGATAGAATTTATCTCTAGGGGAATAAGATACTTAAGCACTTTATTTTACAAAATTAGTCAGCAATTTGATTTTTTAAACGAACTCTTAAGATTGGCTCTTATTTGAAACATTTTTCACAAATTGTTTTCAATGCTATTTTGAGGTTATATAGACAAAACCAAACACATGTGACTTTTACGCAGACAAACATTTATATTGTAAATATATAGGCAATACCATTGAGAGTATGTAAAATATGCTAGTCACTGATTAATATGGGGGAAAATGGTCTCCTATTTTCATGAAATTATGTTGATTGAAATTATTTTCCATTAGAGAAGGAGAACAGAACGTGTAGGCTCTCCAAAGACCACATGCTTCCGTGGGTCTCCAGCATCATATTCCTGTAGAGGTTTCTCTGCGCATTGCCCAGGCCCTGCCACCCCTCCCAGGTGAAATCCAGAGATACATCCTCAAATGATATCAACCCTGGAAATGCATTCATTTTCTTTGCTCTTGTAAGCACATAAAGGTCTCTGGAATTGCAGCTTCTTCCTGACTTCCATGGTGTTGGGCAACCTCTCTATGTGGATCTCCCAGCATTGAGGCTGGCAAGGTGACTGGTGTTGTGGCAGAGCCTCTGGGCAGAGGAGATGGAACCCCAGAGGGAATTTTTGTACGGTTTCAAATGTGGGGGTGGGGGGATAACCCAGTTGCACATACACAGGAAGCTCCACTTCCTGGTTTAACAGCAGGCAGACCCACACTCACTTGAGGGAGGGGAAGAAGATCTCACACTCCTCTATTCTTTGTTTAAAGAAACCAAGTGTTCTTAATGTGTTGAACATGGAAACTTTGCTTCTTTGACAGAGATGAAGGCTCCCTTCTCTACTTCAACCTGGATTCCTTCAAGTAGGGCCTCCATTGCAGACAGCAATATGGCATTACTGACTGAGCTCCTTCACAGGAAGCACTGTATTCAGGGGTAGAGACTAAAACTCTGGTAGTGGGCTTGTAAGGAATCAGAGTTTATAATATATTTAATTAGTGTAACATGTTAGAGATCAATGCCTTGGAAGGAGGGCAAAAAAAATTCCCTCTTTAGTAGAACCCATGCAATGTCAGCCTGGATTGGTGCTTAAGCTGATAGATTAAATAAAGACTTTTTAAACTGAAGAGCTTGGGTGGAGGTGGCTCACCTCTGGAATCTCATGAGGCTGAGATCTGAGGATCATGGTTCCCAGATCATAGATCCCATGAAGAAAGTTGGTGAGACTCTTTCCTCCAATTAACCACCAAAACATCAGAAGTGCAGCTGTGGCTCAAAGAGGTAGATTGCTAGCCTTGAGTAAAAGAGCTCAAGGATAGTACCTAGGCCCTGAGTTCAGGCCTCATGACTGAAAAAAATAAATGAGTGAATAAATAAATAAATAAAGTGAGAAACTAACAAAACCACTATCATATCACATAATACAATGTAAAATGGCCATATTGAGAAGAAAAGAAATGGAAGAAGTAAAGCAGGATGTGGAGATAACAATATTTGCAATAGCTTAATTAGAGTCTGCATGACAGGTGTCCGAAGCAGAATTTAATGGGTAGAATTAAAATTAGTGACATGGTAGATTAGTACAGAAATTGTGTCTTCCAGAAGACAGAGGAAAGGGGAAAAATACTTTAACAGGAGAGGAAAGATTATTACCTAGGGAATTGAAATAACTAATTATGAACTACAGATTTCCTAGGGGAAATAAAACAAACTATAGTTGGATAGAAATGATAATCCAAAACATGATGAGAAAATGGCTTTGAAGGCAGAAAAAAAATTACTGACTTTGAGATGCAAAAGGTTCTTTAGTTCAGCCAAAAAGTATTCTCAAAAACCTTACTAGTGAAATGTTGAAGTTACAAGGAAAAGTGAATGAAAATTAACATGAATCTAGCCAGAAAAAAAAAAAAATCTATCCACAAATGAGCAAAATCAGACAAGATTTCAACTTCTTTCCATAGTGGTCAATGCCAGAAATGTTACAGGGCGGAGATGACAAGAGTTTGAAAGGAAAAAAAATCTATAAACCACGAATATTGTACTCATTTTTCATCTCTTAAGGCAACAGAAGTTCATCTCAACACAAAGACAGATATCTACTATCTGAGGACTAACTTTCCTTGGCTTAAGTTACCTGAAATCAACCATGATTTGAAAACATTAAACAGAAACCTTCAGCAATAAGCAATTCATAAAATATGAGCACAGACTGTGAGTTCTTTGAAGTCAGGGGCTGTCCTATGAAGATGTAGTTTTCAATCCAGCATCACTTCGGTGTTTATTGGAAAGATGCATCTCAGGCATAGTGGGTTAGAATTTACACCTTATCAAGGTCCTCAGAGCATCTGTGAAAGCACTTTCAGATTGTTGTTGTTGTTGTTTTTGATTTTTTTTTTTTTTGTCCATTGTGGGGCTTGAGCTCTGGGCCTGGGCACTGTACCTGAGCTGTTCAGCTCAAGGCCAGTGCTCTACCATTTGAACTACAGTGCCACTTCAGGTTTTCTGGTGGTTAATTGGCAATAAGAGTCTCATGGAATCCCAATGTTGTTTTGATTTGCATTTCTTTTATGGCTAAAAAAGTTGAGCATTTCTTCATGTGTCTACTGGCCATTCTTATTTCCTCTTCAGAGAAGTTTCTCTTTAAGTCTTTAGCCTACTTATTTATCGGGCAGTTGTTTCTTTGAGGATTTGTTTTGGGGGGATTTAAGTTTTTGAGTTCTAAGTATATTTTAGATATGAGGACCTTGTCTATTGTATGGCTAGTGAAGATCTTCTCCCAATCTGTGGGCTTTCTATTGATCTTGCTAGCTATGTCCTTTGCCATGCAGAAGCTCTGCAGTCTCATGCAATCCCATTTGTCCAACCTTTCTTTGATTTTTGTTTTAGTGTTTCTGGGTCTCTATTAAGGAAATTTTGGCCTGTGCCAAGGAGCCCCAGAATTTCTCCTATTCCTTTCTGTAATGTTTTCAGGGTGTCTGCTTTTACATCGAGGTCTTTGATCCATTTGGAGCTGATTCAGGTGCAGAGTGATATATAAGAATCTAACTTTAGTTTTTTACAGGTATTTAACCAATTTTGCCAGCACCATTTGCTGAAGTTGAAGCACTCTGGAAAGCAGTATGGAGGTTCATCAAAAGACTTCTCATAGAGTTCCCCTATGACCCAGCAATCCTAATTCTGGGCATTTACCCAAATGATCACAAACAAGGCCATACTAAAACTACCAGCATAACTATGTTTATTGCAGCATTATTCACCATAGCTAAGATATAGAACCAACCCAGATGCCCCTTAGTAGATGAATGGATCAAGAAAATGTGGTATAATATACACAATGAAATTCTATGCTTCCATCAGAAAGAATGGAACCGCCTCATTTGTTAGGAAATGGAAATATTTGAAAAAATCATATTAAGTGAAGTAAGTCAGACCCAAACAAATACAGGTCCCATGGTTGCCCGTATTTGCAATGATTAGTATACATCTAGAATAATCTTATCAGATGATCAAAAAAGCTCAAAAACTATGTAAATATGACCACATAAAATGATGCTAAATGAAATGAACCTCAAGATATGAACACAAGAGGTCTTTCTCTGTTGTTGTTGTTTAAATGTACCATGTGATTTTTTTTTGTTTCTTTTGTGTGTTTTTCCCCCTATCGTATATCCCCTGTTGTCACTGTATTTGATTTTGGTATCCTACATCTTGTATATACATTTATCTAACTTTGGGAAGCGAAGGGGAATGACAAAATGCTGAAACAAGAATACAGGATGACCCATTGCAACAATGAGACTCACAAGACACTCAGCTGGAAACCAACTTTACATCTTGGGGGGGAGAGCAGAGGGGAGGGAGGATAAGGAAAGTAGGGGAGGGAAGGGATAGTAGGAGAAAAACAAAGGAGGAGGTAACAATGTTCAACAAGAAATGTACTCATTACCTTACTCATGTAACTGTAACCACCCTGTGTATCATCTTTACAATAAAATATTTTTTTAAAAAAGTCTCAGGGACTTTCCTGCCCAGTCTGTCTTTGTACCACGATCTTCAGATCTCAGCCTCCTGAGTAACTATGATTACAGGTGTAATCCTAGCATCCGGCACTTTCCATTTTAATGTTAGTGGTAGGAGGAACAAATTATGTGAAATTTCTTCAGTTGTGACTTGTCAAAATACCTCTATGTGAGAGAGCTGAAAGAGACTGGTTACTTGATTTAGAGAACACCAGCTACCCGACAGTGAAAAGAGTTTGGCAGTCCCGCCAGCCTAACATGAAAATACAGGGAACTGTGAGGCCTGGGAGGAAGAGCACACGGCTCCCCTGCACAGGGAATCTGATTCAGCTGCAGTACAATTCTGCTAGATTTGGGCCTCAGCTGTTGCTTCCTATGAAACCTCTTGCTTTTTAAACGTTGGCAACCAATTTGTTTCAAAATTTTCTCCCAAGGTGTGATAGTTGATTTTTACCTCGACTGGTTTAAGGGATACTAAGATAGCTAATGAAGCATGAAGCATGATATCTGGATGTGTGTATGAGAGGGTATTTTTGCCCAAGAGTGGGCTTGGTAAGAAAGCCCTCCCCCCCAAGTAAGACAGAGAACAAAGTGGCAGGGGCCAGGCATGGAAGCTAAGAAATACACTTCTAACAAACAAGACAAAAGGTTAAAAAAAAACAAAACAGGAACAAAGAATAAATCAAACAAAAAAACCCTCTTGTTTCCATTTCTTGGAGTTCATTTTGATGAATATCATTTTATTTTGATTCTATTGCACATAGCTGTTGAGCCTTTGTGATCCTCTCCTAAGAATATCCTCCTTTGGTCTCACGGGGTGAATGTCTAAAGACACGTATACTTTATCATGTTCAAGTGTTTTTTTTTAATTTTACAATCCAGTGTGTTTACTTGCAGATTTATCAGCACATTCTAGTTATCACCAATGAGGGAAATTGTCTTTGAGAAGGTAAGGAGGGGTAAGAGAAAGGGAGGGTCAAAGAGTGAACAAATGCAGCAGTGATATTCAGCAGACACCATGCTGAAAATGAATTATACAATTTATGGATGAGGAAGAGGGAAAAACTGGGAAAGAGCAAGGGAAGGGGTAACACCATTCAAAACACCATCCACAGCCCAAAGGTCTCAAGCCTTCTGCTTTTACTTACATAATCAACTTCCCAAGTTTTCTGATCAAGTCAAGTTACACCACCAGTCTTCCTGGTTCTTCCCTTGTACAGGGTAAATCATGGGATGTCTCAACCTACATAATCAGGCAACCCAGTTCTCATAACAAATCTCCTCTTAAATATCTATCTGTTATCTATCTCATCTGTCTAGCTACCGATTATCTACCTATCTATCTATCCTATGTCTCTATGATCTATCTTATTAGTTCTACTTCTCTGGAAATCTTGTGCTGGGCCAGTAGGCAAAACACAGCACACGTTGGAGGGCAGATTCTATCATCTTAGAGGTGGAACAATATTTTCATACTATTGTACAAGAGGTTGATTCCAGTTTTCTTGTCCTCAAATGTGTGACAGAGTAGGTCCAGTTTAAGTCATGCATTAATTTTCCAATCTTGTATTAGATAATAGGCCCTGCTGTGTTACAGAGCTTTAAAGACACTTCAGGTGGAAATACAGGGGTGGGGGGGGCGGGAGAAGAGGGGCAGGCTCAGGCTCAGGAAGTTTCCCTGGAAAGGCAATGAAGAATCTGTGATTTAATATCCAGATGTGTGAAATGCTTGTAAGCCCTGTGGAGTATTGAAATAGACATTTCCTTCAACACTAGGCTTGTGTGGGGAATGGGTCAGATGACAATGATGGTACTGAGAGTTTGTTTTCCTAAAAAAAATTCTAAGGACCCCCTAAATTGGCTAGATGAAAGTAAATAAGAAAGAGAGATGTGGGAAAGGTGATGTAACCATGCAACCCTGGGTAAAAGGAAAGTTGGAAGAGGTACTGCAAGGGAGAGAGACAGGAGGCAGCAATGGATGGGCCAGCCAGTTAGTCAGCCTTTGGTTCTTCACCCACTATGAAGATAGCACAGCTCCGGATACTAATGATGTAACAGTGGATAAGACTGGTCAAATTCCGGCCCTTGTGATCTCCCACCACTTTCACATCCCATGCTCTATAGTCCGTCTTTGCCTCTTGATATTGTTGCCTCCCATCTTTACATCATAACACCATCCTGTTTTTAAACCATGTTGCTCCAATGTGTTGGCATTTGACATCCCTTTACATTAATTGTGCTGGACTCTGGGTCTTGACAGAGTTGGGTGTCTCAGAACTTGGGAACGTCAGCGGCAATCACTGTGAACATCATCAAATTTCCAAGGCCCAAGTGGTGAGAGGTATATCTTCTTGATCAGTTTTAAGCTGGAATCTGTCAAGGAATGTATTGTTTTTTCTCCTTTACCTTAAACAGAATTGTTGTAAGGGGTTGCCTCCCAAATTTTCAGTCTCTCAGATTTCTAAATTCAAGCAGGAATCTTCTTGGAGTAGAAGTAGTCCTCTTCGGTCTCTGAGCATCTCTTGGTTGGAGATATTGCTTCATTATACCTCATGTTGGTAGTAACTTCACCTTAACTGTAGTCAGTACCTGTTAGGACAACAGAAATTCTCTAATAAATGGGCACAGTTTCTTATTTGTATGAGAGAGTCATGTTTAGCTCATGCTCTTTATCAAGAAAGAATATCAGCACAAATGGTGGTTTGTGACTGACGAGAAGTCTTGGTGAATTTCCATTCTTTACATCTATAGGGGTAAATTTCTCTGAACAATGCCATTAATTATCATTGCATGGGTAAATATCTGCATTCATATGGGTAACAGTAAATCACTGAAATAATTCACCCACTGGGCATTAATAATGAGTGTGGTTACTTTTTCCGGGAATTTACTTTATTTTTCCCTTTAATATTTCAAGTATATTCAAATTACTTTAACCAGAGTGACAATAACAAAATTTGACCATGTCTGTTTAATATACCCACAAAGGCCAAAATGTCTACGAAAAGGGGGCTCATGGTGTCTGCACATTTCTTCTTATGGGAGGTTCGTGGAATTCATTCTATATATGTACCATTGTCTTATGAAGGAAGTTAATACAAGCTCTTTCTTTGTATGTCCTGCTCCTGATCCTGGGCTTTCTCATGTATAGCATTGGTCATTCACTTCTGGAACTCAGACCTCCCCCAAGCCCTTTACCCAGCTTCTTTCTTGCCTTCCTTTAATGATTTCTTATTTAAAACATTTCTTAAGAAATGTTACTGGGGTTTTATTGAGCATCAGCTATTTGGATGCAATTGCCAGTAAATTGTCATTACTAAATGGAAGAACCACAGATCTTGGAGCCTTTGAGCCCTGTTCAGCTAAGAGACTACAGTTAAAAGTCCCCAGTTAAGTACCTACCTTCCAGGTTGGGCCTAGCTCTCACCATGAAGAATATTCTCAGGGATTCCTAGGGTGTGGTATCTGCTCTGATCTACTTTCCATGCTGCTTGGCACAGTGGCTGGCATGTTGAGAGGCCTCAAGGCATTTATTTGCCAAACCTTTTAGTAAATAAAGTGTTTTTTCCCCCAATGTCTCCTCTCCCCTCAGTATGGATCTGTCCACCCACTTCAGAAGACATTTCCTCTGGAAATTGTCAGAGGAAACTCTTCTTTCTTGAATGATTTGTTGTTTGCAAAGAGGGAGACAATTTTTAAGTAAAGAAGTATATCATTTTAAAGATAAATAAATCACTGGCAAAAATAACTGTTAACAAGACCATACAATTGATTTCTCTCAGCCCATCCTTCCTTGCAGGAAGTGGTTCATAGTGTGGTAGATGCTCTTGGTTGAACAGACCCTGAAGGCTAAGCCCACTCTTGAGGACCAAAACATGATTAGGCTTAATTAGCTCAAGTAGATCATTCTGGTGGTATTATCTTTGGGAGCAATTGGTTTGGAAAAAGGATCCCTACCAATGGATGGAAAGAGGGTGGCGGAATAGGATAAGAAAGTTTTCTTGTTTGCATAGAGATGTCAATCTTGTTCTGGCCTTCAAGTTTTGGTGTATGAAGATAATCCAGTTAGGAGTGTTGCCACAATCTTTTCACCATATGGAGACAAACTACAAGACAATAGCCAATGCCCTCAGGACAGCAACAGCAGAACTCTGAAAAGAATAGGATCTTTGATCATGTTGTGGAGTCTCTAAATTAACCAACCCTGGACCTGCCATACCTCAGACTACTTCTCCTTTGTGAAAATTATACCCTTTATTGTTTAGGCCAGTTTCAGTTAAGTCTTTTGTTACTTAGAGCCAAAAGAATAGACATGAGAAAGCCAACTCTGATCAGAGAATGCCAAGTGTGCAAAGATCAAAAATAAGATGGGTGAACTGAAATGGTTTAAATGGCAAATAGTCTGTGGGGATCTCCAACAATTAAATCTTCCAGTAGCTGATCATGTTCAAATTGTAGGAGGTAAATCCATAGAAGAAATACTAATCTAATTGGGAGAAGATCTTCACTAGCCATACAACGGACAAGGGTCTCATATCTAAAATATACTTGGAACTCAAAAAATTAAATCCCCCAACAACAAATCCTCAAAGAAACAACTGCCCAATAAATAAGTGGGCTAAAGACTTGAAGAGAAACTTCTCTGAAGAAGAAAGAAGGATGGCCAATAGACACATGAAGAAATGCTCAACCTCCCTAGCCATAAAAGAAATGCAAATCAAAACAACATTGAGATACCACCTCACCCCCAGTTAGAATGGCTATAATCAAGAACTCTAACAACAACAGATGCTGGAGGGGATGTGGACAGAAGGGAACCTTACTTCATTGTTGGTGGGAGTGTAAACTTGTTCAACCACTTTGGAAAGCAGTATGGAGGTTCCTGAAAAGACTTCACATAGAGCTCCCCTATGACTCAGCAATCTCACTTTTGGGCATTTACCCAAATGTTTACAAACAAGACCACACTAAAGCTACCAGCACAACTATGTTTATTGCAGCATTATTTACCATAGCTAAGATATGGAACCAACCCAGATGCCCCTCAGTAGATGAATGGATCAAGAAAATGTGGTATATATACACAATGGAATTCTATGTCTCCATCAGAAAGAATGACATTTCCCCATTTGTTAGGAAATGGAAAGGCTTGGAAAAAATTATATTAAGTGAAGTAAGCCAAGCCCAAAGAAGCACAGGTCCCATGGTTTCCCTTATTTGCAATATGTATATGTATGAGTCAAGAAGAAAATGTCAGATAATGTGATGTTAGGAAAATGAACCCTTAGATATGTATTTAAATGTTTTTTTCTTTCATGCATTTGTTTCTAACTCATTTATAAAATTATTTCTTTGTTGCTTTGTATGTCCCTCCCCCACAGTATAACCCCTGCTTTCACTATATTTGCTGTCGGTATAATTTGTGGAGGGGAAGGGGAAAAGCAAGTCGTTTAAGGATACAGGTGGACCCGTTGCAACTATGAGAAGTACAAGTTGTCATGTCGAAAACGAACTTTACAACTTTGGTGTGGGGGGGAGGGGGGATTGGGTGGGGGTCAGGGGGAGGCTGGGAAGGGATGTGAAGGGTAAACAAAGGAGGAGGCTGCAATGCTTGATAAGAAATGTACTCATTATCTTGCCTATGTAATTGTAACCCCTATGTACAGTATGTTCACAGAAAATAAAAATAAAAAATTAAAAAAAAAAAGAAATACTAATCTAAGTGTTTTGACTTTTTATTTTTCCAGGGGCAAGCTCTGGTGAATTTTTTGGGGTTGTCCAAAATTCTGTCTTTTTGTATGAAGAGCCAAGGTTGAGGAGTTATGCAGAGTTTTCATGTTGAGCTGAAAGGAAGAAAGAATGTATATATCCTGTGCACAGGGATTTGGTTGATACAAGAAGAGAAAACCCTTGTCTAGGCAGATGTGGAGGAGGAAGAGGATGGAAAGGTACTGGTATTTGGTGCTTTACTTCCTATCAATCACATAATTCAACACATCTAACATAGAACACTAATGAAAATCGTGAACCCATTTTAAATGGCCGAGTCTAAATTAACAGGTTTAAGTTTTTTTAAATGTCTTTGAGGTTCAGGGCACTATGCTAGGTGCAAGAGGTATATCAGTGAACAAAACAGACATATCTACTCTTTTAGAGCTCATATTCTAACTGGGGACAACAAAACTATCCAACAACCATAACAAAGAGTTATTTAATTAGATCTGATACCTTTTAAAACAAATAGGAGGAAGTAGTCAAAGCTAGATTGGAAATAAACATACATACTCTTCACCACTCTTCTGTAGAGTTCTGTTGTAGTTCTTTGACCATGGGAAATCTACAAGGAAGCTCTTTTCATGTTAGTGATAATGAACAATTGGATCTGGGCCCTTCCTGAGGCAAAGGAGACCCACATGTGTGACAGGTCTTGAACACAATGAGATTCCCCCAGGAAAACATTTAAGGATGGCAAACAAGCCCCAGTGGAAGCCACAACTCAGCAGCACATCCTGGAGGCTGCGATTTTTCTCTGTGTTCTGAACTTGGCTTTTGGAAAAGAAAAAGACACAAATTAATTCCAAACGCCCGAGAAAATGGCTTGAAGAGTGAGCAATGCGTGCATCTGATTTACACTGGGGTTGGCTCCTTAGGGGGCTGACCATCCACTAGACCAGAGATCTACTTTACAAAGTTTGGGCAGTTGTAAATGCAACTCTTCCCATCAGTCCCTGTCTAACACTACAGAGACTTCCCGAAACATTCGTGTGTGTTTTCTTGTTCCCTTTTCTCAACTCAGAACCGGGAAAATATTCAATAAGTAAAATTACCCATGACATATAATTTTATCCACATTTCTCACTAACATTGTCTCCTCTAGACTTCAACAACTAGTTGAACCCATCAGGAAGGGATTACCATTGTTATGAAATGTGTATAATTGATTATACGAGATTCTCGTTAGCCTTGGCATCTGGCAGACTCCTCATATGTCTGAGGGGTCATATGCACGCGCGCGCACACACACACACACACACACACACACACACACACACGTGTGAAAAGAGGTAAATAGAGCAGTGCCTCCCACAGAGTAGGTAATCAGCAAATGCAGAATTGAGTTATCCATTTCTCTGCCCCATTCAGTCCAAAGAGAGATGCTAAGAAAGAGAAATGTCTGTAGATATGAGAAGACATGTTGGCTGAGTGGCGGTGATCCCTCCTGCACCCACATGTAGGAATCTTGATTCAGGCCTTGGCCAATTATTGTAATTCCATTTTCCTGGCCAAGGTGATTAGCTCAGAGAAAGATAGAATCTTAAGTAAGCTAGTAAGGTTCTCCCCTGAGAATGGTTTATGCTATCTGAAAGAAGGTTTGCTCTTCTACCTATGCTAGCAAACTGATAGACTGTGAAGCTGGAGCTTCAGCAATTTCCCATCTATATGCTGAAAATGAACCTGGGGTTGAACCAGATGAAGGATCCCTTGAGAGGTTATTTGAGTCCCTGGCTATAGCTTTTCCTTCAGCTAGCTACACTTTGCCAGTGATCTGAATTAATGCATTTCCTTCTTGGCTTCAGCTAGGCTAAACTGAGTTTCTGTCACTTGAAACCAAATCTTTGTCAATATGCACAGAATATAAAAGCACGCTATCATTTATTGACCACCAACCATATGCCAGGCATCATACAGAGTCCTTTATATAGTGTGTATTATTAACTTTTTGCAGAACGTGTTTCAGAACAGCAAGCTAAGACACTGATAGAAAGATTAAATACTTGAACAACATCATCTGACCAGCAAGTGGTGTAGACTAGTTTGTGCTTTTCCTCCCTTATACACTGTCACTAGCGTAGTGGGAAGTGGACTTGGGTTTTGAGTTATTTCGTAGTGACTCTTGGATGTTCATTTATTCATTTGGAAATGGGAATTAATAATAGCTCATGAAATAAAGTATATGGACAAAATTGGTATACAATCTATACTGATTGTTGTGTGTGTGTGTGTGTGTGTGTGTGTGTATGTGCTCATGTGTGCACATGCCAATACTAGAGCTTGAACTCAGGGCCTCATGCTCTTGCTTAGTTTTGCTCACAGCTAGTGTCCTACTATTTGAGTCATATCCCTACTTCAGGATTTTTGCCACTTATTTGGAGATGAGAGTCTTTCAGATTTGTCTGCCTAAACTAGTATTATACAGTAATCCTCCTATATGAAAGATATGAGCTCCCCGTATAGCCAAGATTATAGGTGTGAGCCACTGGCATGTGGTCTGATTCTTTTTTTTTTTTTTATTAAGAAAACAGCTTTATGTAGCTGTGTGCTAGTGGTTCACACCTGTAATCATAGCTACTCAGGAGGTTGAGATCTAAGAATAATGGTTCAAACTAAGCCCTGGGCAGGAAAGTCCATGAGACTCCAATCTCCAATTAGGCACCAGTAAACCAGAAATGGAGCTGTGGCTCAAAGTGGTTGAGCACTAGTTTTGAGCAAAAAAGCTCAGGGACAGTGCTCAGGCCCTGAGTTCAAACTCCATGACTGGCAAAAAACAAACAAACAAACAAAAATTTGTGAATACGTAATTCACATATTGTACAATTCATAACTTAAAATATGAAATTCTATCATTTTAACATATGCACAAATATACCAATAACCAGCACAATTTTAGAACGTGTTTATCATGTTCCCTTTAGCGATCACCCTCTCTCACCTTATCTTCCCACTCCCACCCTAGCCCTAAGCAACTACTGACTCTAAGGATTTCTCTGTTTTTAGACTTGCATAAGTGAAAACATGATATATCATCTTACGTGATTGGCGTCTTTCATTTGTATGTAATTTTCATGGTTTATTAGAGAGAGGTACTTTGTTTTATTATAGGAAAGTCCTTGATTTCTGTTAGAATTTTAAAATCTTTTGAGAATTATATAGTTGGTCTGCAGTTGTGGTAAAACAGAGTTCAATACTACAGAGAGAGTAGGGGGAGAGAGAGAGAGAGACAGACAGACAGACAGACAGAGACAGAGATGGAGATGGAGTCAGAGAGAAGAGAGGAGAGAGGGAGGGAGAGAAGGAGGGAAGGAGAGAGGGAATCTGATGAAAGTAAGACATCCTTCTTCCCTGAAAATGTAAGTATGTAAAAGTTTCCAAATATTCCTATAGCTTTGGAATCCCATTCATAGAACTCAGTGTAAGTTTAAGTAATTATCACCAATTAAATGTCTTTCAACAGGCTGTTTTCTGTGTATATGTAATTGAAGAAATAAACCTCACTAAAGCTGTATCTATAAGTAGACAACTTGTCAGGGAAGTTGTTGTCTACTTTTAGACAACTGGACTCAGGACCATGGAGTCTACTACCATCTCAGACAACAGCTAAACAATCAGAACTACTGGGCACAACACCATCATGAACAGTAGCTACACAGGTAGATCACCACCATCACCAACCATCGCTGCAATACATTACTACTACCTAGATCACTGTCACTAACAGTAGCTGTGCAAGCAGGTCCACTGGGTATATCATCCTCACAACAGCAGCTTCACAAGAACTTTTCTTCAGGACTTTATAAAGATGAGAAAGGATTATATGTAAATGACTCAACAGTGTATAGTAGACTTAAATGTGTACAGTTTGCTTATACCATAAGTTATTAATGATATACAGAAGGTTCTGGTAAGAGTTTCTGAGTTCGCTTACTAGTTACTGCTGTAACCCGATCAAGTATGGCTAGGAAAGTGGTCTCTTTTTTAGAGGAGTTGAGGTTCTGATAATCATTGAGAGCCTTCAGACCAGCATTCGCATTCTGTCCTTAGAATGTGGCTCTTGTTAGTACAGAAGAAACTTTTTTTAATAGCATAGGAGCTCCTATTCAGATAATTGAAAATATTGTGTTCATTTTTGGGGTTTTTTTTTGATGCTGAGGATAGAGTTCTAGACTTCGTCATGCAAGGTGAGTGCTCTATCACTAAGCTATATCCACAGCCTGAAAAGATGATTGTGAGAGGGAAGTGCATACGGGTATATATGTATTCATGTAGTATGTATGTATATGTGTGTACAAGTACATGTAAATATTTTATTTTTATTTACAACATATATTACGCTCATCTAAGTATTTCAACTTGCTAACATTATTATGTCTAATGTTCAAAATTCTTTTTGGCATGACTATAACAAAATGTAGGTATTCATTTCATGTGAGGCATCTGATTATTTTTCTTGGACTGGCTGCAACTATAATGTATTACCTACAGATTCTGGGTTTGTTTCATTGCAATGAATCAAGGTCTAAAGGCATTTTAAGGTATGAGTGCAGAAATTTCCCAAGGTTTTCCCCCTTCCGGTGGTTTTATTATTTTTTATTTTTGGTCCACATCTAATCTGACAACAACATTTTCTTTAGAGATTTGCCTCCTTCCAACCTTCCAACATGACTGTTGGAAACAGATCTCGTTTTACTTCCATGTTTCACTTCAGAATATTCAAATCAATTCCATTATTACAATAACAAAACCAAGACACTGACTTGATCCTTCAAAGTGGATTCAGTCTCAACTGTTTGAGCTGAAATAGTGAAGTATGTTAGAAACCAGTCTGCTTGCTGTTGGTGTTAAGGGAAGAAAGCATTGTATCTGTCCTATAAACAATATAATCATAGATAGGGCTTTGACTTTTGTGTATAGGTATAGCTGCTCTACAAAATATAGATGTACTTTAAGAATCACAAGTCATTTGATATTCACAATACATACAAGATCCCCTTTTAAAGGAAGCCTCTGGACTCTTTTTCTACTATCACTAAATTCCTCCTCTGCATAGCTGTTAGAAATCATGAAGTTAGCAACTTATCTTACCCATGCAATTCTTCCTAACTCCTGCTCCCCCAGAGGCTGACATCTGAAAAGTTGGGTTCAAGACCATCCTGGATAGAAAAGTCAGAGAGACTCTCATCTTCAATTAACGAGAAAAACCAGAAGTGGAGGTATGGCTCTAGTGGTAGAGTGGCAGCCTAGAGAGAAAAAGCAAAGAATGCCCAGGCCCCAAGTTCAAGCCTCAGTACCAGCATGCATGCACACCTATGCACACGCACACATTAATATATCCTATAATATAATAATATTAATATTACATATTGTATATAATTATATAATAAATATTGTGTGTACTAATATTTTATATATATTATATATGTGGTTGTCCCATAGTTCTCTTGTTCTCTATTTCCACTGCCCTCTCTGTGCTAAAAGTCTACCCAGACTTTGACACTTTCCTCTCTGTTTCCTGAAATGCTCTCTGACCCAGTCCAGCACCTTGTCCACCTGGCAGTCACTTGCACCTGCAAGTCTTTCTTGACATGGCCCTGCCCACCCTTCCATCCTCCTTTGGGTTAAATTTCTCTTCCTCTGCACTTTTTGCTTTCACTTTTTTGTTTGATTTTGGGTATTGGATCCAGGGTCTTGTGCACACTTGACAAATGTACTACCATTTAAGCCATATTCCTGCCTTTTTGTTTGCATTTGCCTTTTGAGATGGACTCTCAAGTCTTTGGTGCAGGCTGGATTTAAACTCACATTTTCCTGGCTGCATCTTTCCTAGTAGTTGGGATTGCAGACCTGCACTACCATTCCCACTCTTTTTTCAGTTCCCTGTGTGTCTTTCATTCTTTTCTGCCTCCAATTGTCTGTAGCTTTCAATACATTGCTAGCACTGTTCCTCTTCTGTCATCCAGGAGCCTTTCTCTGAAATACAGCCTGAACACCCACCCCTCCTGCAGCACCCAACTGATGGAGCTTCAGGCTCGTGAGGGCAAGGATCATACTTACTGTGATGTGATCTGTACTCATCCTTAACATAGCCCCTGGCACACAGATGCTAACAATTATTCATTGGAAAATAAATGCACATGGCACTCTTCTCAGATGTATGTGTGTGTGAATGGGGACTCTGGGTAACAGAACCCTGGCTGTGGAGCTCTCAAGCAGTCTGGTTAGTAAGATATTTGTGGAAGGGAAGCCTGTTCATGTGCTTTCTAGATTATGTGACACTAGGGGCAGACAGCCTTGAAAGCTACCACGAATATATGTTTTCTAGTTTCTTCCTATTTTCATCTCTTACCACGTTTGTGGTAACAGTTGAGTGCATCATGGATTTATTCTCTTGAGGAGGTCCTGGAGGGTTCCATCACTTAGTTTACATTTACATTGGCTACTTGCACCACCCACTGAAGACAAAATGCTATTGGCAAAAACAGCTGTGGCAGTATCTGTTGAAGCCTGGCATCCGGGCCAGCCACACAAACGTCAGTGCTTCCTCCTTTGGCCCTTCTGGCTCTTCTGAAGCACCCTTTGCCTGTCACTTAACTAATGTAGCCAAGGAAACCTGGGCTTTAGACACTTGGGACAACAGCTTGGACGTGGTCATTGGGATTCTTGTTCATAGCTGCACACGTTTTCTTTCTCGCTCTCTTTTAAACCTAGAACAGACAAGATGTTGTTTCACATAGCTAAAACAAAAAGGTTGATTATAATCAACATATAGAAGCCTGAGGATCCTGGAGGATCTCAAGTTTGCTGCCAGCCTGGTCTGCATAGCAAGATGCTATTCCAGATTTTTTAAAAAAATTTTTTTAAGTTGACATATGTCTACAGTCAAGGTCAAATGACACAGAAGAAATGACTGTCTTTCATTTCAGCTCCTTGTGCTGGTATATGAATTTCTTTTGGTTTTCCCTGTTTACTTCTTTTGAAAGAATTTTTGTCATTAAGCATTTTTTAGTCTTGGTTTCCTCTTGATGTAATGTGTTTTCAAAAGGCACAAAAGGAAATTATTAATAGCGTCACATACTTACTTGACAAAACTGGATTTTTCTTACTGATTTTTGGCAAACATGGAAAAATTATCTTAGTTTGGTAAACATTTTCATCCTTTCCACTGTTTAAATGAACACTAGTGATCATGTCAATTGTCACATGAAGAGGCCATCTTTCAACAGCTGAACAAAGCTGTATTGGATACAACGATAACTTATTTGATGGGACTAAAGGAGAGAGACAGCATTATCTTATCACCACACTTGAAGATGTGCTTGCTTGTCCTGATGAGAGTTCGTCTCACCAGCATGGACATCGCCACCAGCAGTAATTAGCAAGTTGTGAGTAGAAAGAGCTAGAGAACAAAGTTAGGAGACAAGCATGGGAAAGACAAAGACACAGGGGCAAAGAGCTTACAATCCCATTGATCAGGTTTACTTTTCGATATTCCTGACACTTGTACCTGATACCTGGCTATGTTCTCTGACCAACTGCTCCCCCGTATCCTGGAAACATGACCACATGTCAGAATTACAGAGAATCCTTGGGCTTCCATCTCTTGCCTAGTCTTGCAGACTGACCTCTGTTTCTTCTACATCATTTCAGGATGCTCTGCTCTTAGGCTTAGAAGCTATGTGAAGCTGTGTCTTTACAAGAACAAGAAATTCAGGCTGGGAAGGTGGGTGGCTCAGTAGTAGAGTGCTTGCCTAGCATGCATGAGGCCCTGGGTTCGATTTCTCAGTACCACATAAGCAGAAAAAGCCGGAAGTGGTGCTGTGGCTCAAGTGGTAGAGCGCTAGCCTTTAGCTGTAGAGCTACGGGACAGCGCCCAGGCCGGATTCAGGCCCCACAACCAACCAACAAAACAAAACAAAAAACCAAAAAACAAAACAAAACAAAAAAACACCAAGAAATTCACAGAATCAAGTCTAACCTCATGTTTAAGCTGGTTGTTGAAATGAGGTTGCCTTGGTATACTCATTTTCCTTTTAAGGACCCATCAGTAACTTCCTGTGTCTTCTCTTAAGCAGACATCCTTGGCTAAAAGAGAAGCTGGTAATTTAAAAATAGCCAGATATCTGGTGATCTTTCAAAGGCATAATAGAGACCTGTGACACATTGCTATGGTGCTGGCCTCCGTTTATGTTTTCCGTCTTCCTTCGGCAGACAGAAGAGCTAGTCTGGTTTATGATGAGTTTTGTGTATGTTTACTGGAAAACGCTCTGCTTTAAAGAGACCTTTCACCTCAACCAAGCGCACATTGCAGGAAAACGTTCTCCATCAACCTGTGTGTGCTTTAATGTGGCAAGATTCAGACACAGGAGGATGTGACTTTTTCACACGTTTGCAAAGCAGAGTATTCCATTTCTTCCCAGATGCCAGGCCTAGGATGATTAATAGATAGTCTGTTGCAGTGCTTGATAAGAAATGTACTCATTACCTTGCCCATGTAATTATAACCCCTCTGTACGGTATTTTCACAATAAAAAAAAAAAAGAAAAAAATAGTCTGTTGGCTTCAATCAACCCTAGCTCTTCATCACCTGGTGATATACTCAACCATGCTCACTCCTTTAAAGAATCAGGAAGTGATGCTTAGGTTAGAGCAAATGATCTGAACTACTCCAAAGGAAGCTCATTGCTGATTGGAGCTATTGTTTATGTTTATGACAGGGTCCACATAAACTATTATGTTTCAAGTTTAGTATGTGTAAGACATATCAGAGGCTCCTCGCACAAGCACAAACCAGACAGCTATTTCACTCAGTAACCACCCAAACATCCCCATCTTTAAAATACAAGAGGCCAACCTGCCCGTAACCTCCTCCGCAAGCGCTGTCACTTTATTTATGCATTTTCCGGTGGTGCTTGGTACTGAACTTGAAAGCTTCTTTTTATGTGTTCAGTTTGACAAAACAGGATGCAGAGAACATATTTGAGTGTAAATCTCTTTTCCTGGGTAGATATGTTGGAGATAAAACAATAGTTCAACCCTATTGGTGTGGGGCATCCGTGCAGGTAAAATGGGTGTATTGGTAGAAATATTCCCCTTCCTTTGCTAGCCTATGTCTGGGTTTGTAGATCTGTGTCTCAGTCATCAGATCAAACAGGGACCCACGGTTTATAAACAGTAAACAATGCCATCGAGTTTAAAAACTCCTAAAGGCAGGGAGCAAAAAGAGCATAGAAGTCTGCCGTGGGTGTAAGCAGGGCAGCTGCATTTGGGAAATCTCCCTGGCAGCAGGGGTGTGGCAGGATGGTCATGTCTGTTGGGGTCACTCATTATTTTGCAGTCAGAAAGTGCCTGGTGAAAGGCTTAAGGAGAAATTCAATGCAGTTTGCTTTTATCTGCCTCGGCAATTGATGTCTATACAGAGCAAGCCCGGCTCCCCAAACACTCCAGCCTGTTTCAGATACACAAGATTAAGTAGCTAGTGACATTCAAGACCAATTGGCCCACCCAGGAGGACCGAAACCAGCGGAAAAGCTGTCGGATTTTGCCTTTTCTCCATTAATCTTGAAGCTTTTCAGTGGTGCCAGGTCACATCTCCATCAGACAAGCTGAGAAGAGGGTCCGACCGACCGCCACTCTCCACACCCTTAACCCTCACACTCCAGAGTAACCCCTTCATTGCTGAGCTGGTCACTCCAAATTTGAGGGTTTCCCTTAAGGGCCAGAAACAGCTCTTTGAAGAACCCAGATCATGGAGGTTCCATGATCGAAGTTCGTATTTAAACAAGGGACCTGACCTGGGTGAGGGTTCACCAGTGAAGAGCGCAGGGACCTGACTGGAGTGGTAAGCAGTACCCCTTATTCAGCGGAACCCCTGCAGAACTAGGATTTTGAAGAGCACCTGGCCTGGCAGGTAGGAGGGGACCTGCAAAGGTCAAATACACAGAACTGAGGTCTCCTTGGGGTTCTGCCTGTGTGCAGAACCTTGCTGTGGTATTTTTCTTGTTTGGAGTCTTGGTCTGTCCCCAATAACAGGAATGTACAAAAGTGCTGGACTCAGTTCCTTAAGCTGGGGGCGATTTATGCCAGCAGATATATAGACTGATCTGCTTCTGAAACCAAATTGTGGCCTTCACTACTATCACTCACAGCTCATATAATTTTAACACAAGCAGTCTCTCTCTCTCTCTCTCCCTCTCTCTCTCTCTCTCTCTCTCTTGTCCCCCCAACACATACCAAAAAAAAAAAAAAGGAAAGGAAAACAAAATTAAACAAATGAAAACTCATTCTTCATTAGGCTAGATCCTTCTTTGGGTGAGTTCTCTTGTTCCCATCAGTAGGTGAGTGCTTTCCACAGCTCCCACCCACCTACTTACCCTCTGCCGACAGTGAGGACTCAGCTTCGCCCACTTGCAGTGATTGGAATACAGGCCTCTGAATGATGTGGTCACTCAGAGTTGGTCACTTTCCACCAGTCCCTGGCTCCTTTATAGATCTTGTGTTAACCAAAGGAGTCACCCTGTGTCTCAGACATCCTGGTGAACCAGGTTACCACTAGGAGTTAACGGCATAATTTAATGATATTAAAATGGTAATGAGCACAGGTACCTGTGCGAAGGTAGGCTGGCATTGAAACCAGTCTCACCTTCTCGTGGGAAACAGATATAGATATGCTCATCTTTGTGTCTGTGGACCTCTCTTTGCAAAGGAATATTCTAGGGAAACAAACCACAGGTGTAATTACATCTAGGCATAATAACATATATTGACCAACACACTTATCACTGTTAGATAAATTTCATTTTTCCTAATTGACTGTTATTGACTACTTCAGTAAAGAAACACCAGCAAAACAGTTCCCAGTACAAACGATGCATGGAGTTACATGCATGTTCTGACTAATGCACTCAGTACACAAAGCACTGAGGTTTTTGTTTGGAATGTAAATATCTAGCATCAGCATGATCCAGCCTCTACTATTACATTTGAGAAAAGATAAGAAGTTCCACAATGAGAGCCTAAGTCCTGGAGGGCAGGTGTTTCGTCTGGGAATTTAACAAAACAGGCTTTGTGTGATCAGTCTTTCTAGGAAGGACCAGCACTCAAGATCATAATCACGCTGTACACTGGGGCTGGCCATGCTTTTGACACCCATCCCTACAAATGCATCTGCCAAACTCTGGGGCCCAAGTAAGTAACTGGTATAGGAATTGAATTAAAGTCTAGTGAGGTAGCTGGCTTCTAGCCATAGGTGGTCAATGACATAGGTCCAAGGGAGCAGCTTTCATTGCATTCTTTTCCCTTTAAACCCTGGGTTTAATTCAGAATTGGGTGAGTTCCACCTCCTATTAGAAGCAGAGGGGAAATCACACTTCTTGCCTGCCAGTACCTGGGGACAATGGGGGGACACAATCTACCCCATAGGACCCCTCCAGCTATGCTGTTATAAGTATTCTCTCTTACCTCTAGAGAGGAAAGGTGAAAGTCAAGCAACTTTCTTCTGTAGTCTCCATCCTCATCACAGCCCACCTGGAGAGGCTGAGATGTTCGACATTAGGTAAACTGGCCTTTTTGAGTAGTGGTCAGTGGGTGGGCTTACAAAGGTCAAGACCAGTTACAAACCACCACCACTGGGTGGAGGGGTGGATGACAATGTTGAAAGAGGTGACATTGGCCAAGATGCATTGCTTTCATAAACTGGTTTTGTTTTAGTTTGTTTGTTTTTTGGTCCAGTCGTAGGCCTGAACTCTGGGCCTGGGCACTGTCCCTCAGCTCTTCAACTCAAGGCTAGTGCTCTACCACTTGAGCCACAGCACCACTTCCAGCTTTTTTTTTTCTGCTTATGTGGTGCTGAGTAATTGAACCCAGGGCCTCATGCATTCAAGGCAAGTGCTCTACCACTGAGCCACCTTCCCAGCCCCTCATAAACTGTTTTGTAAAATGGTAATTCCTTTGTACAACTACCTAAATGTAATCAAATAAAACAAAATAAAACAAAAAACACCACCCCAAGCTCTCTAGACATTCTCAAACCTTGAGGATGTAAAGAAGAAGATGCTTTGCCTTAGAATTTCATGGACCAAGAACACATTTTTCCCTCCCTCCTATTCATGTTAACTAGGTCTAGTTTAAATCATTTCACCCAAGGCTGATTTCTGACAGATGGAAATGATTCTCAGTGCTAAACTCTAGCACGTTTGCCTTCTTTTTCCATAGAATCTTCCGGAACAAAAAAACTGAGCATTAAATGTGGGGTCAAATTCACAAAACCCATACTTTGCAAAAAAGAAGATATTCTCTATTCCTTGATTACTCAGTGTAAAATTTTGTTCCTTGTAGGAACACATGTGAATTTAAGATCAGTCAATCAGTGTTACAGTATACCTTCCTTAATAAAATCCAATTTAATTTACGGCTTGCTTTTGTCTTACGAAAGGAAAGAAATGTTGTAGGCAGTTTAGTTTTAGAAATGGAATGGTTGGGGAAAATGCAGAGGCCCGGGTCACGTGGTCACATGTTTAACTTTTTCTCGATGATTGTGAAGAAGTTAGGCTTTTCTAAAACTTGCCTCCTTTTCTTACATCCCATCTTGTTCTAGTTTTCCTCCTCCCCCTGCCCACTCTTTATTGACATCAATTAATTTTACGAGAGGGCTTCATGTTGACATGCCTACATGTGCATACAACATGTCCTGAGTAATCTCACCCCGCCGCCCCTCTCTCTCATCCTCACTCCCCTCTGTCGCAGGTTTCCTGTTTCATTGTCACACATGTACATTCGGTATTTTGATCATATTCATCCTTCCTCATTCTCTAGTCATCTCTGCTCCCACTAGTGTCCACTCCAGGCCAGGACTTACTTTACATTCTTGTTATTCATTTTTGAGCATATGTTAATTGCTCAAGGGATGTCACTGTGCTACTTTATACATGAATATGCAGTTCTTGAATTAGACCCCCTTTCTTACTCTTATTTTCTCCATCCCCAACACTCTCTTTTTCATACCCCCAAATCCTCAAACAATCCTACAATAAACATGGTCCCTCTCTTTCCCTCTCTCTCTTTATATTTTTAGGTAGAGAGATAGATAGATAGGTATATGTCTATGATCCTGTGTGTTTACATGTTTGTCTTTTAGGTCTAGCATTCACATATGAACATTTGAAAACTTCTTGACATGATAATTTCCAGTTACCTGCAAATGACATCATTTCCTTCTTTGTTATGGCCAAATAGTATTCCATTATGTGGATATACCACATTTGCCCAATCCATTCATTAGCTGTAGGGTGTCTAAGCTGTTTCCAAACTTGGCTATAGTGCTGAATTGAACATAGGTGTGCAGGTGCCTTTATTGTATTCTGACTTAATTCCTCCAGATATGTTTGAGAGTATCCCTGAACTGTATTGTAATTCTATTTTTTTACATTTTGAAGAAATGTAAAGTGGGACTGGGAAGGTGGCTCAGTGGTAGAGCGCTTGCCTTGCATGCCTGAGGCCCTGGGTTCGATTCCTCAGCACCACATAAGCAAAAAGAAAAAAACCGGAAGTGGCGCTGTGCCTCAAGTGGTAGAGTGCTAGCCTTGAGCTGAAGAGCTGAAGGACAGCACCCAGGCCCAGAGTTCAGGCTCCACGACCGGACCCCCCCAAAAAAAATTTAAAAAAAAAGAAATGTAAAGTGATGCCTAGGGTGACCTCAAAGTCATGATCTTGCTTTGCAGTACCATTCCATTTTTCTCCCATTCTTAACCATACCTTCCACATTCTCCTTATTCCATTTTCATCTAGCTCACAAATATTCAGTTCTTTTCCTTTCTCCTTTCTAACTCAAGGTGTCACAATTGCTAGAAGCATGTTCTACTATTGACCTATGCTCTAGTCCTTTTTTGCACTGGTTGTTGTTGTTGTTATTATTATTATTTGACATAATCTCCTTTCCTGGGTACAGACCTGGAACATGGTCCACCTAGTTTTTCATTTCCCTCCATAGCTGGTATACTGCCTAGCTAGGATTACAGGCATTAGCAACCAGTGCCCTACAGCAAATGCTATTCTCAAGAATAGTTTAATGCAAAAGAGACGATTTCCAGCATTTCCAAAAGATTGTTGGAAAATGAAACATATGTTCATAATTAAGCATGAATATTATAAAGCACTTAAAAGTACAATTGTTTCGTTGACAAAATTCTTTCAAAATAATTGACTCAGTTGGATGTGGAGAAAGAGTTTTGAATGGTGAGCAAGTCAAGAGGCCCAATCTGAGGCACCTCATAAGTCTGTACATCCCTGAATTATGTTCTTAGATCATCAGAAAACTTGAGTTTTGAGTGATAATCCTCTGGATTGTCAATTAATCACCTTTACAGAATCAGGCTTTAAAAAACCTTTAGGTAAACTGGGCACTGGTTACTCTCAAGAGACTGAAATTTGGGGACATATTTCAAAGTGAGCACAGACAGACAAATCTATGAGATTATCTCCAACTAGCCATCAAAATGTCAGAACTAGAGGCATGGCTCAGAGTGGTAGAGTGCCAGTTCTGAGTAAAAAAGCTGAATGAGAGCATAAAGCCATGAGTTCAAGGCCTAGTATGAGCAAAACAAAACAAAATAAAACATAAAACCCTTCAGATAAGGTCTGAGGGTAGAAAGAAGGTGATGAAGGTAATACAAGAAAGCTACCATATTCTTTCTCTCTCTCTCTGTATGCATTATGCATAGATATGTATATATAGTGTATGTTCCGAATTATTGTACTGCTTCATACAGGTTCAGAAACAAGAAAAAGGATGTGCAATCTCATAATAGTCAGTTAGATTTACATAACTGAGTCTTCCCTTTGAATTGAATTTGCTAGCTTCTAGCACGCATGGAGAATGTCCAGCTCAAGGGTCATATAAGGCCCTCAAAATCATTTAGTACATGACAGGGCAGACACGTATGCTTCTCACAAGCTGCCCTCATGTTTTCAATGTATTGAAAACATTGTGTGGCCTGCCAATAATGTTATAACTAACCTTGGCACAAATATGGTTCCCCACCCTGAAGGCTAAGATGTGGGCTCCATTGTAGTAACCTTTCTTTTGCCAGAGCTTCTTGGTATGATTTTTCTCCCTTTGCTCTTTGTCTTTTTCCTGCATCTTTTTTGGAGGGGGGTCCGGCCATGGGGCCTGAACTCTGGGCCTGTGCACTGTCCCTCAGCTCTTCGGCTCAAAGCTAGCGCTCTACCACTTGAGCCACAGCACCACTTCCGGCTTTTTTCTTTTTGCTTATGTGGTGCTGAGGAATCGAACCCAGGGCCTCAGGCCTGCAAGGTAAGCGCTCTACACTGAGCCACCTTCCCAGCCCCCTTTTTCCTGCATTTATAATTTATTTTAGTATTCCTGAGTTTTCTTGGATGTAATCTCAAATTCAATACAGGAATTAGGTGAGTTAAGTTCTATGAAATAGCCTGACATCATTTGGTCTCAGGCTCTAAAGTCATGCCAAAGTGTGGATATAATTGTTCAATAGCCAGTGGCACCCCTACCATGAAGAACTTGGAAGTTGTCTGTGTTGTTTAGAGAGGGCAGAGGTTAGGTAGACTCGGATGGTACTGGAAGCACTTGGAAACTTCTTTCGCTTTCCTAAGTGCACTTGAGTACCTGGAAAACTTTCCACAGAGCGGCACGTCTTTAAGAATTCCCCTCGGCCTCACCTTCTTTGACAGCTTGCTTCTGTGACCCACTCTCTGATCCAGACTTCCTTCCAGCAAGAAATCCCATACTCCTAGTTGCTTCTCACCAGGCTGTCCTACCGTCTTAGAAATTGAGTGGTTTGTGATTTGATGCATCTCAAGGCACCTTTGAGGAGTTTCTTCTGACCACCCTGTTTGCAGCTGCCCACTTCCTGTTCTCTGAAGCAGCTGCTCTGGTGTCCTGGCGTCTTTGCTCTGTTCACAGCAAACAATCAATCCCTTTTGAAGCTTGCATCCCAGTTCACGGTGTTTCTTCACTAGCCACATTCCAGGATCTAAGTAGACACAAGTGAACAAGCTTAGGAAGTAAATGTTGTCCTGAGCATGGATTGGAGTGGTGGAGTATCAGCACAAAGTGATACTCACTAGACACTGTAGAAAATGAACTGGATAGCTTATGGGTGGGGACGGGAGGGAAAGACTGGGAGAGAGCACCGAAGAGGAGACCTAGTTCAAAAAGAATTGTACTCATTACCTGATTCATGTAACAGTAATCCCTCTGTATATCAACTCTGCAATGACAATTAAAAAAACAAAAACAAAACTCAGTGTTCAAGGCAGCATTGTCTCCCTCAGGTGACCGCCTTCTAAGTAAGTACTTTGGAACCTGGTGTGGTTCCAATACAAGCCTCTTTACAGACTTAGAAATGCTTTTTTAACTTTCATCTTTTTAAATTGCTATTGCAAAGGTGCTTGCTTTTCAGGAGACAGGAGTAAGGACACACAGAGAATGACGAGACAGGTGACATTTGTCACTTTTGTCTATCGTATGTGGGAAGTGTGTTTGAGAAATTTCCTCTCTGAGCATCAGAAAGGGGAAGCTGGTCCACTTACTCCCTCCACAGTCAGAGAAAGTCAGAGCTCGGTTTGTGTCCCTCAAATGTCACACCAGGTTTCTAGACACTTGTAAAAGTGCAGTCTAGCAAGTAGAACAGTGGGTGGAGGCTGGGTGACAGTTTACGGGATGAGCAGCTTTAGTGGGACAGTAGAACTCCAGCGCAGAAGCATTTGCCTTGCTTGTCTGCATACTCTTCCCCTTCTAGCCGCGGATGAAATGTACAAATGTTTGTGAGTAAAATAAATGATGCTATGGAAAAGCACTAAAACGGGCACTTGCTTATCCACTGAAGAACTCCAGGAATATTTTGCTTTCACTTGAAACAGTAACAGAAACAGTGCTGATGGGATTTTTTTTCTAAACCAAATATCCCAAAGGATTTTACTTATCCTGCTCCTATTTCCTTATTCCTGGAAAATGTTGACCTCGACCTTGTTTTGGCTGTTCATGTTCACCTTGAGATTTTGCTTTGGCAGTAGCTGTTTATTGTGGTTTAGCTGCAATGTCTGGGCAGTGAGAAGAAGTGATATTTTCATTAAGATTAATGCAAGTGATGGCCCTAGAACCAAGAAAGTCTACTCTTGCATTTTTCCCACATACTTCTTCCAATAGGAGACAAAGGAATGAGAACTCTTGGAAATATTGGGAGTTTTCTTGTAAGAGGAGTGGCATCAGCAACTAGGGATCTCAGCCCATTTTACTCCCTCTGATTCTTCGCCACTAGTAATCGCAGTCAATGAGCTGAGGATAGAAAATGTATTTCTTATGTAATCTTCAGCTTTTCTTTTAATAAAAAGCATACTTTCAAATGATATGCTCCATCATTTGCTCATTGCAAAGGGAATATTCTGGTCTGTCCTTCAAAGTGAATCTTACTGAGTTCCCAGGGCTCATAATATCAGCAGACATTCAAAAACCGTCCTGGGTTTCCTTCCCACTACAGATAAACCAACAGCACTAATAGTATATAAAACTATAGCATTATTTAACATTAGTCTTAGTTGTTGTTGTTTGTTGGTCCTGGGGCTTGAACTCAGGGCTTGGGTGCCGTCCCTCAGCTCTTCAGCTCAAGACGAGTGCTCTACCAATTGAGCCATAGTGCCTCTTGCGGTTTTCTGGTGGTTTATTGAGATAAGAGTCTCACAGACTTTCATGCCTGGGCTGGCTTTGAACCACGATCTTCAGATCTCAACCTCCTGAGTAGCTAGGATTACAAGTGTGAGCCACCGGTGCCTAGCTTAGTTTTTAACTCTGGGATGATTTTAAATTTATACAGAAGTTGCAAAGTGGTGGCTAGGTTTCTGGATGCTTTTCACCCATGGTCTTCTGCTGTTCATCTTCTATTACCATGGTCAGGTTTTTATTTTGTTTTGTGTTGTCTTTGTGGTACTGGTGTTTGAACTCAGGGATTTGTACTTGTTTGCTTATTTGACTGGTGTTCTACCACACAATCCATGCCTCTACCCTGGCTTTCTGCTGGCTATTTTGGAAATAGAGGCTCCCAAACTCTTCTGACTGAATTGACTTTGAAGAGAAATTGTTTGGGCCTCTGTCTCCTGGGTAGTTGGATATAAGCATAAGTGATTGGTGCCTGGACAAAGTTCAGCTTTTAGAACTGAGAAGTTAATATTAACAGATGACTACTAACTACAGTGCAGACTTCATTCAGATTTCAGCACCTTTTTTTTTCCATTAACAGCAACTTTCATCTCCAGAATCCAGTCACTGCATCACATTACTATTTCCAAGCCAGACAATAGTTTGTTATCCATCTATTTGCTCACTTGAAAAAATATCCGCTATGACCTCACTCTAATTAATCTTCTTTTGTATTTAGGATTTTGAACTTCTGAAGTGCTGAGATAATGGCAGAGTTAAG
The DNA here is from genome assembly GCF_019054845.1 of Dipodomys spectabilis. Lineage (NCBI taxonomy): Eukaryota > Metazoa > Chordata > Mammalia > Rodentia > Heteromyidae > Dipodomys > Dipodomys spectabilis. The sequence continues at coordinate 14,799,302 of NW_024870815.1, read as the reverse complement.
TTCCTAGGAGGATCTCCACGTGTTAGGGCAGAAGAGCTGAGCTGAGCATGCACGGCAATTGGTGGGGGAGTATAGAACTTTAACTCAGTTCCATTCTGCTTGGTCCACATCAGCTCCTGAAGTTCTAAGCAGGTTTGCTTAGAGCCACTTGATGGAAGCTTCTGGGTATGACAGCAGCAGAAACCTCAAAAGCTCAAAAAGCTTATGCCCTTTGTTGAGACTTATTCCCAGGAAATGTTTAGCCACAACAGAGAAGATAGCTTTCAATTTTTAAGGCCCAGTGGTTTTATGGGGAAAATAATTTGGAAATTTTTTAATGCATTAATCATGTCACCTGTCAACTAAAGAGCAAACACTGTTTTTATTCAATTACATTTTGATTTTTTCCATTCATATGGATTGTTTGGGGAAAATAAATAAAACATGGATAGCTAGCCATTTTGTGAGATCTAGTCTATAATTAACAGGGTGCATGAACAACAGAAACCAAGACAGTTTTCTGTGTGTATCAGCCTGTAATCATGAGAATATGAAATACTGCAAAAAATGACTGTTTCATTCATTGCTTTCGGTAGCATGGGTATTATCCTTTTTAGGGACAATAGGGAAAAGTTTCTTTTCTTTCTTTTTGGCAACTGGACATTTACTTTTCTTCTTTGCTTTATTTAAAAACTATTCCTAAGACATACAACTAAAATTAGAAATTCATTGAATTGTGTGTGTGTGTGTGTGTGTGTGTGTGCATGCGCGCACGCACACGTACACATGTACATGCACACTGCTACTATGGCTTGAACTTAGGACCTCTCTCTCTTGCTTAGTTTTCTTGCTCATAGCTGGCACTCAACCATTAAAGCCATAACCAGCCATGCTGGTCAATTGGAGATGGTCTCATGGGCTTTCCTTCTTGGGGTGGCTCTGACCACAATCCAGTAGGTCTCAAGCTTCAGGGTAATTAAGATTAATCGTGAGGGGAGGTGTGTGGGGGGGGGTATAGGAAGGGATGGGAAGGGGAAATAAAGAGGATGGAACAATGCTTGATAAGAATGTACTCGTTATCTTGCCCATGTAATTGTAACTCCTCTGTACGGTATTCTCACAATAAAAAAAAAAAAAGATTAATCGTGAGCCACCAGTGCCCAGCTAAGACACCCTTTCTGAGGGGAGGGGAAATGAGAGAAGATAATCATGAGAGTGAATATCACCAAAGTATGCTTCATGTATGTAAGAAGGTACTGTAATGAGACATACTATTTTGTAGACTCAATATACTGTATAGGAATGAAGAAAGTGTGCCAATGATGAAAACAAAAAATAATTCAGAAAATTAAAAAAACGGTTTTATAAAGGCATAGTCAGCATAGCATTAATCACAGGCTGAATTCTGCCTCTGTTCTAAAAGCCAGATTATCTCTGATTATTAGAACTGTACTATGGATTGAATTATGAGTCCAATTTGTGTATTAAAGCCCTCCCCCCACCCCCCAGGGTGATGTGACTGTGCTAGGAGATGAAGCGTTTACGGAGGTAATTGCAGTTAACTGAGTCCAAAGGGTGAGATCTGAATCCAATGTTGACTCATGTTATAAGAAAAAGATACCTGGAGCACAGGAACAGAGAAAAGGCCATGTGGAGGGGAAATGGGGCTGTGGGAAGGGAGAGATCATCCACATCCATAGAGATAGTCCCCACCAGAAGCCAACCTACTGATACATTTTTCATGGGACTCTAGCATCCAGAACTAGGAGAAAGTCAATTTCCATTGTACTAGTCTGTGGCATTTTGTTATGGTGCCTTGGCGGACAAACACAAAGTCCTTTCTTTTCCTAGTTTATGTGTAATATTTACCTAAAGAAGCAAAATACCAGAGAAACAAAGGAGGAGGTAACAATGCTTGATAGGAAATGTACTCATTACCTTACTCATGTAACTGTAACACCTCCGTACAGTATTTTACAATGAAAACATATATAAAAAATAAAAAAGAAGCAAAATAAAATTCAACAAACAATGGAAACAAACCTAGTCATCAATCTGCTTGAATTCTACATACCCTGGAAAAAAGCAAAGCCAGATATGTGAAGAGCACCTCAATTTTACTTAGGTACCGTCACACAACAAACACTCTGTAAAGAAGAGAACAAGAAACGAGCCACATTCAATCTTTGTAACTAGCAAGCTTATCATTTAACAAGGCACTGAGAATTATTTCACACACAAGATTTTGTTAACCAAGCGAGTGTTCTTCAGTCCAGTGCACCAATGAAGACAGTTGCCACTCTGTCAGTGATCCAGAGTCTGACTTGGTCATGATCATTTGGCCCAGTATATGTGCGGAATTTTGTACTTCCCTTCTACCATTAGCATCATTTGGATTCTTTCAAATCCATTTGCTAACAAAGAACTTTGCTCATAGACCAAAATTGTGTGGTCTTTAGAACAATGAGCCATTTCTATCACTGCCCCTGCATTGTAATGTGCTCTTCATAAGTATATCCTAGAATTTTTTTTTAAAGGGAAATTTGAATTTCTTACTTTGATGGCCAGGATTGAGTTGGCATGGGGTCGGAACTGGTACAGTTGGTAGCTGGGATGGAATTCATTCCAGTAGCTCGCATTTGTGAATTGCCTTGTTCCCTCCTTAGCAGGTAGGAATGTATTGTGTTCATTTTTGGAAAGTGTGGGAAGATTCTGACTTAATCGGTATTTGTTGTAAGCTTGCACTTGCTTCTTTTCAATTTCTCTTTGACTGCCTGTGCTCCGTCACCGGAGGTACCTGGTACACAAATCTAGAGCCAAATCTAGCTCAGAGGCAGCTGAACTTTAGTTCTCAGAAAGGCCCTTCCTTTGGCTTTGTGACACATCTCCTAGAGGAAACAGATCTTTGCACACAGTCCTAAATAAGCACCAAGACCCAGTTGTACACAATGTGTAAACTAGATTTTCTATTTATGAATGATGAGGCAGTTAGGGGGCACATATGATTTGAAAAGTAATTTTTAATCTATCTAAGCATATCTTTAATCCTAAACATGCCATTGTATTCACTCCTGAATTTCTATGTGTTGTTAGCTTAGAGAAACCAGCTGGATGTTCAGATTCCAGGCTGGCTGGGACGATTTAGGGTCATGAGTGATCTGACAGTGGCCAGTGGCCAGGCAGATGGTGCCCACATCCCATCCTTTCTCATAAGGGGGGTGTTGGAGATAGGGCTAGTTTGGGAAGGAAGTTGGTAAGTAGGAAAGTTGTGAAGAGTAAAAGAAGACTAAAAAATGTGAAGATGAAAGATGTTAAGAGCTAAATTAATATTTTTCAAAGGCATAAGCAACTGGAAATAAAAACATTTAACTGTAAAATACAAAACATATGTATACTGAATTAAAATAGCTATTTTCTACATATCCTGATTGCAACATTCTGGATTAATTCATTGGAGCCAAATGAACTTTCCTCATTTTCTCTGGCCCATTCATGCTGATGTCCTACAGTATACTGGGTCACCTTAGTGGATGTTTATGAAGAAAAGGGTGTTTGCTGATGTGAAGTACTGTACAACTCCAAGGGGTCCTGGTCACAAAGCAGCTACTACATACAGTTGCCACTAGAAAGCAGCATGGAGGATTTAAGGTCCAGGCTCCAGCTGCAGATGATTGTGCTCAACAAATGTAGTTAGAGGATTTTGCTCTGTCATTACCAGGGATGTTAAAATGCAATTCTCACAGCATTACCTGTCCCTAGTGGGACAGGTAGGGGTGAGTAAGGAAGCTGGACTTTTCTATTGTAAATAGAATTTCTGAGCACACTGGCAACACAAGGTGACTAAATTTAGGTGAAGTTATGACCTATTGTTTCCCTTTTGCCCCAGAGATGGTCCCTAAATTAGAGAGTCAACCTCTGGTCACGTCAGCCCACTATAAACATTCCAAGTTCTGGCTTAGGTCAAGGAAGTCACCATCTCATGTGCAAGCTGTCCATTGGAGTTCTGGAATGTTCTGCTGCTCATGAGCTGGGTGATATTAAATTCTCCAGATGGACATATTATCTTTGAACATATCATCTCTGTGTTTGATTAGATTACAAATTTAACCATGTTTCTTCAAAATTTACCTAAACTAATTCTTTTTTAAAGATGCTTTGGGGTTTTTGACATGTACCATGATGAATGTATCATGTATTATAGAGTGTCTGCAGCAGGATCTCACCAGGGTCTGCAATCATATTCTGTAATCAACATGTTAATCATTTCAGCAGCAAAATACAGGATTATTTGCACTAGATTATGCTAAATAAGATCATAAATTGTCTTAAATCAGGTTTCCCTGGAGTTTCCTCAACCCCCCCCAACCTGATAGGTATCAGAACTTTCTAAATTTTAGCATTTACATAGGATAAAGTACTATGTCCAGTTCTTATAGCTTAGCTAAAACTCCTAGAGTATAATTTATGAGAGACTGTTGAGGAATGAGTATTAAGTAAGCCACAGCATTGAGATCAAGAGACCCATAGTTTGCATCCTTGCCACCAATGAACTGGGACTTGGTACAAATGAACCCCTATTTTCTCACTTCTCCCAGAGAGGTTCTGAGGATGAAATAATTTATTACTTTGAACACAGCTTGGTATATTGGAGTTTTGTTATCTTCTGATTTGTGTTAACTTGCATGTTTTATTGGTTTGTCTGTATGAGGGAGGGAGTAGAGTTGGTGTAGAAAATGAGAAATCACCTGACAGAAGTCACTGGTCAAACTGTTCTCTTCCTAATATTTGTCCTACAGGCCTGCTCCAGATATGGTATTGGTTAACTTCTCTTTCTGCCTATGTCTGTACTGAGACCACTCTATGGACAGACCTGGAGCTATCATTCCATTTACACATTAGATCATATAAAGAAAAGCCGGTTGAATTGTCCAGAAAAGGGAAATCATTGCTATTTGCCACAAAAGTTGGCTATACTTCTGTCATTAATTTTAGCAGTTACAGGTTACTAGAGACATGGAACACCAAGGATCTATCTTGTGATTAAACCGTAGATTTATTCTAAGTGAATCTAGATGAATTGATACCAAAATGAAACAAAGTTATCATAAACTCACTCACTCATTTTTTCTTACAGCCCGGGAAATTCTGTGCAGGATTTTGGAGTTTGCAAGCCAGAAGTATGCTCTTACTCTTTGTCCAGGAGTTTTGTCTCATTTGTGACTCATTGTGGTCACTGAAGTAAGCCACTAGTTCCCAAGTGAAGATGGCAGAAACAGAAAATTTCAGCTTCAGTCAGAGCCGTTTAGCAAAGTGACAAGCTAAACTGGCTCTGTCTCATATACACACCAGATATACACAGCCTGAAGGTAATCTTTTACTATTTTTAAAAAATGACTGAGTATAAAACAAAGCTTCATGATATGGAACTTTCCATTTGTGGTATTCAGGTTTTAGCTGGGCACCAGTGGCTCTAGACTGTAATCTTAGCTACTTAGGAGGCTGAGAATCAAAGCCAGTTCAAAGCCAGCCAGGGCAGTAAAGTCCATGAGAAACTTATTTCCAATTCAGCAGTAAAAAGCTGGAAGTGGAGCTGTGGCTCAAGGGATTGAGCAGTAGCCTTGAGTACATAAATCTCAAGGAGAGCACCCAGACCCTGAGTTCAAGCCCTAGGACCAGCACATACACCCACACCACACACACACAAACTACATGCACACAGATATGCATGCATGCATGTATGCATACACACAGTTTCAGATTTTAGAGCATTTGAGGTGAAATTTTCATGTTAGGGATGTTCAATGCGTTATGAATGTTTTAAATTCTTAAAAAATTCTTTTTGCAGTATTAGGGTTTAAATTTAAGCATGTTTCTAAGCTGTTTCTCTGCCACTTGAACTACTCTACAGTCCTGCTTTTTAGCTAGTTATTTAGAGATACAGTCTAACAAACTTTCCTGCCCAAGTTAGTCTGGAATTGCCAATCTCCATATCTAGCCCTAAGTACCTAAATTATAGACATGAACCATTGGCACTGAGATTTTTAGTTTCTTTTAGTAATGAACTGAAGAGAATTTACTTACTTTCTTAGCCCTGCCAGATCTGAAAAGATGTTCAAAATGGAAGAAAAAGTGCTATGGCTTCAGGTAAGCCATTCTAAGCCTCGTTCACTTACTAATTTCATTGGATTTTTCCCTACAAAGAATTGCTCTAGGCTAAGTATTTGTTTGCCAAGTGTCGATTTTGAGAATATTCCTATAGTAGTATTATTAACCTTTGTGAAAAGAAATAGAATTGTAATTTCCAGATGTGCCTATGCTGTAGTAGTAGTCTCTGCTCCTTTTTCTGCTTGTTATTTCCTTAGTTTTGATGTATACTATCAGGATCATCAATTCAGAAACCCACCCACAAAAAACAATGGTCACCCCATAAGCAAAGAATCTTGTCATGATTCTAAAATACTGTATAAACAAGTTGCACACTCTTAATAACTTCCAGGATTTTCTTGTCACAGAAAGATAGTTTCTAATGAAAAAAGAAAATCACTAAGTCACATTTTTTAAGGCTGTTTGGAAAGACCAACTCACAGTAACTCAACGAAGCAAACCTAAAACAGTTCTTCAAACATGTGCACGATACCAGGTGGGCCAGTTCATTCACGTCTTTACCATAGGCTTCTTTAGTTCCAACAGGCAACTCTATAACTGTGATATTCTTTTCTATCATTTCAGCTCTAGAACTGGGTAACACAGATCCCTAAGAGAAAACTATAAAGGCAGTATAAACCTATCTATGGTTAGAAACACAATGGGCTTTTGACTTGCTTTATAAGATTTTTCCATAGTGACAGTACTACCAAAATGCATTCTTACCAAATCTTGGACCTAGATTTTACTAAACTCTTAATTAGGGCTTTTGAGTTTGTGAAAATAATAGTAAATAAAAGAAGGAGGTTAAATTTGGAAGCAATTAGACAAATCCATGATGCTGATTTACTTAAAAACCTACCTAGTAATTCACAATAGCCAAATCAATATGCAATTTTTACAATTCAAATCCAAAAAAACTGTAACTGCATGAAGACATTTCAACCATAGGAGAAATTTGATTAAGGACTAGATAGTATAAAGTATTATAAAGGTAAAATGCTAGGATAGATGGAAATTGCTTTCAACTATACAAGAAAAATGCCAGTAACTATAGAAAAATATTTATACCAGTTTAATCAAAACACAGTATATGGGAACTCAAAAGACTATTCTATTGTCATGGTTGAAAAAGTTCATAATACAAACAAAAATACAACCTAAGGATGTGGCTCAGTATGAAGAGCACTTGTGTAGTATACACAAGACTTTGGGTTGGAGCACCAATCTTACAAAAATCAATCCATCAATTAATCAATTGCATGGAAGAAAACACTATAGTCTTCTTCATAGACAAGCTTTGGTTTTTCATACAACGTACAGTCAATATGTGCATCTGGCATAGATGACTTAAACTTCATATTCATTCTTTTTCATTCAGTTTCCCATGAAGATCCATAACAAGTTGGATCATAACTTGTATTGTTTAAAAGAGATGAGCTGTGGATACCTGGTTTCCTAAGATCCTTACAAGAAAACTAAGGTTAAGATTCTTTGCATAAAAAGAGTAAAATTTCATTTGCAAGGATCGTACAATGAGAATGGTGAAAAACTGCTAGTTGACAAGGTGTTAGACTACATTTCCAAAATAAGAAAACATATTAAAACATTCTTATCACAATTAGATTTTTTCTAAACAACACAGAGTACTGTTTTGCATCATTCTGTAAATAAAAAAATTTTAAATGAAAGGGAAAATACTAGTATCTTTGTTTTTTAAAAGGTTTAAATTTTATTTGGAAATAATTCCAAATTCTAAAAAGCTACAAGAATCAGCTGGATGCTAATAGCTCATGCCTATAATCCAAGCTCCTCAGGAGGCTGCATCTGAGGATCAGGGTTTGAAGCCAGCCCAGGCAGGGAAAAACATTACAAGAATCAAAATACTATAAGCCCACCAGTGTAATCATTCTGTCAATTTAACTACTGCTAACATTTTTATCCATTTAGTTTAAATTTCTCTCAAGTTCTTTCCCCTGCTTACATACTCATACATGTGTGTATAGAGAGCTTTTTTCTGAATTATTTAAAAATAGATTGTATGTGTCACGTTCCTTTACTTCTAAGTACTTTATAATGTATATCCTTAAGTATACTTTTTACAACATTTATCGATAATAAACTTAACTGAATACATTATTTTTATTTAATTTCAGTATTTCAATTTTATCAAATAGCTAATTGTGTTCTTTGTAACATTCTCTATTAGTCTAAGATCATTCATTCCATTTAGTTGGCACATCTCTTGAGCCTGTTTTACTCTGCATGTTTTCTTTGTATTTTAAGATGTAGAACTTTAAGTTCACCTGATGTTTTATAAGCTCAGGATATCATATCTAGGGATATCTGAAGTTCATTTGACTTCCAGTGGCAATGCTGCTTTTGTTCAAGTGGTCAAAATGTTGTCTGACCAAAATGAATACCAAGAAATTGAAACAAGCCTGAGGGAAATCAGGGCCAAGGGTGAAGGGAGAGAGGAAGGGTGGGCAAATGCAACCATAATACTCAATGTACATTAGACATATGTGAAAATAGAACTAGGAAATATTAGGAGATGGATGGGGATGGAGTCGATGGGGAATAGGACATATGGGATAAAATAGGTGAAACTGTGGAGATTCGCTATTCTCACAAACAAGTGTGGTAAGTTCAAACTCCTTTGTACAACTATTTGAAAATAATAAAAATAAATTTAAAAATAATCAAGCTACTGTCATTCAAAAAAAGACATCGTCTGACTGTTCATTGCCATTGTTATTATGTTTTCCCATGCAACCGTTGGGAAGAGTCAGGGACTATGCAAATATCTTTTCTACTGGGGGAAACATTCTCACTAGGTTTAATCCATCGAGGAACCATGCTAGATCTAATATTTTTCAAATGATTTTACTAAAGTATAACCTATATAGCACAGAATTAACTTCTCATAGTTGTTCAACTATAATTTTGAGTTTGTGCCCATCATCATTACAGCTTTGAACATTTCCAACATCCCTCCGCAAATATGTGCCTTGCTTTTCACTGTTTTCTTTAAACCTTTACATGTTTCCTGTTAGAATTTAAAATTTTTCCTCTTTGATTTCTTCAATGATGCAGTAATCATTCATAAGTGAATTGTTCAATTTCTCTGTTTGAATAATTTCTGTTACTATTGACTCCTAAATTGTTCCCCATTATAATCTGATAAGATAGAAGAAAGTATTTTAAGTTTTTGTGTATGTGAAGACTTGCTCTGTGACCTAAAATGGGATATATTTTGGGAATGCTCCAGAGGCAGCTGAGAATGTGTATTCCACAGTTGATGGATAAACTATTCTACAGATGTCTGTTGAGTATATTTGACCTATGGTGCAGTTTAACTTTTTTGTTACTCTCCTCCAACTTCCTGCCTCTGGGTGATCTATCTGTTGATGAGTGTGGTGTTGAAGTCTCCATTATTATGCTATCTGGACCTATCATGTAGTGTTGATGTGCAGTGAGACCACTCAGTCCGCAGTGAAAATGTAAAAGATTTTGAGTGAAAAGTGCTGACGCCCAGGACCACACCTGGAATCAGAAACCGCACCCAGGAAACGGCCCCGAGGGCCAGCCCACATTGGCTTTTAAGCATTTTGGGCTAGGGCAGGGAAAGGGGGAGGCTGGGTGTTGGTTTTAGCCAATGATTGTTACAAGAAATTCCCACCTTAAGTTTAAATTTTCTGCCAAGGTTTTGCTGTTGTGAAGCAGGAGAATAGAACAAAGGGTGGTGATGGTTCAGCTGGGTTAGGGCTCCCATTGTTCAGAAAACAGCAGAAGCAGAGTTACAGAGTTACAGGGTTCCGGAGTTATAATTACAGTTACTAGCTAAAATACCTAGTTAGTTACCAGGGAAGTCTTATCCACAGAAAATACACTTACATTTATATATTAAAATCATTCATTATCCATTTTACACAATCCAAGTCAAATATTATATTCTATCTTTACTTCCTCCACCATATCAATCTCTTCCTTATATCCAGTAGCATTTGTTTTATAAACTTAAGCACACCAACATTCAGGGCATATGTATTGATAATCATGTGTTAATAAGATGTATTGATAATTTTTTTTTTTAGTTTTTAGTGGTACTAGGGCTTGAATTTAGGACTTCATACGTACCAGGTAGGTACTCTACAACTGAGTCATATCATTAGTCATTTATGCGCTGGTTGTTTTTGACACAATGTTTCAATTTCCACTCACGCATGTGCTTGGATTGTGAACCTCCGACTATAGGCTTATCTCCATTGAGAGGAAGTCTTGTGAATTTCCTGCCTCGGCTGGCATAGAATTAATCTCAGCCTCCCATATAGCTTGGAATGACAAACACATGCCACTGTACCCAGCTCTGGGTTGAGAGGGATTTGTGAACTTGATTTTGCCTGGGCTAGACTTGAATTATGATTCTTCCAATCTTACCTTCCAAGTTACTAGCATATAGCCATTGCATCTTCTTCATGTGTTATTCCCTTTGTTAATATTTAGTAACTTTCTTCTTTTTTCTTGCTAATTTTGGCTAATATTAGATATGAGTATAGCAACTCTTTCTTGCTTTTGATTTCAACTTGCTTAATGTTATTGTTACTAGCCTTTCACTTGTCTCTTGGATACAAACAACAGCTGTATCTTGTTTTGAATTCCATCAAACAATCTAAAACCTTTGGGGGAGGAGGGGTTGGAGGTTAGGGCAGTGCTGGGATTTGAACCCAGGGCCTTATGCTCACTTGGCTTATTTGCCTAACTGGTGCTTTACCACTCGATCAATGCCTCTATCCTGGCTTTATGCTGGTTTTGAAAATACAGTTCTGTGGACTTTTTTCTGCCTGGTCTCACTTTAAACCACAGTCCTCTGAATCTCACCCTTCTGCATATGTAAGATTACAGGCATGAACCTTTGGTGACTAACTTCAATCTACATATGCTAACTGGAGAATTAGGACCACTTATAACTATTATTGAGAGATAGCCACTATTTCCTGTGATTTAGCTGGGCTTTTGTGCAGGTTGATTTTTGTTTGTTCTTCTTTTCCTCCCTTGTTCCTGTTAGAAATCTGCTGCTTTTCACTGAACTGAACATTTTGATTCTTTCCTAAATTTTTGTTAATCTACTTATTATAAAATTTATTTCTTGGAAGTGGCACTGTAGCTGAAGAGGCAGAGTGCTAGCCTTGAGCTGAACTGCTAAGGACAGAGCCCAGGACCAGAGTTCAGGCCCCACAACTGCAAAAAATAAAAATAAATTATTTCTTCCTGAGCTTTCCTGTTTATGACTGTCTTCCTCGCCTGTGTGTAGGTATCTTCTTCAATGATGGCTTAGTGGTCATAAATAAGTGTAGCTTTTGCTTATCTTGAATGATTTTTATTTATCCAACATTTCAAAGGATAATATAGCTGGATATAGTAATCTTAGTTGGCAGCTGTTTATTCTCAGGATTTGAAATAAATTATTCCATGTGTTTCTGGCTTTTAGAGTTTACACTGAGTGGCCTGATATAATTCTGATTTTGCTTTTGTAAATGAGTTGGTATTTTTCTCTCATAACTTTATATATTCTTTCTTTGTTCTATAGTCAGTATTTTAGCTATAATGTGACATGGAGAGGTTTACTGGTCATGTCTATTTAAAGTTCAAAATACCTTCTGTATTTGGATGTCCATATCTTCCCTAGATTTGTTAATAATTTAACTGAATAGATTTACTGTGCTTTTAGTTGGTTTCTCAGCTCCTTCTTCTTCCCCATACAGTCTTAGATTTGATGTCTTGATTTTGAAGAACAGAGAAATATTTCTCATGCAGCAGAGGCATGTCACAGGAAGAGGCAAAGTAAGTATTTCAGCCCATCTTTTGGGTACAGACATGAAATTTGGATTTGAGAAGAGTAAGAAATGGGTAAGTGAAAAATATGTATGATTGTTAAACAGTTGAAGTCACAATGTGACTTGGTTGATTGTTACCACTGTTCTGGTTCTGTGAGAGGCTCCAAAGAAATAATTTTCACTGTTTCACTTGATTACTCCTACTCCAAGATGCCTCCTCATCATTTGAGGTAACTGTCCTCACTTCAGAGATGATCTGTCCAACGAAGCTCTGCTATTCCTTTCTTTGGGAATAGTGTTGGTTCCTGTCCTAAAGATGTTTTGGGTCAATCTTTTCTTGATTTCAAGGTGGCTCAAAGCAAGGGTAACAGATACAAAATGACAGGGTAATCTTTACTGTCCACATTTTTTTTTCCTTTGGTAGGTCGTGGGGCTTGAACTCTGGGCTTGGGCACTGTCCCTCAGCTCTTCAGCTCAAGGTGAGTGCTCTACCTCGTAAGCCATAGTGCCACTTCCAGTTTTCTAGTGGTTTATTGGAGATAAGAGTCTCACCGGCTTTCCTGCCCTGGCTGGCTTTGAACCATGATCCTCAGATCTCAGCTTCCTGAGTAGCTAGGATTACAGGCATGAGCCACCAGCACTCAGCCTGTCCATATTTTTATCTCCCAGCAGAGTTGAATTAACAAGATGCTAGGCATTTTCTAGCCTGGTTCTCTAATCTTCTCCCTGTTTCTCCTGTGAATTAATTCTGAAGGCTTCTGTACTTTGTTTCAGCTGTAGGCACAGAAAAATCTGACTTCATGTTACCAAATTTGACTGTTAGTCAACTTTCTGTTACTGTAACACAATACTTGAGGAAATAAACTCATAAATAGAAATGTTTATTCAGGAGTCTCTGTTCCATGGTTGTATACATAATGGAGAGAGCATGACAGAGCAAAAAGATACTAAATGACCAGAAGACTTCCTACTATTCTTCCTATCTTAAAGTTTTCACCACTACTCAATAATCTCAAGCTGGGGGCCAATGTATTAACACTTTGGGCCTTTGGGGATTATTTAAGCTCCAAGCTATAACACTCATCAAAATGGGTTGAAGCTATGATGTAGTTTTGTTGTTATTGTTCTTGTCTTTCCTCAGATACATTAGGAAATTTCTGTTTATGTAGATATACAGATTGACCTACACACATAGATGTATACATTCACATATATATTTTAATAATCAGTTTATACATATTTTAATAATCAGTTTATACTAATACATTAAATATCTAGGTCATCCCATTGAAATTCTCTTTTTTCCCTATTTTATATTTGTATATTTCCCTTTCCTTAATTAACAGTTTAGCTCTCCTAAAATATCAATACACTTACTCAACTGCTCAGATACAATGAATACATCTAAATTTCAGATTTTTTTTTGTGCCTATACTACTACCGCACTGCTAGCTACTCAGGAGGCTGAGATCTGAGGACCATGGTTCAAAGCCAGCCTGGGCAGGAATGTCTGTGAGACTCTTATCTCCAATTAACCACCAGAAAACCAGAAGTGGAGCTGTAGCTCAAGTAGTAGAGTGCTAGCCTTGAGCTGAAGAGCTGAGGTACAGCACCCAGGCCCAAAGTTCAAGCTCCATGACTGACAAAAAGAAAAGAAAAGAAGAGAAGAGAAAACCAACAACAAAAAATACCACCCTGTCAATTAATTTGTCTAAAATTCTCTCCTGCTTTCCAACCCTATCCAGTATTATGGACATAAAATAAAAAAAATAATGTGTTCAAACTAACTTGAGTTTTTTCTTCCTCTTCACTGATGGTATGTTTTCATTTAAAATACATGTTGAACAGTTTTTTTGTTGTTGTTATTTTGCTTCCTCCCCCATCTCCCCTGTTGCTGTACCTTGTGCAACTTACTTTGTCTGTTTTGAGGAGGATAAGGGTGAGCAGAGAAATGGAGAGACTCACTGGACACTATGTTGAAAATGAATTATACACTTGTGGGACAGGAGTGTCAGGAGAAAAAAACTGGGATCAAAAGCTAGACAAAAAGTAGGCATAGTGTCATCTAGCATTCTCAACAGAAATGCTCAAGAAATGAGTGTGGTTTTCCCATAGCCTCAGAAAACATGCACTGTTTGCTTTATTGCCCATCAGATGGTCACTAGAATAAATTCATATTCCCATGCATAGATCTATAAACAGAAATCCAAATCACACCAAAAAACAAATGCTTCATCAAATAAGGTATGCTAAGAATTTCATTTTGTTTGGTTTTTATGCAATTATGGAAAACTAAAGTATCCTATTCTCTGTTGCTTGCAGATGTCTATTCTGAGTAATACTTCTTCCAATATTTCCTCACTTTGCCTTGCTCTACACAGACCATCCTGGTTATGGTACAAATGATTATGAGAATGAAAAAAAATCTGACTTTTATATTATTCTGTATGTGACTTCTAACAATATATTCCCAACTAAGCAACCAATTAATTCAAGCAATTTAGATACAGTACTGATTTCATATGTTCCATAAATTTACTTATAAAGACAAAAAGTATTGTAAGGAAATCTTGAACTTTACCTGTACTTTGCTATGCTGGTGAGAGTGTGTGTGAGTGCGTATGTGTGTGTTACTGGGGACCAAACTCAAGCCCTCATTGATGCTAGCCAAACTTTCTATCATTTAGTTGCATCCTTGGCTTATTGTAGAGTTTCTGAAAACAAAAAAATGATAGTAACAACAAATACTAATGCTGAAGAAATAAAGAATGAGAAAACATTTCACAGTCTCTACTGAAAACCTAATTTAGGCAGGTACAATCAAAAGAAGGCAATATAATTTTGTGAAACTTTGTTAGGCAGGTGGGTTCTACATTCACAAAGCATCCACTCTTAGATTATGTACTTTATGATTGAGAACTCTGGCACATACCACTGTAACAAATGACTATATTTAACATGACTGGGAAATGATTCTGTCTTCAGAAGGGACTATTTGAGAAGGGCATGTTATTTTATGTAGAGGGAGAATATTCTTAAAGTGTTCAACTTGACTAAAATAATGAGCTAATGACCACAGAAATTATAGAAATTCTACAAAATGCTAACCCTGGATTTTAAAAAGAAAAAAATGCATGATGTTATTATGAAAAACAAGCACTGAACTGCTTAAGATTAGAGGGGACTGGATTCATTTTATTATTATTGATGAAATCCTGGGTTTTTACAAATTAATATAAAGAATAATATTAGAGCTAGTTGTATTGGCAAATGGCTATAATCCTAGTACTTGTTGGCAGGTAGCAGAGGCTTATAAATTCTTGAACGGTCTGGGTCATAAAGTGAAATGTTATCACAAAACAAAAGGAAACAACCCTAAAAAAGTCAATAGTGGGAACCATTTGTCTATTAGTTTTTATTGTAAAAGGGTAATTATAATGTATAACAATACATTTTTTCTAAAAAAATACATCCTGAAATATTTAGATATCATGTTTACATTTGTGTGTGTGTGTGTGTGTGTGTGTGTGTGTGTGTGTGTGTGTGCGCACACGTGCGCACGCAGTCCTACGGTTTAAACTTGGGGCCTGAGTACTGTCCTTGAATTTTTTTGTTCAAGACTAGCACTCTACTACTTGGCCACAGCTCCACTTCTGGCTCTTATTGGTGGTTAATTGGAAATAAGAGTCTCACAGACTTTCTTGAACTGGCTTGTGATCCTTGGATCTCAGCCTCCTCAGTAGCTAGGATTACAGATGTGAGTCACAGTGCCTGGGCAATGTCTACACTAGTAAATAATGGGAAGTAGGAGGACACAAAGAGAATCTAAGAAAAGGTAAACAAGTAAACTTAAGTGAATTTCCTTTAAGTGTATGTTCATTTTCACTTTTTTATTTTTGTGATAATATAGGATATAAATTGGGAGAAAATTATATACATTATTATTACTAAGTACAAAAATTGACACACATTGTCCACAAAATGTGCATCATGTTCTTTCACGATAATAAAATATCCTGGACTAATTATTGTTAAATGCCTTGAACAAATGAAAAGCCAAAGCTTCTCATCAATTTGTTAGAGATTCCATAAGCCCCAATATTGTTTCCTCAGCCCAGATCCCACCCCTAATCTCAAAGAACAGTTGTCAGTTTCTATATTGCTGTTTCTCTGCCCTTAATTTTGTGAAACTAGGATTTCTCAAAATCAAATGTAAGGCCAACAGGAAAGTTGAAGCTAACGTAATCCTACAATGCCAAAAAGGGTATATATGTAATTTAATTAATAAAGTAAAATTTTTAGATTTGCTAAAAGGTAGCAGGCTTTCAGCAGAACTCAAGTGGTTTTATGGGAAAACTGAATCAAAGTTGAACTCTATGCATCTTAAGCATTAGCAGTTTTTCCTCAAAAGATGATTACCTTGGAACTATATACCCACTGATGCCGAGTCTATTGTAGGTATTTACGGGTATAAATAATTATACTGCATTTTATGTTTTGGTATATTGTGTTTTGATTTTTGTTTGTTCTTTGGTACTTTTTGGCTTGTTTTCTGATCCATCACTTGCTTAGGAGTATTTAAATTTCTACAAATTTTTTAATCTCCAATATTAATTTCTAATTTCATTTCAGTGTGGTATGAAAGGGTACACATACAAAACCACACATCTGTATAAAATATATCATACATGTGGACAGATAATGCATAGTTTTATATAAATTTCAAACTTACATTTGTTAAGACCTGTTTTGTAGCACAACATACAGTCTACCTTGAAAAATATTTCAGGTGCACTGTTGGTTAAAAAGTTTTGTCACTGGAAACTGGTGGCTCACATCTGTAATCCTACTCAGGAAGCTGAGATTGAGAATCATGGTTCAAAGCCAGCCCAGGTAGAAAAGTTCCCGTGAGACAATTATCTCCAATTAACCACAAAAACTGGAAGTGGAGTTATAGCTCAAAGACGTAGAAAGCTAGCACTGAGCAGAAAAGCTTAGGAACAATGCCTAGGCCCTGAATTCAAGCCCCATGACTGATAAAAATATCTTGGTGCTGGCACAAAAGCAGGCCCAAAGATCAATGGAACAGACTAGAAGACCCAGAAATGAAGCCATATACGTACAGTTGACTGGTATTTGACAAGGAAGCCAAAATTACACAGTGGAAAAAAGATAGCCTCTTCAATAATTGGTGTTGGGAAAACTGGACATCCATAGGTAGAAAATTAAAATCTGTTTGTAACCATGCACCAGTATCAGCTCGCAGTCGATCAAAAACCTGTGTCAGACCTGAAACTTTGAAACTACTGTAAGATGGAGAAGCATCAGAACTTATAGGCATAGGAACTTTTTGAAGTCCCGGGGCTACAGTAAATAGGAGAGAGACTTGACAGATGGAATTGGATAAAAATAAAAAGTTTATGCACAGCAAAGGGCATAGTTACTAAATTATAAAGACAGCCAATAGACTGGGAGATACTGGCAACACACCTGACAAAGCCCTAATAGTCAAAATAAACAAGGAGCTCGAGAAATTGATGCTCCCAAAGGAACAAACCAATAAATAAATTGGCAAAGGGAGACTTCTCAGAAGTAATAATGGCAAGTAGACACATGATGAAGCGCTCAACATTCCTGGTCATAACAAAACAAAACAAAAAACAACTGCAAATCAAAACAATTTGAGATTCCATCTCACCCCAGTTAGACTGGCAAATGAGAATTAGAACTACAAATGCAGGCAGGGATGTGGGGAAAACTGCACTGTTGGTAGGAATGTAAACTAGTACAACCATTCTAGATAGTGACCTGGAAAACTTCTCTATGACCCAGCCATATCACTCTTTGGTATTTACCCTGAACATTAAAATCAGGATATGGTAAAGACCCACTTGCACAGCCTTCACTGCTGCACTATTCACAATAGTCAAGCTATGAAAACAGCCAGATGACTTAAAATAGATGAGTGGATAAAAAAACAAAAAACAAAAAACGTAGTACAGATACACAGTGGAATTTTACTTATCAGTTAGAATAAGATTATGTCATTTACAGGGAAATGGATGGAACTAGAACAAATCATTTTAAATGAGGCAAGCTCTGAGAGACAAATGTTTTCTCTCATATGTGGAAGTTAGACTTAAAATACAAGTAGACATGGTAACTTACACAAAACTCTAGGCATTCACCCATGAACAGTCAGACTAAAGGAGATTCCCTTGGGGGAGGAACCCAAAGGCACAATTCTGCTAAACATTTAAAATACTATTTATTGAAAAAAAAATCCAGGAAATGGAAACATGGTATTTGTTGGTGGTGGTCATACTTATTTTTATTGTCATTTTTAAGGCAGGGTAAGGAGATGCAGAAATGGAGGGAGTAAGGGTACACAAATGCAGTTGTGGTATTCAGTATATATTATGTAGAAAATGAACTAAGAAACATGTGGGAAACTGGGGGAAAGTGAAGGGGTGACATTGTTCAGAAAGAATTATACTCATTACCTAACTTATGAAATAACCCCTCTGTACCACACCTTGATAATAACAGTAACATTATATTTTGAAAGCTCTGTACGTATGTATGTATGTATGTATGTCTGTTAGGTCTTTTTGGTTTTGCAATTCAGGTATAGTCATTCTTAATTAAATTTAACTACTCACTGTTAAAATACACTGAAACTCCGTTCTACTTTTCCTATTTATCCCTCCCCCTTCAGCTCATTGTTCTCTATATTCAAGTGCTCTAAACATTGTGTACATGTACATATTTTTAATGGTTATGTCCTCTTGAAAACTGATTCCTTGATCATAAAGTAATGACCTTTATCTCTACTCTTTTTCAGTTACCATCTACATGGAATATCTTGTACTTTTTCACTTTCAGCCAGTGTGACTCTTTAAAACATACAAGGGTCTTTCAGTCAGTGAAAAAAGCTGACTCTTAGTTTATTTTTGTTTGTTTATAGAACTAGTCTTTTTACTTTAGTTTTTAACATTCAAGGTTATTAATGATGGGTAAGAAATTACTACTGCCATTTTGGTATGTGTGTGTGTGTGTTGTGGATTTGTCTTCGTGGGCTGGTTCTGAACTGAGATCCTCAGTTACTAGCTTTCTAAGTAAGTAGCTGGGATTATAGTCATAAACCACAGGTGCCTGGCTTTCTGATAGTTTTAAAGTCCCTTTTTCCTTCTTTCCTCCCTTCTCTCCTTCCATTTCTTTCTTTCTCTGTTGCTCTTTTTTAGCACTTTGACTTTTAACCTTTGTAGTAGTTATACCCTAACACACTACTTTATTTAAATGCATCTGACCTCTATGCTTTCACATGTATGCATGACAATAATTATTGTCCTTTTCTTTACACTTGAACGTCTGTAAGCATTTCCTATAATGCAGGTCTAGTGGTAATAAATTCAGCTTTTGTCTGAGACTTTTTCTCAATTTCTGAAAAATAGTTTTGCTTGGTATATTTGGCTGGTTTTTCTTTGAACACATTATCATCACATTCTCTGCAAGGTTTCTGTTGAGAAATCTGGTAGTCTTAATGGTAATTCTCTTATATGTGGCAGGATGCTTTCCTCTTGCTACTTTAAGTTTCTTACTTTTAAAGATAGTTTTGTTACAATGTGCCTCATGGAGGATGTGGGGGTTGACTGTTTGGAAGAATTTTGAGATCTTAATATGTCTCCCAAGATTTGGAATTTTTCGAGTTGATTTTTGCTGTTAAGCTCTAAACTGTATTTTTATTTAACTGACTTCTTCAGCTTCAATATTTGTTCTGTTCTACTTAATGACAGCAATGCTTGTGTTGAATTTTTCCTTCAGGTCATGAATTGCTTTTTTTTTTTTTGGTCAGTTGTGGGCCTGGGTACTGTTTTTCAGCTCAACATAAGCACTTTACCACTTGAGCCACAGAGCCACTTCTGGTTTTCTGGTGGTTAACTGGAGATAAGAGTCCCATGGACTTTCCTGCCTAGGCTGGCTTTGAACCACGATCCTCAGATCTTAGCCTCCTGAGTATCTAGGATTACAGGTGTGAGCGACCAGCACCTGGCTCATTCAATTTTCTTAACATCATTAGAGTTCTCTTCCTGGAACTTTGTAAGTTTGCATATCATTAGAATCTTACTGTTCCTCTGGGCTCCAGAGACTTACACCTGTAATCCTAGCTGAGATCAGAAAGAACATGTTTCAAGGTAAGACAAGGCAGAAAAGTTCTAAAGACTTCTCAACCAACTGCTGGGCATGGTGGTGCAGGCTTGTCATCTCAGTTGTGGGAGTCTGAAATTGGGAGGCCTGAGGTCCCATGCTATCCCATGTAGAAAAGTTCATCTCACAGAAAGAATCTGAAAATAACAGTTCACTCCTGTTATCTGAGCTATGATGGGAAGCCTAAAATAGGCAGATCACAAAAATAACTAGTGCAAAAAAATGGTCTAGAGTTGTGGCTCAGTGCTAGTGACTTTCTAGCAAAGGCAAAGGGAAATTTAAACTCTGGAACCACACACACACAGAGAAGAAAAAAAGTTTCTTTGGCATTTCTTTGCTTTTTAATGTTTCTTATGTTCCATTAAGAAGGAAAAAAAATTCACCTGCAGATGAGCCTAAGTATGTCAGTTAGGAAAGGGGTGGTGGTTCCGTTGTGTACAGCAGTTATGTCTGTGAAGCTTCTACAATTGTGGTCAATGTCAGTAATGACTGTGGGCACCTCCGTGGTCTAGGAGCTACAGTGCCTCTAGGTAACACTTTAGAGATCTTTTTGTCCTTGTTTTCCTCATAGGCGCAAGTCATAGTTGAGGGATGACTTTTGATGTTGGATCTGAACTTTTAGACAGCCACAGAGGCCCTGGGGTTGAGGGAATAGATGTCCAGAACAACTAGATGTAAAGTCAGGTTCCTGAACTCAGAATCTGTGAAAAATCCCAAACATCTGGGGCTGGAGTCCCAAGCCACTGAAAAGGCTAGATTTGTTGCCCTTAGGTACATACACTTCAGCAGCTTAGGCCCAATGCAGTGGGATGGAACCCTGTTTCTCACCTAAGAGGGCAGGAGACAGCACTGGCATAGCTTAGCTTCAAGGGAAAAAGGGTATTGCAGAAGGTTGAGATCTTTCTCACTTTTTGATATAGACATTTATTGCTGTAACAATCCTTCTTAGGAGATTTTGCTGAGTAAGTTCTGTATGTTGGGATACCATTCTTTCCTCAAGGTATTTTTTGTCTTTTTTATTACTTCTATTACCCATTGGTCAGTCAGAAGAATCTTGTTTAATTTCCGTGTATTCATACATCTTATAAATATGAGCTATTAACTTCTTCACAGATAATTCCATTTACTCTCCATTTGAATAAAATTCTAATAGTTAAAGCATGTACTTTTTCAAGTAAGTAATTAAAATGTATTTTTCAAGTAAAGCTTAAGATAGCTAACACATAAATTCTAGTGTCTTCTTCATATATGTAATTATACAAACAATTCACTTGTAAAATAATATGTTCAAGCAATATATTAGAAGTTAAAATAAATATGAAAGAACAACAGCTTTATCATGACAATTAGTAAACATTAAAATCCCTATTCAAGAGTTTCTCGTTATCTTTCCTAAAATATTCTCGCTATAGATATGGAAGCATTTGCTTCCCATCTCACTCCCATCTCACTCTTACAAACGCCATTTTTATTATTTTGCACTTAACAATATAACATCATTCCAAAAAGTTCATATATTTCCTGTTTATTTTTGTTTGTTTTTGTCAGTCCTGGGGCTTGAACTGAGGGCTGTCCCTGAGCTTCTTTTGCTCAAGGCTAGCCCTCTACCACTTGAGCCACAGCGCCACTTCCCACTTTTATGTGGTACTGAGGAATCAAATGCAGGGCTTCATGCATGCTGGGGAAGCACTCTACCACTAAGCCACATTCCAGGCCCTATCCTGTTGTTTTTAATAGCAATATACAATTCTATGAATTTCCATCCCTTTTTTAATAGACATTTAAATTATCTCAACTTATTAACTTGTAGAAAGAATTCTGCAGTAAATCTTTGTTATTGGTTTCTGCATACAACTTTAGGCTCTTAGAAGAAAAGTCGATTTTTTTTTCTTTAGAATTAAATAAAGCATGTATTTAACATTTGAAAAAGGACTGCCAATGTGTTCTCAAAACCAAAATTGTACACATTTGTACTCTGATGCATTTTCTTGAGATAAATGTGCTTTTTGGTTGGATTTACAAAGTCCAACTGTGCACAATGTAACTTTTGAAAGATCAAAGGACAGATTAACAATGGAAAGAAATTATCTGCCATTAGTCACCCATATTTCTTGTAACAATGATAATCAATAGTATGATTTCTGCAGACAGACATGGGTGACATGGATTGAATTTTGGACCTGTGTCAGTTTTTAAGTATTTTAACCCTTGAGTTGTTCTTTTTGCAAAAATGAAGGAAAATAATAGTTCCTACTTTATAAGAGTTATGAGGATTAGTATTCAAAGTGTTTAGCAAAAGATCCTAACAATAGCATGTGCTTCCCTATTAATCATTTACTTCATATGGTTTGAACAAGAACACATTTACTTATAGTTTCGAAGTATAGTTTCAAAATACCCCAAAATGATCTAAATTTTATTTTGTCTGAATCAATTCTAAGAATAAAAAAAAAAAAATCTTTAGAGTTGAGCATGGTGGTGAACACTTGCAATTCCAAAATTTGAATAAGGTAGAAGGTTCATGGATTCAAGGCCAGCCTGGGCTATTATAGCAAGAAGACAAAATTCACTGAAACCTCACATTACCATGAAGAAATTAGAATGGAACATAATTCGACCAGTTGACAAAACCTTTGAAAATGCAAAGTTGTAAAACTTAAAAGAGAAAGTTAACAATATGGAGATTTAGTTTTAGGTTAATCAGATTTAATATGACAGAACAAAAGACTTTCTAAGGTTTTAAGCAGTATTTTAACAATGAGGGCTGATAGTTTATAAACAATTTTAAGTTAGGGATGGCTGAAAAAGCAAGCATCAAATATCAAGGCTGAAGCTGATTTCAGTACAAAGCTGACTTTAAGTACAAAGAGTTCCTAGAGGTATGATCACCTCAAATCTTCTCTATATATAGGAAATTTTAACATGTTCAATTTGAGACATCAAAAAAAAAAACATTTAAAATAGAAACGGTACAATGTATCCGAGGTTTGAAGGTCAAATTTATTAGGAGATTAAGAGATGTATTATACATGAACTATAAATACTGCACAGCTGACTTTATTCACAGTCAAGCTAAGATAATAGTCAGTGCCAACCTATTTTGTGGACACTCTGGTTCTTTTGTTCCAAGAAAAGTTTGCACCATAAGACTTGGACTTGGGTTTTGGAACCTTCTTCTCTTCCACGTCATAGCTCCATCCTAGATGGGGGAAAAGAAAAAAAAACCAAACAAATGAACAAACAAAAACCAAATCCGAAGAAACAGAATTAATGCAGATACTTTAAAAATACAGAAATTAAGAGGCTTTATAATTTAATGTTTATTTATCAATAAGAGTAACTGTTACCACATCTGAAATATAAATACTTAGTAATTTGTTCCCTTAAAACTCTGAGTGGCAAGAGTCCATTGCCCGAAGATGATTTATCATATCTCAAATTAAAGATAAAACTATGATTTAATGTTTCCTAAGTCAATATTCTTTGCTCTGTTAGTGATGACTATATATTATTCAAAACTTAGATTTCTCTGTGACTTAACAAGTCTTTAAAAACTATAATAAGAAAAACTAGACACTATAATGTATCTCACTGTTCTTCTAAAATCTGCTTTCTTTACAAATAGCTTGGAACTCATTTGAAATCGGAAGAAAAACACAAATCATAGCTGGACTCAGTCATGAGAAATTACCACATTCAATCTCTTTACTGACGAAATTTCCAGAAGGTTCAACAGTTGCTTCAGGGACCATCTTATTAGGTAGAATCATGAAAAGTACTCCGTATCAGTGCCAACTCTTAGACCTGATCAAAAGCCCACTGTGTGATCAGAATCTCTGGTGGGTAGCTAAACTAATCTTAAAAAGTTTAATTGCAGAAGCTTCACTTGTTATGCACAGAAAAGCTTCACTTTTTATGCACAGAAAATTTTAAGCTACTAGTCAAAACTGTCTATTCTTTTCTGAGAATTTTTAATCGTCTCTACAACCTTTTCAGTATTTTATAATTCTGAAAACTGGATTTATATATGTCTACCTTCTGGTTTAAGTCCTGTTCTTCAGTTCTCGTAAGATAAAGGTAAAAACTAAATCAACATCCCCTTTCTTGAAAGGAGTTAAGCAACACCTGAAACTTAATCTTCTAATATCCATTTTCCTAGTAGTGTAATTTATCACATGCTTTTCTCTCAGGATTTTTCAAATAATCATCTTGAGAAATAGTAATCCTATATAAAATATCCAAACTGAGCTTTATATTGTCAAGAATAAGTGAGCTTTGGATCTTAGAAGTTCGAAAGAATTTTAGTGATTCTTTATGAGTATAGTGCCTGCTGCCACGAAGCTTATATATCGACAGTTCCTCACCTGGAATTAATTAGATTTTGTTATAAAAGTAAAACCTACAAAACTCAAATCATCAAAGCATACTACTGTGATTTTTCCAAAAAAGGAAAATCATGAAACAAAGGAGGAGGCAACAATGCTTGATAAGAAATCTACCTTGCTCATGTAATTGTAACCCCTCTGTATGGTATTTTCACAATTTAAAAAAAAAAAAGGAAAATCATCACATTTAACTCAAGTTAATCGTACATTCCCACTGCTGAACACTGTGCCTTGAGGAACATATATATCTATATCTATATATGTATGTATATATATATATATATATTTAATATATATACTAGTCTCACTTTACATGAATATAGAGGTTACAGAACTCCCAGGCAACTTTGGCTAAAAGGACAAAATAAAGAATAAGAACACTTGAAAAGACATCAAATATGTACTTAATGAGGGGCAAGTTACATTAATGACACTAATCTTTTCTATTTCCCATTTGAAATCTGACCCTAAACAGGAAAAATGTAATATATTTATTTCTATACTCTATGCTTAGAGTATAGAAATGTAGGAATGAAACTGCAAAATGTCTACATTTCTATGTAAGAGTATCTTTCAATTCCAACAATCTTTTTTTTTTTTTTAAAGAAATAACCCAAACTTGTGTTCTGAAATGAGGTCTTGGGAGTTGTCCTCTGTGAAGAATGTATATATAAAGGTGTAGTCTACGACAATGGTCCCATATGTTGTCTTACAAGGATACTCAAAACTGGCCCGTGTTCTTCCTAGCTGTGCAGCAGAAGATCAAAGCAACTAAGTCCAAGGCAGCTGCCCCAGAGATGGGATAAAGCTCCTAGGACTGCCATCATTTCCCACTGTGGAGAATAGCCATATGGCATGGATTAGCCACAAATCCAACCACTAACACCTAAATGACAAGAAGCTGACTTGCTTTGCTGTTTCACACATTGGAATGCTTTCACAAAAATATTTTGAACTTTAAGCTCTAGTGTTAGAGAAGTACATCTGGTAAATTCTTTCAGCAAACTTAAAATGTGATCTGTAATATTCAATGCCCTCCCTCCCCACCAGAATTATGTTAGTTTGTTTTATAGATCTCTATACTGTGCTTGGAATATTCTATTTCCTATTATTTTCTTCTGTGTAATCTTTCAAACACCAAAAATGACTCCAAACAAAATCAGACCACAATAAGTAACCTATAACTTCTCTGGAGACAGAAAAAGAAATCCCACTTATTTTTATTTATAGAATCATTTCACTTATGGATCGGTAGTGAAGAATACAAGGTGACACTCATCAGTTCTTGTATTGCTTCTGGTAACCTAATTCTGTTCCTGTGAAAGGTCCTTCTTCATTAATGGTATGATCACAAATCTTGATGCGCACAGTTAATAATTTGTAAGTACCACACAATATGAACAAACCAGCATAAATGGAATTGACTGCTAACCAACACATGAATCAGAATAGCTAAGTTTGGGGAAGCTAAAGTAAGTTCATAGGTACTTGGAATGTTTCAATTCTTCACCAGATTGTGTACTGATGTCATACTTAGCTGAAAGCAAACTGTAACCCTAACTTATAATTTAACATCAGGAAAGAAACAATAACAGCTTTTTCAAAAACTTCACAGTAAAAGTCCTTCCACTTTGAAATTGCTCAGTACATAATATGGGGGTTGGAGGACAGAAAGTTAGGAATAAAGGCACTATTTCTTTCAGAAAATAGTACAGAATGTGTGCAATATGATTTCTGAAATGTTGACAAAACAATTCTATCCATAAAAATTAGATATGATTCCAACAAACAAATAAGGTGAAAACATGGGACACTTGAAATACTCATTAGTTTAAGTGTCTACACTTGCTATAGATATGACACCTTGAAAAAAACCTCAAACACATTGGATGTGATCATTAATTTAAATCCCTTTAGATTTTATCTTTACAAATAATAATATATCTCTTCAAATACTAGTATCTTTTCATATATTATTACATACAAAGCTGTAATTGGAACCACACTATTCAAAATTTGTAACGAAAAAAATTGGGATATTAATTAATTATTGTAGCTTTTAGGTTGTCAGAATATATTTTGTCCCCTGGGCAAAAAACTGCACACAATCAAAAGTCATTCCCAAAGATTTTGATACTATTCATTGGAGTATAAACTATATATAGGGATTTCCTGAATTCTATTTAACTCATAATATACAAGAAACTACACTAAGTTACTATGTATAATTCTACCTTTATGAGAAAAAATTATTTCAGAGTTCTAACAGGAGACCTAACGAATAACCCCTTTTCTTCCCTCCTTCTCTGTCCTCTGTCCTTCTACACTCTAGGACAAGGGATTGGAAAGAAAGCTAGGGAGAAAAAAGTCTTTATAAATTGTAGGTATTCACAAATCCTCACTTGTCAATTTAATTACTCATTAAAATTTATTTGTAACCCCAAAATTAATACCCGTGATACTTCTGTGGTTATTTATGACATGCACAGAATGGAAAACAATTGAGTTGCCCAACATGCACATTTCTAGCTGAGGTCAAGCAAGGTAATGCTCTGCCTTGTTGAAGCTCTCACACTGTAAACAAGTGCACTTTTCAAGGTCTATTTAGAGGTGCATTTTTGTTTTGTTTGCTTCTTGATGATTTCATCATTTACAATGGCCCCTAAGCACAGTGCGAGAAGGCTGATGTGACAATACAGTATTTATAAAGTAAACTGTCTTTACACCAAAGTATATAAAACACATTGTACTGAAAGAATGTGTAGAGGCTTGAAGAAATCCAGCTTGTCATTTTCCTCGAAGTAACTGTTCTGTTATTTGCTAGTATAGTGTTCCTAGTGACTTTATAGAACACAATTGTCATGAAAAAGGTGAATGGCTATAACTAGCAGATATACTAATTCTGTCCTATCAAACTGATAGAACTGACTCTTCCCCTACACTCCTTGTAAACTCAGTTTTGCTTCCATTAGTAATTTAGTTCCACATCTCTTTTCTTCATATACCTTTGTGTTATCTTGACTAATGGTTTGAACTGTTTAAAAAAACATCTGCTTAGCTCCTTTGTGTCACATGAGCAAAATAAGTTCTTCAAAACATGTTCATTTTATAAGTTAAGTCATGTTCATATTTTTTCTGGACATTTTTCTCTCAACAGTTTTGGAGGTG
The DNA here is from genome assembly GCF_019054845.1 of Dipodomys spectabilis. NCBI lineage: Eukaryota > Metazoa > Chordata > Mammalia > Rodentia > Heteromyidae > Dipodomys > Dipodomys spectabilis. Next base: position 14,771,581 of record NW_024870815.1, on the reverse strand, counting down.
TTCATGGGATATCTAATATAAACTCACTAACCAAAGGCAGGCAAACTTTTCTACCACAGAGAGAGTAGATCTACATGTAAGCTCAAACATATCTTTTCTGGTTGCAAGAAATAAATCCAAAACATCAAGAGAACATTGCTGATTCTGTTTTTCTAATTTTAATTTTATTACTTATTTTGAGAACTCATAATCTGACCACTGATGATTCTAATAAACAGCACAGTAGCTTACAGGGTTCTTATTCTCTACTCCATGAGAACAAATGATTCTGGTTTATAAGTCTTTTCCATTTTGAATTCAAAATTAAGAATTTGTACTCAATGAAAAGACAACCTTTTTGCCATGAACCATTAAGTTTCACAATTCTGTGTTTATTAACCTACGGCTGAAAGTCTAGAATTGAAGTTATAAACTGTGTGACTGTACATCATCAACATGTCTATAATTCAGAAAAACCTTTACTACTTTCATTGTGTGCAAAGGTTAGCATTTTTCTACCTCTGGATAGCACTAATAAATTAAATTATAAAGTGTCTCCTTAAAGAAGTCTATTCTGATCTGCTCATAGGAAAAAAGGCTACCATGTAAATGGAATAACCTTAAAATTCTCAGAAAACAAGGAAACTGAATTTCTAATATACATATTCTAGATTTTAAAAGTACCGTTAAAGGAACTAAGACAAGCATTTCATGTTTGTGTAATGTAGGTAATCTTTGGTAACAACATTTAGTAATTTTGATTTAATAAAAACCAGCTATGTTTGCTCTGACTTATCAGTGTTAAACAGAAGCACTGATTTTTATTCTACTTATTTTCTTCGGCCTTACTGACAGCTAGTATTACTTCTAATATTTGTAGTCACGAGAAATTCTTTATTTCAGCAATGATTTTCAAGATTATTAGTTTACTAAGTTAAATATTACTGGATATTTACTAAATATCTAGACAATTTCTAAGAAAAGTAGAATACTGAACCAACCAATATTATTAGATTCTGTCCTATTACTCAAAAGCATTGCACTTTGGCACTTGAGGAAAGAGAAGATAAAGAAAGGCCACTGCAGCTCTTATTCGCTGAACTGGTCACAAAAGGATTTCCTGTCCTTCTGAAAGAGGTCACAAAGACCCTGTGTGTCCTATATGCATGAAAAGGAGTGTCACAGAAAGATACAGAAGATAGCTGAGCAAATAGACTTGGTTACTTAATACTCCCCCTACAAAACCACACTTTTGCACAACTATGCACCACTTCATCAAATTTAGCATAAAACACACAGCCTTCCAATGTAACATAAAATTCATATTGAATACATTTTTGTGCTTTCTCTTTAATCCGTCCTCTGTTATAGTGGCCCTAATCAGGAACCTATTAATGGCTAAGAGACCTTTACACCCAATAATTACTAAATAAAAATTTAAGCTTATATAATCTTGTTTCTCCCTTTCATATTCTAGAAGGCTATTCCTTTTAGTTAAGCTATATGCTCATTTTTATTTTTTCTGCTTTTTGTTTTTTGGTCGGTCATGGGGCCTGAACTCTGGGTCTGGGCGCTGTCCCTCAGCTCTTCAGTTCAAGGCTAGCACTCTACCACTTGAGCCACAGTGCCAATTCCGGCCTTTTCTGCTTATGTGGTACTGAGGAAATGAACCCAGGGTCTCATGCATGAGAGGCAAGCATTCTACCACTAGGCACATTCCCAGACCTTCAACATGATCATTTTTGCCACTAGGAGAACCTGGACTATAAGGAATACACACAACCATAGAAAGTAATGTTATATATACTGATGAATTTCTATTAGTCAACTAAAATGTTTATTGTGTAATTTTTCATTATCCTGGTTTTTCTATGAAATCAAAAGTAATTTTGATTAAAAGATGACAATTATATACTTGAATTAAACCCTACTAGAAGTAATAGTGACATACAAGTTATTATTTCACATGGAAGATAGTGAAATAACTTGGTAAACAAGGTAACAGATGTGATTTGCTTATTGTTGGAAAAAAGGAATTCTTAATGTCATAAAGTAGGATGCCTGCACCAGAAAGAGAAAAACAAATGTAAAGGACTAAATCTGAGTGGATTCAGGGAGTTATATAAGATTTGAAGGGAAGGAATTATATTTCCCTTGAATTATATTTTTTTGCATTACTATATGCAAAAAAATAAGTTAAAAACCTATAACATGTCTTCAAATATTATTAAGGTTTGCTCTATTTTGTTGGGCTTTTTGTTTCTTTAATTAACTGTATAATATGGAAAGTAATTCTTATATCTAATCTTCCTAGGATACAAAAGTCCTGGCTTATCACAATAACTTTAGAAGCTTTCTGCTGACTTCAAGTTTTTGGTCAGTTTATATATGAGCAAAGGTCTTTTACTATTTTAATACCCTCTGTGTTTCTAAGTCTTTTTATGACTTTTATTTCTTAGTCAGCTATGATCCATCCTATACTTAGCCTAATGCCTACTTTTGGCAACTTCTGATTTATTTCTGTGGTACTAGAGCTTAAACTCAGGATAAAGGCACATACTAGGTAAGTGCTCTACAGCTCATAACTTTTTATTTTTGCTTTCTCTAAGCTCTTTGAGCCACAACACCACTTCTAGGTTTCTATTGGTTAAGTGGAGATGAGTATCATGGACTTTCCTGCCATGGTTGGCTTTGAACTGCGATCTTCAGATCTCAGCCTCCTAAGTAGCTAGGATTACAGGTGTGAGCCACCAGCGCCTGGCTATTATATCCTAAATGTTAAAAAATAAAAGGCAAAATATAACAAACTTTAGATTCCACAGATGGCCTCTGGAAAAATCAGAGATATATTCTTTCACTCTGAAAAAAAAAAATTTAATCAATAAACTAGGTTTAGGTGTAAACTAGGTTTAATAAATAAACAAGGATGAGGGGCTGGGAAGGTGGCTCCGTGGTAGAATGTTTGCCTTGCATGCGTGAGGCCCTGGGTTCGACTCCTCAGCACCACATAAGCAAAAAGAAAAAAGCCGGAAGTGACACTGTGGCTCAAGTGGCTAGCCTTGAGCTGAAGAGCTGAGGGACAGCGCCCAGGCCCAGAGTTCAGGCCCCACAACCGGACCACCACCCCCCTCCAAAAAAATAAATAAATAAACAAGGATGAGCTGCTGAAGGAAAGATGTCAAGAAAAAAAAAATGGTTAAATTACCCTGAGGTTAAATTTGATGAGTAAAAAGTGAACAAATAGCTCTGAGATTGTGTTTTATGAGATAAATTCCTAGAATATCAATATCCTCATTGTCTATGATACATTCCAATTATCAGAGCCTTTGTATTGTTTTGCCTGATAATAGACAACTGATTATTTTGGTTATTTTTTTAAATGGTTACATCCTTATTTCTTTAGTTTAAGTCTTGCATCTTTAAGGCCACTAAATATTAACTTAAGAATCTGAACTTCAGGAACACACAAACAGATACTTAGGACCTACTCTGGAGTAGGTTTATTGAATAATCTTTTTAGTTAATGTCCTTCATAATTTTGATATAGTCTTGGTATATGTTTGGCACTTTCATTTCTCAAGAATTTTTTCTCTGTAGCCTATTAAAAAATAAAATACAGCACTTTGGCATGCCAGACTTAAACTGAGGCTCTGATGCTATCTTTCTGGCGAGCTCCTCACCTTCTATCTTTTGTTCCTTTTTATCCCACTGAAACCAAAATTCTTCCCCCAAGTCTGTTCACAACATTGAAAATTCTGTTCCTCTTAAATTAGCCTTACAATGATTGAAATGTTATTCTGACTCCCCCTGCCTTTCTGTATAAGAGCTGACCATAAGGATATTCTGAGACTCTCCTGGAAGGGAACCTGACCTCTACCCAGGAGAAGTGCACACTGAGTAGCAATGAATCTGAATACACAGACCCCCCTGGATTCCCTTTTGAGATTACAGGCTATATTCCTTTAGTTTAATCACATTTCTACACAGCTACCAAATTTTCATCAAACAAAAGCAAATGTTTTCATTGGGTCTTTCAGTCTTCATGCTGTGTTATGTAAAATTGTGTTGTTTTCTTGGCTTTGATAGTTCCCTGGAAGTTCTTTCAATCAGCTATAGGCCAGACTGTTTCCTTTTTAACAAATACTGTCAACACAGAGTCCCATGGAAAAGAACTGCACCAGAAAATTTGGGGGTTTGATACCATCAGTTAATTTTAATACCATATCACTGGATTAAGTCGGGGTTTTCAGAACTGTAGTCAAGAAGCAGATAAATTCGTGATCCAGTGAAACAAAAATTATGCAAGATTAAATGAACTGATGAGTGATAACTGTAGTTTTATGTTTAGAATAACAATGATACAGTTTTGTCTTTGTCAACATATTAGAAAGTCCTTTTTTCTTCCTCTTAAAGTAGCTAGATAACACATTCTAATTAAGTAGTCTGTTTTGCAAATTCAAATATTTGTGTTCCTTCTGTAGAATTTAGTATTAACTACTCTTATTTTCATGGCAATTAAAGTACTTGCATAAATTCAGTAACAATTTGATGTATTGATTATGGCACCAAGGCCTTACCTAGAATAACATGTTTGAGAATGATGCTCATTTGCACATATGAACAGATACTTTTAAGGAATTAAGGTTGATCTTCCAGAGCTAACACAACTCCAGGAACAGTGACCTGGCACCTTGACTTACAGAATTCTCAGCTTTACAGATAACTCTGGGTTAATTTGGGTATCTTAAGAAGGGCAGATATACTCAAATTAATAGGTATTGAAGAAGAAATCCGGTGGTGAGATCTTAGTTTGGGCTACTAAATTCAAGAGACTGTGGGATTCGTTATGAAAAGGTTCAGTAACACAAACTTAGAAAAGTTTGACAGAGTAACACGTTTGCCTCACTTGTGTAACTAACCAAGGACAATGGTATACCAATCTCATCATAAATAATCTTTCTTCAAGATTATTTTCCTATCAAAAAGGGAAGAGGCAAACACTTTCAGTGTCTGTGTGCTTTGAGGGGCACACTTGGAAGGGCTAACTATTTGGGAGGCTGAGGAAGGAAAATGACTTGAGCCCAGGAGTTCTAGATTGGTCTGAATAGTGACATCATATTTTAAAAGAAAAAAAAATTGAGGGGGGAGGAAAGAAAAGATTTTTTAAATAGAGAACTATATACTACCTCTAGCATACCTCTTCTCTTCCGCCTTCTCAGATTTTTGGCTGTTTGGCAACTCTTTATGCCAGCAGTGGGCTTGAACTCATGAACTCCTACTCTTAGCTTTTACTGCTCAAGGCTGGCACTCAACGACTTGAACTACACTTCCATTTTCTACAACTCTTTTAAAGTTATACGTATAAAAACTCCTGTCAGGTGTCCTACTGTTCTAACTGATACCTCTTCCCTAAGAAAAAGACCAATTTTTAATCTTAATTTTCTATTCACTTAAAATTTATTTTGCTTTTATAACATCTGCTTTGTTTTGTTTAAAATAAATTCTTTCACTTATATTTTGTACCTTTAGGAGAGTCAAGATTCTTACTTTGTTTCACAAGTTGTCCTTTAACAGCTATATGGAAGTTACATTCTCCTAAGAGGTTAAGGTAGATAGAGTAGATGCTACTCAAAGTGTCCACTTCTGGGAGAATTCAAAGTTCTGAATTCCCTCTTCCGACTGCCTCTTTTTAGGATCCTTGGCACTATTTTCTTCTTGGCTTCTACCTTCTATTATTTCAGAAGTGGGTTTTCCTCCCCAATAGACCTACGTTTTCACAGTTTGTCTTCTATCCTTCTTATTATGGAGAGAAACCTTCCTTTATTTGAAGAATTTCAAAGAGTTTTTTCTTTCATTGTGAAAATAACATAGACAGGGGTTACAATTACATGGGCAAGATAACGAGTACATTTCTTATCAAGCATTGTTGCCTCCTCCTTTGTTTCCCCTTCCCTCCCTTCCCATACTTCCCCCCTTCCCCCCCTCCCCACCCCATCCCCCCCCCAAAGTTGTAAAGTTCGTTTTTTCTGACATAACGACTTGTACATCTCATTGTTGCAATGGGTCCTCAAAGAGTTTTTATAACTAACAACACTGAGAAAAAACAGGAGGCAAAATGCTATATTTGAGAAGAGTCACAAAGTTGCAAATCAGATCAAACAGGAGTGAAAAAAAATTCTGGTTTTTATTACTATGTAAATGGTAGTAGATTTTAGTCTTCTACCATTCAAATTTTCCACAGCTGTCTTTCACCACCTCTCTCCAAGATATAGCTTCCTCTCATCCTTCACAAAAACACAAGGAAAGACAAAAGCCACTAGGGTGAGAAAGGTGGACCTTTTAGTTCACAAAGCACTGAAGTAAGGTTCATCTACATTTCAGAAGAAACACCACATGTTCCTTTTTTTCTCTTTTCTTCAAAAAAAGGTTGTCTTTGAAGAGTTCCTCAGAATAGAGGCTAAGCTTAAAGGGAATGATTAGGGTAAAGCCCTGGGTTAAAGCTAAAAGACATCACATTCTTCATAATATTCTTTGCTTTATAAATATGTTGAGAACTGGGAAGATTTGGTGGAGTAGATGATAAGGAAAAAGGAGAAACAAGAAGACAGAGCCATTCAGTCTCTTCTTCATTTCCCACTACCCAATTTCAAAGAACCAGCCTTCGTAAGGAACTGAGGTATAAAGGGAACTATGTTAAAGAAGACAGAAGAAGAGGGAACTCTGCAGGAATTATCAATAGCAGAAGGAAGAAAACTACTTTTTAGTCTTAGAGGAAAGGCATTTGTTTATAAAAAGATCAACCTATACAACATCTTATTTAGTAAATACATAAAAATAGATGACTAACAGAGGAATTTTTTTTGGGGGGGGGGTCCAGTCACAGGGCCTGAACTCTGGGCCTGGGTGCTGTCCCTCAGCTCTTCAGCTCAAGGCTAGCACTCTACCACTTGAGCCACAGTGCCACTTTTAGCTTTTTTCTTTTTGCTTATGTGGTGCTGAGGAATCGAACCCAGGGCCTCATGCATGCAAGGCAAGCACTCTACCACTGAGCCACCTTCCCAGCCCCAACAGAGGATTTTTAACATACGTTTCTCATAATGATTAACGTATGTAGATATAAAATTCTACTTGTCCTTGATTCTTATCAAGTAAGTTTCTAAAGAACTGCACTTCTTAACAAGTATAAAATCTGAAGCCACATGTGGTGACTCAGGCTATTCTGGAAGCTGAAAGGAGGGGATCAAGTTACAAGGCCAATCCAGGCAAAGAGACCTCAAATTAACCAACAATAACAAAACTCTGGTTCATAGCTGCCATGCCAGATACAATGGGAAGCATAAATAGGAGGATCACAGTTTGAGGACTCAAAAATAATCAAAGGCAAAGGGCTGGAGGCACAAGTAATAGAGCAAGTTGCCTAGGAAACATGTGGCCCTGAGTTCAAACCCCAGTATATAAGGTATCCAACTTTCCAAGTTGGATAACATTGTCCTATTTCATATGTATGATACACATACATATATCATAGTACTCTATACACATCCTAGAATATATATCAACAGACTACTAAGACTATATATAAATAGTATATATATCCTGTATATTGCTAAAGACCTTAGATCAGTGCTGTATAATAGAAATATAAGATGAACAACATATTTAATGTTTTCTAATAGCCATGTTACAGAAATGAGTGAAAAGAAACAAGTAAAATTAATATGAATCATATACTTTACCTAGACCAAATATTTAGACTATTCTAATTTCAACATGTAATAAAAATTAACAATGACTCTTTGTATCAGTTATTTGAAACCTACTGTGTATTTTACATTGACAGTGAATCTCAACAAACTAAACACATTCCAAATGCTAAAGCCTCATGTGGCTAGTGACTACCATACTGCACAATGTACATTTAGATGATTGATTTTTCAGTTCTATCAGCTTTATACTATCAGAGAAATTGCTATACTTGGAATCTAAACTTAGCACTAGCAATTGATAGTGATTCATCTTGAGCTCTAGATCTCAATATCCTTACAAAAGAGTTCAAAACAAGGAGCGTACATTTAGAAACAACTCAACATTGTAAAAGGCTCATCCTTAAGAATGTTGACATACATCACCGTGTTTACCCAAACCTCCCCTAAAAAGACAGGAACCCCATCCCATTGTTGCGCAGAAAGTTACACCTCAATAAAAAGTACTTAAGCATGCTGAGCACTGTAAACAAAGAAGCAATCTCAGAACCCCCTGGCCTTCTCTGGCATATTCTTTGAATTTCCCCCTGGATATGATTGTTATGGCTTGGATCTTACATGTACCCCAAAGACTCATATATTAAAGGCTTGGTTGCCAGCAGGTGGCACTGGTGGGAAGTGGTGGAACCACTATGAGGTGAAGCCTATTTGAAAGAACTTGTGTCATTGGGGCCTTGCCAGCCACCATGAAGTTTCTTCCACCACACATTCCCTGCCATCATGCTCTTCTTTATCACAGGCCCAAAAGCAACTGGGCCAAACAACTGTGGACTAAAAACTCTGACACATGAGCCAAAATATCTCTCTTTTTGTTTGTCCAGGTATTTAAGCTAGCTAATGCACTAAAAGCAATCCCTACAGGAGAACACAATTTTCATGACCCTTGCCCTTGGAATTCTATCATCCGGAGAAGATTAAGTGTATCATAGGAAAAGAAGCTTAACATTGGTGTCCACCATACTCAGACTTTGGCAAAGCTTATCCATCACCTGCTATCTCAGACTTTATCTGCACAATAGTATAATCTTTGTTCACTGTGTATTTCCTCTCCTCATGCACCTATAAGCTATCACCACCTCCCTCTAAACACTGAGCTCTTATTCCTTTCTGTAGCTTAGGAAAACTAAGATTCCCACCTCCTGGACCTTCTGTTCGTTTTATACTTTATTGTCTGTTCATTTCATAGATTCACATCAAACCTTCAGAGGGCAAAAGAAAACTACAATTGTTAATCATTTTTCAATAGTTTTCTTCAGACTTTAATTAGAGGATATTAACAGCTCTACTAGGAGATAAAAGTCACATTAAATTAAAAAGATTTTTAAAAATTATAAATTATAATATAACTAAATTTACTATTCAAATTCACCAGTATTATACATTAAAAGGTAAAGATAAACAAGATTTGGTACATTCACTGGGAGGCAGGATAAAATAGTATAGTTTGAATATACAGATTAGGCCTTAGATACTTCTCTCTAGAGCCTAGCCACACAACACTGGCATACAAGAATACTCTGACCAACTGCAATGCCAAAAAAATAAGCTATAAAAACATACTATAAAGGTATTAAGGAAGAAATTATTATAGAAATTTTGAGGAAGAAAGCAGGAATAGGCAATTGAGTTATGAGAAAGAAAAAGAAAGGGATCAAGAATAAGGGTACAACTATGTTAGACTGACTGCCTAACAATACCAGGCCCTGATTTAAATACCTACCAAAACAAAAATAACAAACAAACAACTAGAAGCCAAATAGTATTTTCTATGAAGGAGCAAGCAGTAATTACTCATGTTTTGGGAGCCATGTGGTCTTTATTACAACTATTCATTATCATGGTAGCAAAATAGTCATCACAGACAATACATAAATGAATAAATGTGACTGCTCTCAAATAAAAACTGATAAACAAATTATATGTATGTAATCTTGTTGCTTAATGTTACTTATGTCTGAGTTCTTTTGTTGTCATCTTTTATTTATTTTTTAACATTTAAACAAAAGGAAAATGAGAAAACTTATTTTCTGGACATTCAAAGTATATAAATTATGTTGTTTTATAATAAAAAATGATTTTTTGTTTTGTTTGAAAAGCAAACATTTAATGTCTGTAACTCCATAATCTTTGCCAGATTTTACATTCCCACATTACCAGTGCCAACACACTTCTCTAAGTACACAATTGAGTAGATGATTCATTGTGTTATAAGGTAAGAAACTCTTGAGTATTACTCAATCCAATTTTTCAGGTCAAAGATGAAGACATAGGTTTATCAGAGCCTAAATGTAATGAAGCATGCTTTATTTAAGTTCTCCTATGAGAAAGACAATGGAATTCGAATTCTAGTTACCTGAGTCTTAATCCTGCAGTCTTTACATTACTAGTTGGTGTTGGGTGTTTTCTTTTGTTTTTGCCTTTTAGAAAATTGCTTAAATTACCGTAACATCGGTTCATCCAAACTTCCAAAGCACAAGTTCACAAGGCAATCATATTAATCAATCTGGGGAAGAAGAGTTAATTTTTGTATTTCTCACCATGTTTATATACACGCAAGGGTAAATCAGAATGGAAGAGATTGCTGAGGTGTTTGGAAAAGATCCTCCACTCTGGTTCTATAATACTTTAATACTGTTTATTTAGATCTTTCTTATATGGTATGTGTAGAACCAAACCTTTATCTATTTAAAAATACATAATGCTAAACATAAAATAAATCTGGAGATCAAAATCACCACAGTGCCAGGTGCTGTGGCACACACTGTAATCCTAGCTCCCCAGGAGGCTGAGATCTGAGAATTGTGGTTCTAAGTTAACATGAGCAGGAAAGTCCATGAGACTCTTTATCTCCAATAAACCATGCAAAAACTGGAAGAATGTCTACTAAGAAATCTTTCCCACCTTAAGTCTTAAGGATTGTAGAAATTCAGATTTTCTGTATTTTTCTTACACAGTGACTTCTATGGTTTTTCATTTTCTAAGTCATTGTCCACTGAGCCTTTTCAAGTTATATTTTCTATTAACTTTTATACTGTTACTCAATTATTTTTTATAGTAACAATCAGATTGGAAAGCCACCTGATTTCAACAGTATATTACACCTACAATTTACAGGCAATGGTCACCACGCAGTCCTGTGACCACTTAGAGGGAGGCTAACACCAGGGATTTAATAATTAGATTTCCTGTTACTAAACTCATATTACAAACCTTAAATGAGTAATTTTCAAGGTGTCAGACATAAAATATGGTAGGCTAAAAGGATGGAAAACATTAGAACTGTTTAATGATAATGATGTTACTGATTAATTAAAATATTTTCATTAATAAAAATACTATTTTGACAGTATTATTTTAAATCAAAATAATAAAGACTACATAACCACTTTGAAACAATGATTTAATTAAGAAATTGCCAAAAAAAATGTCAATATAAAATTGTACTTAGGAAATCTTTCTTAAGAGAAAGGATGTTAATAAACATAATAGGATATATTTATATACTATTATTTACTTACTGTCAGGCCCTATCCTAATCACTTTGTTTTTTAATAACTCATTTAATCTCACAGTGAATCTCATTTCATATATGAAGAAAATGGAAATAGAACATAATTACCTACCATAGATTTGAATCCAGACAGTCTAGTTTTAGACTTTTTTTCTGGCATGGTGCTGGGGTCCAACACAGTGTATGCTAAGCACACGTTCTATCATTGTCCTATATACTCCCATCTCTTACCCCTAGAGTTTTAGATTTTAATAAGATATGTAACAATAAGAGAAGAAATGCAAATGTTTTAAATAATAATTTCTACAGTATGTTGACATATATGCCAAATATGTTACAATATAGTACTACTACTACTAATATTGAAATTTTTATAGTGCCTTATAGTAATAATGCACTTAAGACATTATTTCATCCAAACAGATAACTAAAATCTCATTGAAATTCAATTTGAACAACTAGAATTTGAGTGTCTTTATGCTAAATAAGAGTTTGTCAAATATTATACATTAGTGACAAATACACAGTAGCATGCATTTCAGTCTAAGGGAACAAAAGTAGAAATACCAGATGAAGAATGGAGAGAATGAGAACTAATTATAACCAGGTGTCTGTTATATATAGAAACTATCCCAGATATTCCTACTTCATAAGATTTCTTATTTTAGGGCTGGGAAGGTGGCTCAGTGGTAGAATGCTTGCCTTGCATGTATGAGGTCCTGGGTTTGACTCCTTAGCACCACATAAGCAGAAAAAGCCGGAAGTGGTGCTGTGGCTTAAGGGATAGAGCGCTAGCCTTGAGCTGAAGAGCTGAGGGACAGTGCCCAGGCCCAGAGTTCAGGCCCCACGACCGGCACAAAAAAAAAAAAAAAAAATTCTTATTTTAATTATGAAAAAACATTAAATCCATTATGGAATTACTCCAAAATCATAGAGCTTCTAAACAGATTAGAATCCGAACTGGCCTGGCTTCATGCCTTCTTCTAGTACATGTGCTGGCGAAACAGTAGAAAATGAGAAAAAAGGATATTTCCATTTCCGTTCATAATGAGATAGCCATAAACCAAAGGAGTAACACAGTTATCAGTGGGGTAACATGGTTATCTGAAAAGCTGACATATTCTTAGGCTTTAGTATAATTGTATTAGTGAGATTATATTAATTATCCAAAAAGCAGCAAATGTAGACATTTAGGCTTAAAGGAAAATTTTAGAATAAGTAATTAAAGAGCTGTTAAACAATAGGCACCAGATTTGAGCTCAAAATAAGAAAAGTAAATAATAGAGATGTCAAAACAGGAATAAATCAAATTATGATATTATCAATCAAATGTTAGTGATTTTTGCAGAGGACTTAGAATAAGGCATGTGCTAGATGAATGATCTTATTCCTTGCTCTACTTCAAAGTACAGTTTGTCTTTTACATGGGACATTCTGTATTAGATTTTGTTTTTTCAGGGAGGTATTCTGACATAGTAAAAAAAAAATCTGAAATACTGAATTTATCATAATTAATCATGATTATTAAAATTACTGAATTAATACATTGAAGGATTTGTTACAAACCGAGTGTCAGTGGCCCATGCATATAATCCTATCTACTCAGGAGACTGGGATCTAAGGACACTGGCCTTAAGTAAGCCTGGACAGACAGATTAGTGAGACTCAAATCTTCAATTAACTAGCAAAAAGGTAGAACTAGAGGCATGCCTCAAGTGGTAGAGAACTAGCAATGAACAAAACAGGAAAGAAAGAACACAAGGCTCCTCAGTTCAAGCTTCAGTAAGGGCACAAAAAAATGAATAAATATATATGCTTGGTGAGAATGGCTCACACTTGGAATCCTAGCTATTCAGAAGGCTGAGATCTGAGGACTATAGTTCAAGGCCAGCCCAGGTAGGAAACTCAGGAGTAGCACCCAGACTCTCAGTTAAAGGACTGGCACAAAAAATAAGATAAAATAAAATAATGTAAAAAATAATGAAATACTACCTTCAACTCAAATACTATATTCCTAAATGATTAAGAACATAAAATATCTCAACTTACTTGCTAAAACAAAAGGAATAAAAAAAAAATAAAGAGACCAAGCATACCATTTTTTTCTGCGAAGGCAATCGCATCTTCTTTAGTACTGAAAGTTAGAACCATGTTGGACAAAGGATCAGCCCTGTAAGAAAGAAACATTTTCCAAGATTTAACATTAAGCTTCAGCCACACAAATTAATATTCAAAATAAAATGATCAGAAAATAAAGTCACTATAATATTAAATAAGTACACTATTAGATGAATGTTGGCATATTACATATAATCTTAATTACTCAGGAGCTTGAGATCCAGACAATGTTAGTTGGAAGCCAGCCTGAGTGGTAAAGTCTGAGACTCGATGCTTTCAAAAATCAGCACACGCACCATGGTTTGGGGGTGGGGCCCAAGTGGTGTAGAGTATCAGCCAATCAAGCAAAGACAAGTGAAGGCCTTGAGTTCAAACCCCAGTATATGCACAATAATAGTAGTCTATGTGGTAACTGGCCAGGCTTTAAATATTTTTCTTTGTTCCATATGTTTCTATTACTACAAAATGATAAAATGAAATTTAAGCAGATTGACAACCCAAACTACAACCAAGCCATTAGCTTGAACTACAGATTCCTTAGCTAAATGACGAACTTATTATGTTGGTAATGAGACCTTCTGTTTCCAATTCCAACAAAATTATGAAGCATTTCAAAATATAATTGTGCTATTTCTACAAATGTTATAATGATTCTGTGAGCCATTTATGTAAGTATAGGAAAGTAAAAATTCTTTACTTAGTCTACTAATAAGAGTTTAAGACATGTTATCTCAAAATATGGCATTTTTGCATTTGAGAATAATCAAGAGTAGACTGGTGTTTTCTTGTCTTTCTTGCGTGAAGCAGGCCGTAACAGAATTCTCCTACCTTCCTCTAAAGTAGGCTTTCAGATCCCCATTATGAAAGTACCTACCCTGTACCCAGAGGAAGAGATACCTTTATCTCTGAAAACAAGGATGTAGTCAAGAATCATGGCTAAGTTCCCTCAGCAGATACCATTAGAGTATAGCCTCTTTGTCTATCATATTCTGTTCAACTGCATCAAATGTAAGTTAAGGGGTTGGGAAGGTAACTCAGTGGTAGAGTGTTTGCGTTGCATGGATGAGGCCCTGGGTTTCATTCCTTAGCACCACATAAGCAGAAAAAGCCGGAAGTGGCGCTGTGGCTCAAGTGGTAGAGTGCGAGCCTTGAGCTGAAGAGCTGAGGGACAGCACCTAGGCCCACAGTTCAGGTCCCAAGACTGACCCCCTTTTCTCCCCCCCAAAAAATATGAGTTGAAAAACACTGATTTCTCTGTATTTTAGGTCTTCATTTAAAGGCTTCCATGTCATATAAAACAACAAATAAATTAGTATGCTATTCTTTTGTTAAGCTATCATATATGAACCATTCATGGATATGAAGAAAACATACTGTTTTTTCTACTTTATAACACTTTAGCTTACCTGACCTTACTCTCCCTCCCTCCTTTCCTCTTCTGAGTCAGGGTTCGATTATGTAGCCCAGCCTGGTCTCAAACTCTTAATCTTTCTACCTCATCCTCAAGAGTGATAGGAATATAAAACTGCATTAACATGCCTTATATACTTATATAAAGTGATTTGCCCAGAGTATAACTTGAGTAAATAAGCAATGGTTTATCACCGTACGATGCTGAAAATATATTACTACAGTGAATCCTAGAATAGATAAAACCCCATTAAAATCTTGTAGACTCAAAATGAATAAAGAGAACACTTAAATTTTGTGGTATAAAGAAAGTTATACAGGGGGTGGGAAGGTGGCTCAGTGGTAGAGCGCTTGCCTTGCATGCTTGAGGCCCTGGGTTCGATTCCTCAGCACCACATAAGCAAAAAGAAAAAAGCCGCAAGTGGCTCTGTGGCTCAAGTGGTAGAGCGCTAGCCTTGAGCTGAAGAGCTGAGGGACAGCACCCAGGCCCAGAGTTCAGACCCCAAGACCGAACCCAAAAAAAAAAAAAAAAAAGTTATACACACACTGCTGAAGTCTCTAGATGCATGTGATTTACAAAATAAGTATATGTTGCCTGAAACATGAAATCTTAAAGGTATCAAAACATCTACAAACTGTTTATGGTTCACCTAAAATAATTCTATTCAAATTGCAACATAGAAAAATTTTAAAAATAGAAATATACTAACCCTGTCCCCCCAAAAAATCCCGAGAATGAATTTTCTAATCATAGGGTTCCTTCAAATTAGCTAACTTTTGAACTCAGATGCCAGCACACCTCAAGCAAAATGCATATTATAATATTTTACTTTAATTTAAAAACACATAAAAATAATACTAAACTATTAATACCATTCATGAAGTATTTCAGGCTAATATATGGAGCTTGAATCTCACATTTGCAATACTTATAATTCTTATATAAAAATAATTTCATTGAATTAATAGTATTTAAAATAGTATTTCTAAGGTTTATTTGTTGAGTCACACTCATATAAATATACATGCGAACATATTTTAAGAAATACATATATGGTACCTATGTCTTTGGTTACAGTGAAACCTAAAGTATCAAAAGTTTGAACAACAGATGAAAGAAGTGACACTGATCAAGATGTATTATACTCATAAACTGATAGGCTGAAATGAAACCTCTTTATACAACTGCTTAAAGATAATTTTGAAAAATTAAAAGTTAAGAAATTAAACTTGTCTTCTTTTCTTTTCTTTTTGGTGCTGATTCTGGGGCTTGAACTCAGGGGTGGGACACTGTCCCTTAGCCTTTGTACTCAAGATTAGCACTCTACCACTAAAGCCACAGCTCTACTGCTGGCTTTTTGGTTAACTGGAGATAAGTTTCATGGATATTCCTGCCTGGTCTGGCTAGGAACTATGATCCTCAGATCTTAGCATCCTGCGTAGCTAGGATTACAAGCGTGAGCCACCAGCATAAAACTTAAATTTATCTTGGGGCTGGGAAGGTAGCTCAGTGGTAGAGCGCTTGCCTTGCATGCTCGAGGCCCTGGGTTCGATTCCTCAGCACCACATAAGCAAAAAGAAAAAAGCCGGAAGTGGTGCTGTGGCTCAAGTGGTAGAGTGCTAGCCTTGAGCTGAAGAGCTGAGGGACAGCGCCCAGGCCCAGAGTTCAGGCCCCACGACTGGACCACAAAAAAAAAACAAAAAAAACTTAAATTTATCTATTAAAAAAAAAGTATTTTCAAAAGAAAAATTTACATTGAAAAGGAAAGTTGAAAACAAGGTTCATTTTAAACCAAAGTACTTACGTTGAAGCCCAACCCATCAAAGGATTTTCCCATCGCTCTCTGGTATCAAACTCCATCTTCCATTTCTTTGTGTTGTTTACACCAGACTGCATGTTATTTCGAGCAGGAACAAATATCCTGACCTTTCTAGTTGTGATATGCTCTTTTGGAACACCAGTTAATGCCGTGATATCCTAAAGAAAACAAGCACACAAACATGTTTCAGCAGACTATATATTCAGTGATGCAGTTTTGTTACTCTTTATACTCATGTAATTCTATCCAAATGTCTATAAATTGGGATAGACTTTCTGGCTTATTTACTACTATCCTTACCTTACTCCCTTCCTTTTCCTTCTTTCCTTGATCCCTTCGTTCCTCCCTTCTTTCCATTTATTTGCTGACTGATGGTGGTAGGGATTATTTGAATCTAGGCGCTCCTGTACACTAGGAAGTACTTGGCCATTGTGCTACACCCAACCCAGCATTTCTGGAGAGTTTGTTGGTATAAGAACCTATTAGTCAATATACTCTTATAGTGTGAGCAGATGTAACTCATCAGACAAGAAAAAAAAAATATGCTAAAAGATTATTAAAAGTAAAGGAATACAAGAAGCAACTAAATTTTAAACAGAAGAAAATCCAAAAACAATTTTAGTTAGCATTTTATCTTCCTTTGGTGAAACCTACTGAGAATGAGTAAATCTGATCTCAAAGTCTAATTTGTTAAGCCAAAAAAGTTGTATGGTTTTTGCAGAAATGTGAAATGAAAACAATGGTAAGTTTTTTAACTACAATTTTGTATATTTTTATCCAACAATGTTTGTAAAATACTTTATTCTAACAAAGTAAAATCATATTAGGATCAACCATATTATTTTAATAAATAACACATTTTAATAAATTACGCACTTAAAATCATCAAGGCTGAAGGTGTCAGTGAGAGGACAGTTGCCTAGCATGTGTGAGGCTCTTTTAATATCAGCTCAAAGTGAAGAAAGACTTGGCATGAAAATGATTAAATCAAAACTAAACAAAAAACGAACATTTTCACTTCATTATTATGTACCCCCGATTTCAAGCTCTTTATTTGTAGTTTTAGTCTACCAATGCTATTAACCTTATCATTAGTATGAATATAGTATGAACAGATACTGGGGAAACACTAGGTGCATTTGTGAGGTATCAATTTTTCCACCTACAAGACCAAAAATAGAAATCTTTGAAGTTATTGAATTGGCAACCAATAATCTACTTAAAACAATTATCTCTCCACTTGCATCAACTAGGTGTGGTTACTTTGTCATAGCTTGTCTATTTAGAGAAATTATCAAAATAATCCATATAAATATTTACACAAATATAAAAACTTCTAAAGGTGCCTATACTAGTTTAAATTCCTATATATCTGTGGTGAGTAAAAATAAATACAATTTGAATAAGAGCTTTTTAATGTAAATTTAAGATTTGATGAGTAATTTCTAACTGCCATGTTCAACTAAAATTCTAAATACTATTAGACTTTAGTGGTCAGGAACAATGCTCAGGGGTACAGTGCTTGCCTACCATGCACCAAGGTCCTCGATTCAATCCCCAACAATACCAGAAAAAAAAAAAAAAAAAGTATTACATTTTAATGACTGAGTATCTAAAGCACAGTCCTATATTCAATGGCTAGAAGTAACTCCATTCCTTGCAAAGTCCTCAATGTTTAATTCTCCCTTTGAATTTACGATTGCATTTTCAATCTTAATATTGATTTATTGTTTAATGCATATATCATTAGATTAATAAGTTTTATTTCCTAAGTATAGTTGAAGTAGACTATAAACTAACACCAAAAATATGTTATAGAATTGTGGGAATGGAACATCTCAAAATTCCACTGCAACCTCTCCATTCTGAGCTAAATTCCTAACAAAGAAAATTGTTTATACAAGATGCAGGGTACCGGAATCAAATACAGTGAAAACAGGGGTTATACCATGGGCGAAAGAATATACAAAAGAAATAAATCACATAGGTTGGCTCAGTGGTAGAGCGGTTGCCTTGCATGCTCGAGGCCCTAGGTTCGATTCCTCAGCAGCACATAAGCAAAAAGAAAAAAAAAAGCCGGAAGTGGCGCTGTGGCTCAAGTGGTAGAGTGCTAGCCTTGAGCTGAAGAGCTGAGGGACAGTGCCCAGGCCCAGAGTTCAGGCCCTACGACCGGACCCAAAAAAAAAAAAAAAAATAGTAACAGAAAAAAACCTCTTGTGCCCCTATTTTGGGGTTCATTTCGCTTAGCTCCATCTTATAAGGTCATATGTACATAGCTTTTGACCTTTTCTATTTGTCTGGTAAGATTATCCTAGACGTATACTAATTATTGCAAATAAGGAAAACCACAGGACCTGTGTTTCTTTGGGCCTGGCTTACTTCACTTAGTAAAATTTTTTCCAAGTCTTTCCATTTCCTAACAAATGGGGTGGTGTCATTCTTTCTAAAGGACGTATAGAATTCCATTTTGTGTGTGTGTAGGTGTGTTGTGTATGTATGTATCTCTCTATATATACACACAACATTTTTTGATCCATTCATCTACTGAGGGGCATCTGGGTTGGGTCCATATCTTATAATGCTGCAATGAACGTAATTGTGCTGGTAGCTTTAGTATGGTCTTGTTTTTGATCGTTTGATTCAGTACCCTGTATCTTATATATACATTTTTCTAATTTGGGGAGGGGGAAGGAAATAACAAAATGCTAAACAATGAGATGTACAAGACATTTTGTTGAAAATGAACTTTACAAGTTGGGGGGGAGGGAAGAGTTGAGGAGATTAGGAGGGAAGGGATGGTAGGGGAAAAACAAAGGAAGGGGTAACAATGCTCGAGAGAAAAATGTAATCATTACCTTATGTAACTGTAACCCCTCGGTACAGTATCTTTACAATAAAAAATATTAAAAATTGTTATTTGACTGTTCTTTAACTACATGAAAGGAAACATTAAATTCTTAATAAAGGTTAACTCATGAAAATGAGATTATAGTAAATATTTGTTTTTTTCTTCTGTATTGCGATGCATGACAAAAATATTTTAATAACAAAAGCTTTGAAAAAACTCAAAATAATATTTCTCTTTTTTTTTTTTACTACATGTAAGTAAAAAAAGAACAGAATGACTTTTAGATTGAGAAGTCGCTCTAAAGTGGTTATAAAATATTGCTAAGTTCTGTATATTCTAAACTCATAATTACCAATCTTTCATGTAACTTATTGATATCTACCCCCAATTTAAAGTTGGCATTCAAGCAATGAATTTCTGAATTTTAAAGTATACATTATCTTGCCATAGACTCACAGTTTTTGCCTGCAGAAGACATGTAAGGTATTGCAGCTCAGTTGAGCTGCTGCCAAAGACAGACAATAAAAGGCTTGGCATCTCTCACATACTTGACACCTAAAGGGCACAGAAGCGCCAAGATTTCTGGTCCCTGTAGACACACTTTCAGTCTAGACAAACTGATTTCTCACACTTTAAAAATGAACCACGACACTCCATTGTTATCGTTTCATCCAACCAGCTTCAGTTAGTGACAGAAGAACCTATTTGCTAATGGACATTTCAATAGCTTAAAGCTCCTACTCCAAGTGTCCATTAAAACAATGTACCACTTGAAAAGCACCTACACTCACTTCTGTCTGAAGTGCTTGCCTCTCCCCATAGGTTCTCATTGAGCTACCTGTGACTTAACTTCCACCACCAACTAAAACCACCAAAAATTGTTTCAACTCTGTTGATTGATGGTATTCTCTATAACTTATATACACACACATAGATTACCTGTGAATTTTCCAAAAATCAATATAGAAATGTGTTGAGGCTGTCAACAATGAAATTACTCATTGGTAAAACAATTTATAAATATTAATTCATAAATCATCTACCATTACCAAACAGTTAAATCAAACATGTAAGAAGCCTTCAAGCTGGCATCGAAGAACCTTAAGCCTCACTAGTTAATAATTATCTGTAAGTTCTAAGAAATTCTGTTAGCTTATAGATAATACATATGGATTTACTAAATTTTAAAATTTGATTTTTAAGTAGATTTTTAAATAGCTGGATCAAGCATGAAATTTATGTTTCTATTATTAAAGAATGTCATCCTAACAAAGTTTCAGAGACTACCTTACAATATACTATTTTATGAAATAGAAATTAGTAAGTCAAATCATAATTCATGAATCAGGCACCTGATAAAAATTTACTACTGCAAAGATACATTTCACAGTCCAATATCCAAATACTTTATAGCATCATCTTTCCCTACTTAAATTTTGGAGGAACTAATACTTGAACTTTTATTTCTGGAATTTAATTAAAAGGAAGGTAAGTTTTTAAAAATCATTAAGAAGGTATGTGCCAGTATATGTATACAAATTTTGTTCAAGATACTAATTTTCATTATAAAATATTACTTTTACATATAAAAACTATGATTCGGTTATCAACTGTCCCCATTTATCTTGTGTGAATCCAACTTTTTCTTTTTTAACAAAGGAAGCAAGGAACAAGCAATGGGAAGTTGGTGTCAGAAATGCAGAAAAACCTCCCAGCAAGCTTCTTGCAACCACCCAGGATTTAAAGTCTTGCTGCCCCTCTCCTTTCAATGCCAGAATTTCACACATTTCAATGACTATTATGACTTCAAAGAATCAAATTTTCATCATTGTCCATCATCTGCCCATTGATTTGTATAAAAGGTTCTTCTGCATGCACCCCAAACAAAAGACTCCTTACTTTTGTGGTTATATATCAAGTTTAAAAGTTTTGTTTGTGACAGTTGTGTCTTTGGTAAATTAGGGTAACACTGAAGGAGTGCAGCTGCTCTGCAGGAACCTCCTTTCTGGCACTATTTCACTTAAATAAAAACTGAATAATTAGTTTCTGCCTTTATTAAACCACAAAAATGCTATGCCCTTAGTAATTACTTCCAGTTGCCCCACCCACTTAACCTTAACAGTTTACATTTGTCATAAAGAGAAATAAATAAAAGGGTTCTGCAGTTCTGGATGGATTTTTACTAGGTCTCTTCATATATATCTAGCAAAGAAAAAAAAAAATCACCAGGCTTTTTGGTAATAAGTTAACTAAATTGTATTTGAATGGATCAATCTTGAAAATTTTAAATATTGAAATGTTAGTAAGTAAAAATATCCCTTCTAGAAATTTGTTCTGTTACAGGCTAATAGTTACCAATTATCTGTTTAATTTATTTTAGAGTTTAAAATTGATCTAAATTTGATTATTGTGTTTATATTCTACTTCAACCATGAGAGAAGTGAAAAGAAAAACAATGTTAGATCTATAATAATAAAAACAAATCCTTAAAGCTAGGTGAAGTGGCACATGCCTGCAATTCCAACACTGAAGAAGCAGAGTGAGTTCAAAGCCTGTCTAGACTTTGTAGTTAAGATCATCTTTAAAAAAGAAAAGCAGCTAACAAACACTCTTCCTTTCAAGTAATGCATGCATACTTTGAACAAGAAACTTATTAAAGGTGTAAAGTTAAGGACAATTTAGAAAATGTGTAATGACTGTTACTGACAAGTCAACTATCAACCTCAATCCCTGAATCTGGCAGGGGAATTCAGGCAAGATGTGAATGTAGCGAAAGTGACAGGTAAGTTTACTGGAAAGGAATATGGCAGAAAAAAGAGATTTTTTTCATGGCAATGATGTTAAGAGTAGACAGCACTTCAGTTCAGTATCTACCATATTCAGGGTACACACCAGAATTAGGTAGAAGGGACAAAAGTATGCATAGTTTAAGTAGGTACAGCCTGATTGGTCATTATTTCAGTTCTGACTGTAAGTTCCCATTACAAATATTCTTTCAAGAGACAAAGTGGAATACCTCTAGGTTACAAATATTGGCCTTTGGGGTTTGAGTACTTATGGAGATTGCCTATAAGAAATTCCTACTCCTAGATCCAAGCTACAAGGCTGATAGCACCTTTGACTCTGTATGTCTTAATTAAAATATTTTTCAGAGACTTGATGATCTTGCCCTCCATGGTCCTTTTTGTATGTAAAGTGTTTATCTTGGACAAAAACAGATTTTTTAAATTTATTCAACAGACTTTTCAGCACCTAGTCATACATAACACAGTGGACACAATGCTTAACAGTACAAACAGCTTCTCTGTTTTCAAGAGAATTAACTATTCGAAATTTTCTTAAAAGGACAGGATGTGGGGCTGGGGATTTAGCGCAGCGGAAGGGCGCCCGCCTGGCGCACGCAAGGCCCTGGGTTCGGTTCTCAGCCCTGGAAAAAAAAAAAAAAAAGGACAGGATGCACAAGCAATGGGAGGTTGATATCAAACTGAATTCTATCCCACCTTCCTTAAAAATTATCACTAAAATCCTTTATGAAGAAAGTTATGGAACTTTCTGAGGGGCAATGAGAAGTCAATTGTTTAAACTCTGTAGTAATCTTCCACCTCTAAAAATGTTCAACACAGCCTACTCACATCATTATTTAGAAAGATTAAATCAGAAAAATGAAATAAAATACATGATAAATGCCACAGGGGCTAAACAAAATAAAAATGGAGATTTGTCTAGGTCTTAAAGATAGAAAAGTATCAGAAAATATCAAACGAAGGAGGCAGAAGATTCTTTGAAGATATTAATCGTGTTTAAATGATACTATTAAGCCATTATAACAGTATTAAAGAGAAAAAGTTAATACATCCATATACTTAATGCTTTATGAACTGTTTTCTTATCTGAGTTAGCTCCCAATAATTATCCGTACAGTAATGATAACAAAGTTATTTTGCACAGATTACTTCTAAGTAATATAACATCATTGTTCCCAAGCAGTTATCAAGTCTTCTTATTTCTTGTTTTAATAACCTCATTAGTAATCTATTAAGTTGTGGGCACCAGTGGCTCATGCCTGTAATCCTGGCTATGTAGGAGGCAGAGAGCTGAGGACTGTGGCTCAAAGCCAGCCCAGGCAGGAAAGTCCATGATACACTTATTCCAATTAACTACCAAAAACCTGGAAATGGAGCTGTGGCTCAAAGATGTAGAGTACTAGTATTGAGCACCTAGGCCCTCAATTTGAGTATAATTTCTTAACTCAATTGTTTATATAAGAAAATAAAATTATTGCTTTTTAAGTACAGATTACTGCAATGAAAATCTCAGTAACAATTCTTTGAGGGTTAACATTAAGATTGTAATTTACTGAAAAAAGTTCTAAGAATTTCCATGGTCTCTGATATGTTATCCAATTAGCTTTCTGAAAGAGAAATAACCTACTACAAATGTATAAGTTGGCCAATTTCTCCATATGTAATCTTAAATCAGAGAAACATGTATATATTGAATAGCTTGACTTTATTCAGTGTTTCCATTCAAAACAAAGGAGAGAAATTGTTTCATTTTTTTACACATAAGAACAACTACAAAAAAATTAACAAAATTGGCCTAATTAAATTCCTCTTAGAGAGCTACTGACAGAAAAAAAACAAGAATGTAAGGAAAGGACTCAAAATGTAATTAACTACTCAAAAATATTCTAGAACATCATACAGATGTATGATCCTTTATACATTGTTTAGGAATGGCAAATCTCTTTACATGTTTAATTTATGAAGCTATATTTTACAGTGTCAGAGGTCAGAATATATTACCTTAACACATGACATATTAACTGGATACCAGTGGCTCATGCCGGCAATCCAAGCTACTCAGGAGGCTGAGATCTGAGGATCGAGGTTTTGATCCAGTGTAGGCAGAAAAGTCCCTGAGGTTCTTATCCTCAATTAACTAGCAAAATACCCAAGTAGAGCTACACTTCATGTGGTAGAGTCTAAAGAAGAAAAACAAAAAAAGCTGATAGTGCTCAGGCCCCGAATTCAAGCCTTAGTACAAGCACACACACATACACATACATACATACACACACAGACACACACACACACAAACACAAACACACACACACACACACAAAATGACATATTGGAATTCTATGATTTTCCCTTGAAGCACAGTCATTAAAAAAAAAAATCCTGATCTCACCTGAAAAACAGATTCTAAGACTCTCTCATTCTAGAGGGATCCTGTTTTCAAGATCCTCAGAGGGTCAAGAAGAACCTACAAGAAGAATCTAAACAGATATCCCATACAGAATCTGTATGGGCTCAATGATATTTGGATCCACTGAGGCAATATACCTTTGTGAGAAAGAGTTCTGAAGAGTCACTGTTAAAGAAGGTGAGTGAAAAAAATCTATACATAAAATCAAACAATGAGGTAGAAATAGTAATGTGAAGTTCTAAAAAGCTAGAGTAGGGATATTTAGAGTAGGGATATTAAGTCCACCTATGCAACACATAATACCAATCACTTAAATGACCAGACTGATCAGCCAGTAGCTGGCTATAGATAGATACTTTTTAAGAAAAATATCAAAGCCAGGCAGGCGCTGATGGCTCATGCCTGTAATCCTAGCTACTCAGGAGGCTGAGATCTGAGGATCACAGTTCAAAGCCAGCCAGGGAAGGAAAGTCCGTGAGACTCTTATCTCCAATTAACCACCTGAAAACTGGAAGTGGCACTGTGGCTCAAGTGGTAGAGCACTCACCTTAAGCTTAAGAGCTCAGGGATAGTGTCCAGGCCTCAGAGTTCAAGCCCCACAACAGAAAAAAGAAATTTAAAGAAAGAAAGAAAGAAAGAAAAGTATCAAAATCATTAGACAGGGTAACACAAATTGTATAGAAAGATTGAACATCCAAATATAAAAAGATAAAGTTGTATGGCAACTTTACACCATATTAAAAATAAAAATTCATCAAACATTTGAGCTAAAGGTATGGCTCAAGTAACAGAAAGTCTAGTAAGCCTAAAGTCCTGAGCTCAAAACCAGTACTGCAAAACAAACAAGCCACCTAAATGTAAGAGCCCAAACTATGCAACTCTTAGAAAAACACATCGGGGAAATAATTCTTTTTTGTTGTTGTTTTTTTGTTTTGTTGGTCGTGGGGCTTGAACTCTGGGCCTGAGCACTCACAAATAAGTTCAAAGTAAAGGGATGGCATAAGATGTACCATGAAAAACTAAGAATTAAAAAAAAAAAAACTGGAACAGCTATATTAATATCAAAGAAGACTTCAGAACAAGCAGTAGCACCAGGATAACGGTTCTACCATTGTCATATTATAAAGTTCCTCTTTATCCTTAAAGTCCTATTGTAAAGTTCCTGCTTTATCCTTAAGTAACATGAGTTTATGTAAGTAGACAATATGATGACTGCCTATGACATGGCCTAATGATGTACCTCTCAGAGCAAGCCCTTACTATTTATATGACGCATGACTGAACATAGGCATTACTATTAAAATCAGTATTAAAAAACTTTAATTACATACAAAGACCTAACATACTAAGTTTAGTAATAATATAAATAAGGTCTACAGAAACTCTGGAATAAGACATAGATGTAACTCAGCAGCAGAGCATTTGTTTAGCATTCACAGGATCCTAGGTTTGATCCTTATCACATACACACACACACAAAAATTTACATTTCTACCATTAAAAACAGATTATAACTATCAAAAGGATTCTTTTTTGTTAGAAAGATAGTAAGTACAGTGGAGCTATCTATTATAGAAATGCAAAATTTCAAAAACGATGTATGAGAGGTAAAATATCATAGATTAGTTAACTGTCATAGACATTGGAAAAGGTAAGTTACATGATTAAAAAAACCATTAACAACTGTGTCTATTTTCTGTTTATACACAAAGGAATGCACAGGACTGATAAAGCACTGTAACTAAGGCCAATATTTTGCTCCAAAATTCCCTAGAACACAATGTCAAAACAGCAGATATACTCAGAAGAACAGTGTTCTCAATTCAGAATCAACTAAGGATAATCATGAAGATTTCGGGTTGCTTCTTTCTTCAGACAAATGATCAGAAAGAAGGCGTTGTGATCTCCTGTTTAATGCAGGTATTCTCAAAGAAGTCTAAAAAGGCATTTTCATTTTAGAAAATGAGGACACTTAGAAAAGTTAAGCTTTGAGGTACAGCTAAAAGACAAGACTAGACATCTAAGGCCATATTTGCAAATAAGTCTTTTTTGCAAATAAGTCTTTTTTTTCATGATTTTTGAGTTTAGTGTGAAAATTTAAAGAAATATAATAATTTAAATTTAAAAATAAAATATGATCATACTACAAAATATAATGTAAATTTTTAAAATAATGTAGAATGTTTTTCTTTCCAGTTAGTAAATTTTTCTGAAAGTCCTATATATTTTTTTAAAGAGTTAAAATAAAAAACATCTATAGGGCTATTTTCCAACTCTACCCTCTAGTTGTAATGTAGCTCTCCAGTCATTTTAGGAGAAGAAAAGGAAGATGGAAAAAGAGAAAGAAAAAAAGAACCAGAAGTATAAAGGAAAGAAGAGAAAAGGGAGGAACAAGAAGGGAGAAGGAAAGATAGAAAAATGGAAGAGGAAAGGAACCATAAAAAGTTGTTTTTAAAAATGCAAGAAATATAGAGAGAAGTACAAAGATAAAAGCAGGCAAGGATCACCACCAGTCAAGCCACTGGCAGAAGTAAGGTACAGAGACTACACATATCTGTGTTTGTCAGCACCTATCAGATGGACAGCAGCTCAGCCAATTTTTCTCTTTCCTTTCTTTTTTTCTCTTTTCCTTCTTTCCTATCTGTCTCTTCCTTCCTTCTCCTTCCCTCCCTTCCTTTTTTTTCTTTTCTCTCTTCTTTCTTTTCTCTTCTCTCCCTTCCTTTCCACTCTCCTTTTTTTCTCTTCTTTGTCAATCCCGCCCTCATTTTTCTCCCCATCCCTTATTTCCTTCTCTCTTTCTGTCTTCCTAGACCATTTTCAACAAATCTGTTACCTAGACCCCATTGGTGGTGGTAGTGTTTGGGCGGGGGTGAAGGGGAGGTGTGTTGATAGGAACAGGAAATTAGAAATGCATGTTTTTATACTAAGGTTCTAATATGCAATCCCATGAACTGGGGTATGGCTAGTGGTAGGATAAGCTTACCAAGTACAAAGCCCAAGGTTCAATTTCTAGCATACACACAAAAAATAAAAAAAAATTAAGTGTTCTTCAATAAAAAATAATCAAATTGTTATTTCACATATAAAATCAAAAATTCAAAAATAAAAAATTGGGCTTTGTGAAACCCACAAAAATTATTTAATAAATATCAAAAAGGATATTTGAGTAAATTAAAATGATAAACTAATGATCACTTTCTTTGAGTTGTTCTGAAGTGATAATATAGTTATACAAAATATTTTTCCAGGTTTTCTGATCAAAGCCAAATGAACTCATTTTTTAAATATAGGTTTAAAAACGCTATAAAGAATTCTGGTAGCTAGGTATCAGTGGCTCATGCCTATAATCTTAGCTACTAAGGAGGCTGAGATCTGAGGATCACAGTTCAAAGCCAACCTATCAGCTGTACAGCAACTCAGCCTGTGAGAAAAGTAGGAAAGTCTGTGAGGCTCTTTGGATGTCAAATCTCAAACTGCTAATTAAGTTTCAGTTTTTTCCATTAATAGATTATATACTCAGTAGCGAGTGTAATAGAGGTAAGTCAGCAAAATAATCTGCTCCTCAGTTCTTTGATTTCAATTAGTCTTTCCAGAGCAATATTTGGGGCATTTCTGTGTCCTATATTGCTCAGGGAACATTAAAATTAAAATTGTTTTTATGTCTGTCTTACCAGAGCATTAAAATTTGTATACTCTTATTAACAAGCAATACAAAATACTTTACAAGTTAAGTATTAAACAGGATATGGCAACTGAACAAAAACCCTATCCACAGAGGTACAGTACACTGCATACAGTGAAGATACCATAACACTGCCCTATTTTTAAGATAAAGTACCCATTCTGTAAATATGAACATTTGCAAGCTTGCAGATAATAGTTTGAAAAGTAGAATCAAAGTAGATAGTAGGTTATATAAAATCAGAAATCCTAAGCATAGAACAAAATCAAAGCCTGCTAGTCTCTAACTCCAATGTCTACATTTTTCATTCCTCTGCTCTAATTCTATTCCTTGAGATATATGACACATAAAAGAAAAAGAATAATTGTCACCAAAACATGCTACTACTATTTCCCTACCTCTTCTTACACCTACCTTCATTGAGAACTATCAAATTATGGACATGAATGATAGTATCTGGATGAATTTTTAATTTTTTAAATTATCTGATAAATTGACCTAATAAAAAATAAGCTACAACTCTAAAAATATTCTTTACTGAGATCAAAAGCAAAAACTTACACTGAAATACAGTACAAAATGAAGTACTAGGTATCTGTATTTTTCAGTATAAATTTAATGATCAGCTTAGCAGTCAAATAAAAAAAGACAAGCAATTTGCAAGGAGATAATATACAGCTTACATATTCTGTATTCACTAAAAATAATAGACTAACAATGTATTTTCACATATGTGTAATCTTTAAAATACAAGAAAAACCTTTATATAAAATCCAAACAAAACATTATCATTTCAACTTTATTGAAAGCCAAAGCTCCTACATAATAATATGCAAGAATTTTAAATTCTTGAAAGCAAGTGTCAAGTACTATACACAATTTCCATACACAGCAGGTAGTAAAGCAAGAAAAGAACTGACACAGTTACTTTCCTTAAAAGAGACATACAATGGGGAACTGTTATACAGCTCTAGCATAGTACAGGTCTATGCATTAAAGATGTTGTGGCTATTTAACAGTTTAAACCTTTACTGTATTTTGCTAATTGCTATATAGAACTTTAAAGCTTTTGAAAGATAAAACATTCCAGTCAGTTCAATTCTTCAGCATTGTTCAAGTATTCCAAAGAGGAACAAAGAAGAAAATAAATCTGCTTTAATTACTGAAAAATCACAGATAATAGAGATGGCTGAATACTGTAGAGGAAAGATCTTTTGTTCTTTAAACAATTTAAATATAGAAAGATAATTCTCTATTTTAAGGTTTAATAGTTCTTGTCTGCATATATTATCAATCATAGCATTCACTTCATTCATAAATATTTTTAAATTCTTAGTTTTATACAGTCTGATAATATGTAAAAATATTTTAATTAAATATATATTAGAAAACAAACACAAGATTTGCATAGAATTCTATCTAGAAATAATATGTGATAAGTAATCTCACTTGTTTAATAATCACTATTGTTAGATGAAATGTCAGATAGCTGTACTTATTTTAAAACTGCTGTCATTTCTGTGTAAAACATTTCCAATTTAAATAACCCAACAATTCTATTTTGATAAATTTTCAATATTTTCACAGTATGTCATGTATAAACACAAAAACAAACTTTTAATATTAGATCTTATGCTTAAGTATACACATCATATAACAGAAACATAAAATGCAATTCAATAATCACCTAAGGATATAAGCAATCATTTATAATGTGATTAAAATTTTAGTACCTAATCTATGCAAAAAATACAGAAAAAAAAACAACCTTTCACCTTCACTTAAATCTTAACATTTTCATTACTCCAGTCTTGGTTATTTCTCAAAATCAGTACCCTCTCCCCCAACATACATGTTAGTACCCAAAAAAAGCTGATAAAGAATAGTTATTTCACACTGAAATGTACTTTCAAAATCATTATTCATTCTTCTTCCTCAGAATTATAGTCAAATTATCCTAAAGGATATTCATCAATTACTTGTTCAGTAGCTGACAGGAGGTTCATGGGATGTATACTGCAACACACCACAGTTGCTTTTAAGATATAAACTATACTGTGCTTTTTCAGTGTTTCTATGTAGGCATTCTCTTTTCTCTTTTAATTTTAATACTCGTATCTAAGTGGAAGAAAACAAGCATTTGTATAGACTAAAAAACCTGAAGAAACATCCATATGTACTGAAAGTTTTATAGAAAAAAACCCACATGCTAAACTGCCACCATGGTAGGTTCTCAAAGGCTATTCTTTGATGTAAAATGAAATACTACTTAGTGAATAAAACATAAAAAAAAAAAATCCCTGTCTACCCTTCAAAGAGACATATCCTTTGACCCAGAGCTCCAGACTAAAGCCTTGAAATTTTTGCACAAGAATGCTGTGTGAGTAAAGTCCAGACAAAACAGACACTTGAGATGCTAGAGGGCTGTATAACCTCAATGGCAGACACTACTTATAATCTAGCAGAGATAGCACTGTTATACACCAAAAGAAAGTAATCTCACCAAAAGAAAACTGACTCCTTAAAAAAGAAGCAAAGAGTAAAAGTAAATGTAAGCTTTTAACTGAAATTTATCTTTTTGTGAGGGTTACCTCTTAACGGCCAGTTTTTAATTTAAGTTGGTACAGTAATATTAATAAACTCATGCTGTTAGCACCATGTGGTTATTACTCAAATAGCAATTACCTATTGCAAGTAATAAAGCTTAAACTGCTGCTGTTTTATTGTTATTTGGAAGAAATTGTTTTAAGCAATAAAATACAACAATTTGGCAACATTAAGGAGACTTACTGTTTTACATGCATACCTAACTTTTAATAAAGATAACAGAGACTACTAAAAATGTCCAAAATGTTAGGATTTTACATTAACAGTAGTGTATTATAATTTCTCAAAGTTTTAAATGAAATCTACCCTTTCCTACTCTGTATACCACAAGAAAGATTTAAGATTTATAAAATGCCAAATGAAAGGTTTCCTTTTCCATATGTATTTAAATTGAAGATATATGTACAACCATAACACATGTGTAAAAATTAAAACAGGTGGTGCTTAGTTTTCAAATAAAATAATAAAGCACATACATTAAAATAATTTGTCAATGAAAATATAGAAGGCACAGTATATGGCACGTTAAATGCTCAAAGAATTTGTTGAATAAGTATAGGAAGAATAAAGGAATAATAACTAGTCAACATACTTTTGCCAAAAAGTAATACACAAATATCCAAGCTATTTAACTCATTTTGTATTATTTTCACTAAAATTTTTCACTAAATTTTAAAAATTCTTACATTTTATGAGAACACATCTCTTTTATTATTATTTTTAATGCAGTACTAAATAATGTAGGGCAACTGTAACAATCACTATATTAAAATGAGTATCAAGAATGATTTAAAATCAATTCAAAAGAACACCTGTAGGTCTAATTTTGTAATTTTTTTGGGGGGGAGGGGGAGTGCCTCTACTCAAAATATTTAAAGAACACTGCAAATTTAACTTCTTTCTTTCAAATAATCAAAGGGAATATAAAAAAAATGTTCATTGGACATGGGTATTCACCAAACGTACTGAAAGGAGATTGGGGTGGGAGTATGCAGAAAGGGGAAAAAGTTGCCCTCTTCATAAAGCACAAAGGCAAAGACATTCTTTATCCAACCTCTGTGGTATAGCTCCTCCTACAACAAAAACCAAGGGCCAAGCAAACAACCATTTGTAAGCTTTCCTTATTATCTATAGGAAGTATTGTGTATTTGGAAAACATAATAGTGCAACATACAAAAACTTTTTTAAGAAAAAAAACAACTTGTGCTTCTACACATTTATAAAATTAAGATATGGTATCCTATGTTTTTACTATCTCATTTTTTTATTAATGAAAAGATTAGTTTATCTATGAGAAGACATTTTTTAAATGACTGATTAAAAATGTACCATATACTCAGATATAAAATTCTTTATTAACAGTAATCTATGAATTACTACAATTTTTCCCTCTGAAGATCTGTTTGCTAACAATGTCAACATTGTATACAGTGCCAAAATGAGAATGGATTCATTGTACTAAAAAAAAAAAAATCCCACCTAGGCAGACTTTTTCCCCTTTATGTTCTATGCTAAGAAGAATGACTATGTGTATGTGTATGTAGTCAATATACAATTAATACTCAGAAGAAAACAAATTTTTTTAGTAGTTTTATGTTTCCCTCCCCCCCAGAAAAAATCAATATCAGTACCAGCACTCAGGGCCTTGCACTTGCCAATCAAGTGTAGAAATACTTTTTTTTTAATTGTGAAAATACCGTACAGAGGGGTTACAATTACATGGGCAAGGTAATGAGTGCATTTATCAAGCATTGTTGCCTCATCCTTTGTTTCCCCTTCCAATCCCCCTCTCTGCCCCCACGGCAAAGTTGTAAAGTTTGTTTTACCACAAAACATCTTGTACATCTCATTGTTGCGATGGGTTCACCTGTATCCCTATTTAAACAATTTGTTTTTTCCCTTCCCCTCTACAAATTATACCAACATCAAATACAGTGAAAACAGGGGTTATACCATTGGGGAGGGACATACAAAGCAACAAAGAAATACCTTATAAATATGTAAGAAACAATAGCAAGAAAGAAAAAAAATATCTGAGTCCTTATCTTGGGGTTCATTTCGCTTAACATCAACTTATCTGACCATTTCTGCACAATTTTTTAAATATACTTATACTGGTACTAACATCCACAAAACGCCAGGGAAATTCCTTTAATTTATTATGAAAATTTCATTAGTTTATTGCATGCTAATATAGTAAATTCTGCATATATATAAACAGTTATAAACAGCTTTACTTAGAAACATGGTCTTTCAGTGAATCTAAAATAACAGAAATAATACCAAGACACACTTAAGATGGCCGAAAGAGTATGACTAGATAATGGTACATACCAAGAATTATCTGAGATTTTAGCTGTCTATGAAATCTGCATAAGTATCAGAACTTCCATTTTAAATGATGTTGTTATAAATGTTCTGATTTTTAAGGAATGGGGCAACAACCTTCCTATACACACCCTATATCACATTGTAGTATCATAAGAAATCCTCAAAACAACATTTTATAGATTCAATGATACTGGAAGGTAATCAAAGTAATGTGAAATAAATCAAAGCCCTGGGATGTTTAGCTCAGAAAATAGAAGACTTAGGAGATTGTTTATTTTTTGGTCTCAAAAGTCCTCTTAAAAGTTACTGAGACTTCATATTTACTACATAATACATTTAGATGAAGTAAAATTAAATATATACTTAACATATAAGCCTGTTATATAACTAATATAAGTAACATTTCAATGAGAAAAAACTATACTCTCAAAGGTAAAAGTCAAGTGAAAAGTGGCTCTAATCTGCAGTTTTGAACATTTTGTTAATATCTAGCTTAATAGAAGACAAATTCTATTATCTGTGCTTACATTCATACTACTATGCTAGGATGTTTTGATGTACCATATGAAAAAAAGTATCCTCATACAGAAATCTACTTAGAGGAAGTAGCTCAAGTGGTAGAGTGCTTGCCTTGAGCTGAAGAGCTGAGGGACAGCGCCCAGGCCCAGAGTTCAAGCCCCACGACCGACCAAAAAAAAAAAGAAATCTACTTAGAACCAATACCTCAATAGACTCAATAGTTTCATATGTGATTATATTAAAATATAATGTTCTGTATTGTACTTTAAA
The DNA here is from genome assembly GCF_019054845.1 of Dipodomys spectabilis. NCBI lineage: Eukaryota > Metazoa > Chordata > Mammalia > Rodentia > Heteromyidae > Dipodomys > Dipodomys spectabilis. The sequence goes on along the minus strand of NW_024870815.1, from coordinate 14,737,512 downwards.
TGAAACGTTACCAGTGCATGGCCATACATTGGTCATATAGAGAATACTGGTTATAGAGATATGTGCATCTTCCAAGTGTTAATATAGTACATTACTGATGTCAAAAAGACACATTTTTGGGGGCTGAGATCTGATGATCACAGTTGGAAGCCAGCTCAGGCAGGAAAATCTGTGAGACTCTTAGCTCCAATTAAGCATCAAAAAAGCCAGAAGTGGAGCTGTGGCTCAAGTGGTAGAGCACGAGCCTACAGCAAAACAGCTCAGGGACAGCACCCAGGCCCTGAGTTCAAGTCCCAGTACCAGCACCAAAAAACAAACAAAAAAAGGATGAGGGTCACATTTGATAGTGTCACCTCCAATTCCATTATAGTCTTCTTTAAGTACTAAGGTGTCAAGCTTAATCACATTAGTGGCAGAATCAAGATCTATGAAACTTAGAATTTGAAACTTAAAGTTCATCGTTCATTTCTGAGAAAAATGGCTGCTACATTCTGAAGACAAGATAACCATCACTGGTCCTCTGTTGCTTTTCAGTGAAAAGTTGTATCATAAAAAGAGATTAATCCAATTTTTAATAACTATAAAGTATACAAGAGATTTTTCTTAATAAAATCACTGTACTCTTAGATGTAGCACAAGTGTTTTATGAATACTTCTGTTTTACTACATGTAACATAAAATGATGTACACACAAAGTTGAGATTTTTTAATTAAAAAAATTCAGGCACAAATAGATTACAGCTTTAATCTTAACTACTACTAAGAAGGTTGAAACATGGAGGACAGTGATCTGAAGCCAGCTAGGAAGAAAAGTCTGTGAAACTCTCTTCCCAATTAACCAGCAAAAAGCAGAGCTAGAGGTGTGGCTCAAGTGGTAAAATAAAACAAGCAAGCAAGTTGACCACATGAGGACCCAAGTTCAAACTCTAATACAGCCCCTTAATATAACTTCTTCATTAAACTGAAAAAAATTAAAACTTTGACTGAAAAGAAAGAGGATACAATGACTAGTGACTAAATGCCTGGATTTGTACTAAAGTGCCAGCAGTTTTACCATGATTACTTTGTACCATCAGTGTAACACAAATCAAGACACAGGCTAATTATGAAAATAGCTGGACTTTGGAGGCCTAAAATAGTCTTGAACACCCTTACAGATCATCCTTTAAAAACCACTAATTCTGGAACCAAAGAGCTGGCTTCAAATTCAGTAAAAAGGGGCTTGTCATGTAGAAAGCAGCATACTCTCTATGTATTACTAAGGTAGACTTGAAACCAATGGTTAGAAGATGCAAAAAAAATAGTGCCCTGGTGGTGGCTCACACTTGTAATCTTAGCTACTCAGGAAGCTGAGATCTAAGGATTGTGGTTAAAGCCAAAGTAGGCAGGAAAATCTGTTAACCTCATTTCTAATTAACCACCAGAAAACCGAAGTGATGAGGTAGCTCAAAGTGCTAGCCTTGAACAAAAATTGCATAGGGACAGCACCCAGGACTGAGTTCAAGCCCCATGACCGACAGAAAAAAAAAAAAAAGAAGAAGATGCAAAAAAAGTAGGTTAATATCAAACTTTAAAAAAGCCTTCATCATCTTTTTAAAAATTAATATAATAATATATAGGGAATGTTGCTTTTTATTATACAGCTCTATGATTTTTTTCTTTTACAAATAAATACAAATATAGATAGGTATAACAAAAGAATTACCACCTCAAGCAAGAACAGTTAGATCCCTCACCAAAATACTCATGTTCCTTTATTGTTAACCCTGCTGAGCCAACCCAGTCCTGACAACTACTGGTCAATTTCTATATTTGGTACATTTCTTTTTTCTTTTTTTTTTTTGTGTGTGTGTCCGGTTGTGGGGCCTGAACTCTGGGCCTGGGCACTGTCCCTCAGCTCTTCAGCTCAAGGCTAGCGCTCTAACACTTGAGCCCCAGCGCCACTTCCGGCTTTTTTCATTTTGCTTATGTGGTGCTGAGGAATCGAACCCAGGACCTCAGGCATGCAAGGCAAGCGCTCTACCACTGAGCCACCTTCCCAGCCCCCAATTTCTATATTTGGTAGTCTGCCTTTTCTAAGATGTCAAATAAATGAAATCGTACTATATGTATACTGTAGTTTTTTAATGGACTACACATTTTTGGTTAAATTTTACATATGTAGACAAGTACCTCTGTGGCTTAGGTTTATAATCCTAGAGTTTGACATCTGAGAATCTTGGTTGGAAGCAAACCAAGGCAGACAAATCCAAGACACTATTATTTCAATTAATTTGGAACCACAGGTACGGCTCAAAGTGGTACAGTGGTAGCTGTAAGCAAAAAGAAAAGCTCAGCAAGAGCATAAGGCCCTAAGTTCAAGTCCAGAACCACACACAACCCCCACACACAAATTATATATGAAACAAATGTAGATGAAAGGGTTTTATAATTTGCACAATTTGTTAAAAGAGACTTGGTTCTCCTTAAGAAACAGTTTTCTAGTATGTGTTGCTGATCAGTATTATGAAGAACAGCCTCAAAAACAAATGAGAGTTAAAAGTTAAAGTTGGGAGAACCAAGAATAGATTTACACTATGTTTCCAAATCTCACGCCTTTCATAAGGCTCTCCTGAGGCTAACAAATCTTTGTGTGTTCTGACCCTACCACTGAACTCTTGCAGCTGAGCTTTCACCTGTTTTATTATTTATTGGATTCTCATGTAAAATTTCTCTGGAACAAAACTGTTTTAAAAATTAAAAACAATTAGTCACAATAATGAGTAACCTATGAAGTTATCCTCTAGTATTGAATATGTAGGATCCATTTTCTGAAAATAGAATTAGAAATAATCATTAAAACTATCTTCCAATTAAATGGAAAGGCTTGGAAAAAATTATATTAAGTGAAGTAAGCCAGGCCCAAAGAAACATAGGTCCCATGGTTTCCCTTATTTGCAATATCTAGTATAGGTATGAGTCAAGCGGAAAAAGTCAGATAATGTGATGTTAGGAAAACGAACCCTCAAATATGTATTTTAATGTTTTTGTTTCTTACATGCATGTGTTTCTAACACATTTATAAGATTATTTCTTTGTTGCTTTGGATGTCCCTCCCCCACAGTGTAACCCCCGCTTTCACTATATTTGATGTCAGTATAACATGTGGAGGAGACGGGGACAAACAAGTCGTTTAAGGATTCAGGTGGACCTGTTGCAACAATGAGAAGTACAAAATGTCATGTCAAAACCAGCTTTACAATGTCGGTGTGGGGGGGAAAGGGGGGGTATGATTGGGTGGGGGGGGAGGGGGAGGCTAGGAAGGGAGGGGAAGGGTAAACAAAGGAGGAGGCTGCAATGCTTGGTAAGAAATGTATGCATTATCCTGCCCGTGTAATTGTAACCCCTCTGTACAGTATGTTCTCAAATAAAATAAAATAAAATTTAAAAAAAAAAAAAACTATCTTCCAATTAATAGTTCCCAGACATCTACATTAGTTTTGAAAATATATTATGTATCAATATCCAGTGAGATCATGCAAATAAGCTAACTCCCTTAAACTCAATTAATACTCTAGATTCTATCCTATTTCAGGTACAAACATGCAATTACCTAATTCAGGATGGCTAATAAAAATAGAATACTGGAGATAGAGTTAAGCCCTGGATTCAAGCCCCTGTATATTCAACAACATACATACATACATACACAAATATACTAATCTAATAAATTAGTTTATATGACATGATAGTGACATTAAAACAGTTTCCAGCAAAGTGCCAGTGGCTCATGCCTAAAATCTTAGCTACTTGGGAGGCTGAGATCTAAGGCTGTGCTTTCAATCTAGCCTGGGCAGGTCCATGAGATTCTTATCTCCAATGAAACACACAAAAAGCTGAAAGTGGAGCTTTGGCTCAAGTGGTAGAGCACTAGTCTTGAGCACCAAAGCTCAGGCACAGTGCCCAGACCCTGAGTTTGAATCCCCAAGACTGGCTCAAAATAAATAAAATACTGTTTCTATATACTTCAAAATACTCAGTTATTTGCTTTATATAAGCTGATACTTCTATCATTAATGTTGGGCTATAAATATCTCCATTTTTTTGGTTCAAAATACAATTGTAATTCATGCTAACTATTCAGTGTTTCTGTAAGTTCTCTGCTGAGCCTCTGATCTTGTCATTAGGGCTATATACTCTTCTATTAGAACATGAGTAGAAATATGACATAAAAATCTATCAGCAGTATGTTACCTACTGAATTATTTAATATTTTGAGTATAAAACTGAAGGAGTAGTTAAGACTCAATGTTTGAAGATTACCTATTTGTTTTAATTATTTATGCTAAAATCTGAATTGACTCTGGCTAAAATAAAATACTGACATTTGATTGATAAAACTTCAAGAAAAATGACAACTTGGGGGAAAGCTTTATATAACAACTAAATTCATCAAAAGAATACAGATATTTTATGACACAAAACTAAAAACATCACAATAAACCACTCTGATATGTTTCATAGCAGATTGTTTAGAGCAATATGTTGACTTGTTTGATTTGTTCATTCTTTAGCAAGAAGAGCACTAAAGAGCACTATTATGGGACTTTATAAAATCTTGAGATTTTTATAGTGAGTAAACCATAATACTAAAACAGTATGTCAGCATCTGGGGCTTAAAAGAATAGCTCTAAGAAATATTGAAATAGTGCTCTCACGTATCAATAACAATGTATGTATGTATACATACATTTCTTTTGAACTTGAATAAGCAACTGATGTTTGATTAATATTTGAAGAATAAATGCATAGTGATTAAATGAAGACCTGGCTAGTGGGTTAAAAGCATAAAAACAGTGTGAATAAGAACTCTGATTGCTCTGAAGCAGGACAAAGAACAGAATAGGCTTTGTGGAGGTAGAGCACAGAACACTGTATAAAAGATAATGGTATATGATAAACCTAAAAAGGCAGGAACTAAATCATGGAAGACCTCAAAGCCTATATTAGAATTTTAGTAGTTATCCTACACCAACAGAAAACACCCAAAGATTTTGTAGAAGATAGAAAATCAGCACTTTGAAGACTATTCTAAGCTGGAGGCTGATGGCGCTTAACTATAATCCTAGCTACTCAGGAGGATCCTGCTTTAAAGCCAGCCTGGACAGGAAGTCCATGAGACTCTCTTATCTCCAATTAATCAGCAAAAAACAAGAAGTGGAGCTGTGGTTCCAGGGGTTAGTTCAAGCTCCAGAACTGGAACAAAACAAAACAAAACAATACAAAACCACCACCAAAAAAACCCACAGCTATATTATAGCTATCGTGAAAAAAGTGACTCAGAGGAATATAAAAAGATTAAAGAGAATGGAAAGATCAATCAGGTGACTACTGTCAGCAATTGGGGTAAAGCTGATGTACTCTAGACCAAGATGATAGGAATGTTAAAAAGAAGCTTAAGGGATAATATGAAGCTAAGAACCAGTTGGCCTTTGGAATAAGATGTAAGTTTTCAAATTTTCTGATTATTTTTCCATGTATTTATTTATCTAGATCTTTAGTGGTGCAATAGGAATTCAAGTGGGACCTATTACTTAGATTGTACTTACAGGCTCAAAGCTGAGTGATATAAGACCACACCATTAGAAGGTGAATAGTGTTAGGGATACAGTTCAGTGGTAGAGTACTTGCTTAGAAAGGGAGTAGCATGACTATATACTTAATAATTATAAATCAGATATAAAATTCATTTTATATATATTTATATAAAAATAAATATATTTATATAAAATTTATTTTATATCTATTATTTTATATGGAACATTATAAGCATGCTTATACTGCACCCATTTCATCACAGATTTATGCTATTGTACAAGCTAAGCATAAATACTGAATAACATTTGAAGTAAAAGGACACATGAAAAATTCTGAGTTACTAAAATTCTACCTTCCGGTGATGGTAAGTTATTGCTTCTCTCTCTCTTTCTCTCTCTCTCTCTCTTTCTCTTTCTTTCTTTCTCTCTCTCCTCTCTTTCTCTTTCTTTCTCTCTTTCTTTCTTTTTGTAGTTCTAGCATTTAACTCAGAGCCTCAAGCTTGCTACTAGCACATCAATTACACCCCCCAAGTCCCCTTTTCTTTTGCTTATTATTTTCAAGATAAGGTCTCACAAGCTTTTCTATCTGGCCTTGCCTTGAAAAATCTATCCTTCCACTCTTACCTTCTTGACATAACTCAGATTACTAACATTAGTCACCATTGCCTGGCTTCACAATTTTAATTTCTTAATGTTTGTATATGGCAAGACTTGCATGTAGTATTTGCATATAATATTTAACACGAATTATCTCAAATTCAACTCAAATTCTTCTTCTAGGAAGTCAGAATACTATAATGAATATCTATTGTACAAAAATAACACTAAAGATAGAATCATAGCAGCATGTAGTAGAAAATTCTTACCAATTTTTCATCAACTGTTATAAGTTGCATGTCTCGAGTTTGATCCTGTGCCAACTTCCATAGGGATATGCTCAACAACCTGCAGTAGGAAACTTTAAGTTAAAAAGTGATCCATTTAATGAAAAAAGAGAAGCAGACAAGTCTTATATAAACAAACTACTCAGCAATATGTGTCTCACTAAAAAAAATTAAAAAGAAAGGAAAAAAGAGGCACAAAAGTCCTTTTTCTCCTCCAACTGGTTCTTGTCTGCCGAGTTTTTGGAGACTCTCACTTTAGAGTTCACATCAGGTGGCACTTCATGTGAGTCTAGAGGCTCTCTGCCACATAAAGGCCACCATGTGTTCTGGAATGCTGATTCCTAGATGATAGTATCAGAAATGGAGGGTAGAGAAGAAGCTAAATTATATATTTTTTAAAAAGTGTCTTTACTCCCATCTCAAACCCGAAGTATTTTAATTAATGTCATAGTTTAATTCTACCTCTGGTTGCTGAAAGAGGACAAAGTCTGGTTAAAATCAAAATATTACACTGGCAATAAAATGGGCAAAGAATCTAGCTCATCTATATTAGAATATTTTCATCTCATCACACATTACTTAAAACTAGCAGTTTATTCATTTCAAGTATGAATTGTCAATTCAGGTACAAATACTTAAGTAAGTTTGGATAAATCAACTAATCATAGGATTTGTAAACAAATATTCAATTATCTCATATTTTATAGAAATGAAAAAAATCTCCTATTTGTGTCAAGCTGTATGTGAAGGTGATAATATTTAAAGACAACAATAGTACTGGAAACCACAAAATCACAAGTATTTTGATAAGAGAAGTTTTTTAAGATTTGGTAGACTACAAAGATATAAGAATTCTCATTTTCTGAAATAATACATTCATAAAAAAATACCCTAGGTAAGAGTACATATATAAAATGTGTTTGTAGTTTATATGCCAGTAACTTCTCCCTAAACAAAGACCAATTAATAAAAGTATCAAATCTCAAGGGGTGGGGGATTCTCTCTAATTTTATGTTCTTAAGGTAACAATAGAAATCCAGACTCAATTATGAACACATTAATAATTTTATCTACAACAGAATGTAGCGGAGTGGTGATAGACTTGCCTAATAATGTACAAGTCCCTTGGGTTAAATCCCCAGAACTTTACCTCCCCATCTACCTAAAATACATAATATTTTCAGTCAAATGTAAATGCTGTAGTAGGAAAAAAATAGTTACAATATAGAATTATTATAAAGCAATATCCAAAATAGGTAAAAGCTTTTACAAATCTATAAATAGAAGGTAATTTCTAAGTTTTAAAAGACATAAAACAGCAACAATAACAAAAACAGGAAAATGACCTGTATTGACATTTATCCAAAATTAACTTACAAAATAGTTAATAAGCACATAAAATTATGTTCAGCATTTCTAAGAAATCAAGGAAATACACAAAAATAACAAGGGTGAAAGGGTATAAAAAAGATATATGTTAGTAGAATTACTGAAATTGGAACTTTTGAGGGAATCCACACAGCGAATTTTTATTTTTTTATTTTGTCGGTCGTGGGGCTTGAACTCTGGGCTTGGGCGCTATCTCCCTGCGTTATTCAGCTCAAGGTGAGCACTCTACCACTTGAGCCACTGCGCCACTTCCGGTTTTCTAGCGGTTAATTGTAGATAAGAGTCTCACGGACTTTTCTGCCTGGGCTGGTTTGGAACCGTGATCCTCAGATCTCAGCCTCCTGAGTAGCTAGGAATACAGGCATGCACCACCAGCACCCGGCAACAGCGATTTTTTGAAAACCTTAAACACAGAATTACATGGTCCAACCATCTGCACTATTGGGTATATACCCACCCAACAGAAGTGAAAGCAGGGTCTTGAATAGATAATTTACAGTAATATTAATGACTGCATTATCTAAACTAGTTAAAGGTAAATATATCCCCAAGTTATCACATTATGGAAGTATACATGCATAAATGATTATTGTGCACATTACAAAACGAACGTTAATTTGGTGGAGGTGGAAGGAGAGGAGATTGAAAAGTTATATAATACAGTGTCAGTTTGAGACGATAAAAAGTTCTGGAGATGGGTAGGGGTAATGCTTTTGCACAAATATGTGTATGTACTTAAGTTCAATAAATTATACTTAAAATTATTAAAAAGGCATATAATGTATATTTTGTCAAAGCTAACAAGTAAAGAGGCTAAGTGTGGGAGCACATGCCTACCTATATCCTAGCATTTAAAAAGCTGAGGCAGAAGACCCTGAGTTTAGGCCTGCATGCACTAGATAGCAAGACCCCGTTTCAAACAAACAACAAACACAAGAGTATGCCCTGTGGAAAAAGTGCTGCCTTATGCTATAATCAGAAGATACACAAGTTTGTCAAAGCTGAAGGTTTATAACATTGCCTAGAGAAAGTCACTTCATATATGCACAGAGAAATATTATTATATCTGTATATATTAATCATCCATCTCACAAAATTTTTTAAGTCCAGAATAAGGTTTCTAAACTTCAACACAAGTATTTTTTGTACCACATCACACACCAAATTTTCCAAAATTATACATTTTTTAGAAACATCTAGTGCATTGTATTTGTTTGTTTTGTTTTTCGGTTGGTCATGGGGCCTGAACTCTGGGCCTGGTTGCTGACCCTCAGCTCTTCAGCGGAAGGCTAGCCCTCTACCACTTGAGCCACAGTGCCACTTCTGGCTTTTTCTGCTTATGTGGTGCTGAGGAATGGAATCCAGGGCCTCATACATGCAAGGCAAGCACTCTACCACTGAGCCACCTTCCCAGCCCTAGTGCTTATTTATATAACACAAAATTAGGTGCTTTTTTTTTTTCAATCTATCCTACCAATTAGCATCTTTGTGATTCTTCAGATCTTGCACTGAAACCACTGTTCAACACATTTTGCATAAACAGGTGATTCTGAATCTTCCTTTATGCATAGATTTATATTATCAGCAGACATAAGAATATTCTTAAATATACTTACGAAAATGTAATAAAACAGAAAAGCAGGCTTAAATGAACTACTCAAAGAACTAGTGAACATTTTTGGTTATTTCTCATTACTGCATTTTCAGTAATTCACCTTTTAGTGTCAAGATCTTAAACTGGTGATAGAAAAAACACTTGCCTAGTCTGCACAAGGCTCTGAGTGTGATCTTTAGCATAGAATGGGGAATCAGGGAGTAATCTTAATTCAATGAAGATAGGATTACTACAGAAGTTCTTGGCATCCTTTACAAAAAAATGTAGTAATTGACCATTAATAATTCTGCATAGTACTCATAAGGTCTAGACATTAGAATTGTACATAATATTCTATTTTTTTCCTAATCAAAAAGATTATGCTCCCTTGGAGGAAAAAGTGTGGCTCAAGTGGTAGAGCATAAGTCTTGAATGAAAAAGCTAACGTACAGAGCCCAGGCCCTGAGTTCAAGCCTAGGTCCAAGTATGCACATGCATGTGCATGCACACACACACACACATGCACGCACGCGCGCGTGCACACACATACACACACACAAGATTATATTCCCTGGCCATCTCCAAAGTTAAATATAGGCATGCAACTTATATTAACCAATGAAATATAAGAGGAGTTGACAGTAAAAGTTTTAAGTCAATGAATAATCAGTTGACTTCTTTCCTCTGCAACCAACAGTGCTTAGTAGAGATCCCCAAGTGAGACAATGTAGGAAAGAGTTTCCAGTTGCTCTACCTGGCACAGGCAGCATTAACAAGAAATATGTCTTTATTAATTTTTTAAATTTTTTGCAAGTCCTGGGGCTTAAACTCAGGGCCTGGGCACTATCCCTGAATTTCTTTTGCTCAAGGCTAGCACTCTACCACTTGAGCCACAGCACCACTTCCAGCTTTTTCTATTTATGTGGTACTAAGGAATCAAACCCAGGGCTTCATGCATGCTAGGCAAGCACTCTACCACCAAGCCACATTCCCAGGCCAGTCTTCGTTAATTTTTTTTTAATTTTATTTTTAAGGTGATGTACAGGGGGTTACAGTCACACAAGTAAGGTTATTTGTTAATTTTAAGTTACATATATTTTGGGGTTTCATATACTGACCAATATAGCTTCATAATCAATTGTCTATTCATGTACTTTTTTAAGGAATGCCATTATGAAATCTAAGGTTTTATGGTGTCTGTCTTAACTGACAGTTTAAGTTCAGAGTGTTCTATCTTGACAGTGTACTATTTTCAAGTGAATCAAGATGTCACTTTCTAAAATCTGTATTTTTTTTCTTTTCTGGTCGGTTGTGGGGCTTGAACTCTAGGCCTGGGAGCTATCCCTCAGCTCTTCAGCTCAAAGTTAGTGTTCTACCACTTGAGCCACAGCACCACTTCTGGTTTTCTGGTGGTTTACTGAAGATAAGTCTCACGGACTCTCCTGCCCAGGCTGGCTTTGAACCGTGATCCTCAGATCTCAGCCTCCTGAGTAGCTAGGATTACATACATGAGACAACAGTACTTGACTCCATATTGTTTTCTTAAGGGCAACGTGATTTATTTTCTTATGCCTCCACACCGGGAATGCTCAAAGAGCCATTAAATGCTTTGCTTCACAAAAACTCTAATATTTCATCTTGCAAAGCTCACTTTCTAATTTAAAATTTTCTGAAATATTACACATTTTATTTACATTTTAAAATATCTCATCTTTTTGCTTTTTTGCTTGTTAGGAATCTTTTTTGTTTAAAACATCTCTGTACAGCCATAACATCACTGAGATTATGATAGTATCATAAATATTTTTAAATAAACAATGATTAAAATCACAGAAAAAATGCCAAAACTGTAGGACATGGTATTTAAACAGACTAACAATACTGCACCAGCAACAATATTACATCAAAGATAAAGCAAATCTGGCTTCACTGGCATAGTATTTTTCAAATACTATGATGATCACAAGATTAAGAAGAATCTATCTAGAAAAAAATCATTACCATTTATATTTTTCACTTCACAAAGCAAACTGGAAAATATCCTGTAGTGACTGACTTAAGAGCTAGTCAGATCATGTTAAAATTCCAGATCTGCCACTTAATGCCAATATGAACTTGAACAAATTACTTCACAACTCTACACTTCAATTTTCCTCATCTGCAAAAGAAAGGATAATAATACCTCATAGAGTTGAATTGAATAACATGTCACTGGCATCCACTGTCTAGTGTAGAAAGAAACAATGTTCATTTCTTTCCTTCAAGTAATAAGCAGGACCAATCTATTTAGTGGCAAAAAAAAAAAAAGAATTCTACAAAAGATGCATAAATACAAACTTATGAACAAACATAAAAAGCTGACTTTTTTTCATCCCATCAACTACAAAGAACTACCTGACACTGCTCTGTTGCTGTCTTCATTCTTTCTCATCTGGGCTAATACAACATAGACAACTATCATTTACTTAATCAAAACTTATTTTCCTTAAAAGCATCCTCTTTCTAATCAAATAATTAAAATCAATCTATGCCACTCTTATGCTTAAAATTCATCATCGATTCAGTGGTTGTCTTTCAAAAAGGACATATTTAAGAAAGATTATTACATTTACAATTACTTCAAATGCCTTACCCAAATGTATATGTACATTTCTTCTTTTGTGGTAGGGAGGAGAAAAAAGAAAAAGAAAGAAGAAGAAGGAAAAAAGAAGAGGAGGAGAACAGGTGAGGAAAGAGTAGGAAAAAAGAGGAAGAGGAGGAAGTGGAAGAGAAGGAGGATTCTGGCTGGTCTCCAAGTGGCCATAGTAGTACTAGAGCATTCCAAGTGTGGGAGTTTCTTGCACAGCAAGGAAAAGACAGCAAATTATTAATAATGCTACATTAAATCTAGGTGGCTTGTTTGTGGATTCTCTGTATTCAATTTTCATGCATGTGAAAATTTCAATAAAAAAAGCTGAAATCAAAATGAAAAATATGAATATATGCATATTTGAAAAAAATTAGGAAGAATATGTTATCTTGAATATGCACAAATAAAACTTCAAGCATGAGAAATTATTAGCAACGACTCTGGTAGTAAGTGAGTAGATGGGGTAGAGAAAAGAGGGAACTGTACAGAATTTATTTCACAAATGGAATTTTGACCAAATCAGCTATTTAAAATACTAGCCTGAAAAGTAATGTGGGCCCAATTTTTGTTATGGAACATGGATAATGTGAAGATTAAATATGTCAATGAAAACTTTCATAAGGGCCTGGAACTTGATTTGAGCATTATTACCTAGATGTTAATGTGACAAAAAAAGAAAGAAAGAAAGAAAGAAAAAAGAAAAAAAAAGAAAGAAAGAAAGAAAGAAAGAAGGAAAGAAAGAAAGAAAGAAAGAAAGAAAGAAAGAAAGAAAGAAGGAAAGAAAGAAAGAAAGAAAGAAGGAAAGAAAGAAAGAAAGAAAGAAGGAAAGAAAGAAAGTGCCAGACACCAGTGGCTCATGCCTGTAATCCTAGCTACTCAGGAAGATGTAGTTCAAAGACAGCCTGGGGAAAAAAGCCCATGAGACTCTAATCTCCAATAAACTACCAGAAAACTAAAGTGGTACTGTGGCTCAAGTGGTAAAGCACTAGCCATGAGCTGAAGAGCTAGTACCCAGGCCCAGAGTTCAAGCCTCATGACCACCACCAACAACACCAAAAAAGTTCTTTATCTATATACTAATGTGTATGTTAATTTAAAATTATACTTTAGTACATTAATTTACACTGTAGAGAAGTGGCTATTTAGGATATGAACTTCATTTGAAGTTGATATAAAGTATTATTTTATATCAGTGGTGGGGATTGAACTCAGGCCCAGGCATGGGCACTGTTCTTGAGTTTTTCTGCTCACAGCTAGCCCTCTACCACTTTGAGCCACAACTCCCCACTTCCAGTTTTCTGGTGGTTAGTTGGAGATAAGAGTCTCATGGACTTTCCTGCCTACACTAGCTTCAAACTAGAATCCTCAAATCAGAAGGCTGAGGTTTCCTGAACTAGGATTATAGGCATCAGCCACAGGCAGCTGGCAAAAAATAAATTTTTAATTGTCATAAATCAAGATTGAGATTATTTTTCATGATCGAATAATGGTTATTTGAAATAAATATTGTTGGAGGAAAATCTGTAAGGATACCACTGCACAAGGTTTCAGGATTTAGCAAGCTCAGTAGCCTAGATTAACACTCAAGAGCTCCCTAGGATTTTTGCTTTGTGGAAAACATTACTCTCAGACCTTGCCAGTTATGTCACTGGAGTATGGGTTTTATTTAGCTCACAAACACTCAGAGGAACTCTAAACCACCATCATAGAACCTTCACAATAATATATGGATGATTATTATATGGATGATATGATGACTCATGTCACCAAAACGGTATATACTATTATACTATATAGATAGGTTTCTAGTTTAGACAATAGGTTGTATATGGGTTATAGTAACTAAGAAGGAAAAGAAGAACGGTGAAAAAGTCATGTTCATCAAATTGTTTGTTATTCTGAGATTAAGTAGCCTGGGGAGAGCCAAAGTAGAGTTGTCCTGATTAGACCTAAGTGTCTAGAATTCATGAAAAATATTCAGAATCACATCTGAAATAAAAAGAAGTCCTAAAACTAGTGTTCAATACTGACTAAAGTCAGTTAAACAAAACTTACAAAGGGTAAAAATTCCTGTAATTTCTTTAGGCAGGAACCTCTTGTCAACCCCTGTACCATCTCTTACTAAGTCATGATCACAAAGTATAATAATGTGGTTACCAACTTGTAAATGTTTTTAAAATATTCTGTACCTTTTTCTAATTGTTTCATATATGTAGTATGTGTGTATTCCATTTATTAAGAGTGCATATGATGTAAGTAAACTATACACACTTAGTCATTAGTGAAAACAGATGGCAGATAATGAGATATAAGAGTGTACTAGTTTCCTATACCTGCTATAATAAATTACCACAAAGTTGGTATATTAAACCAACCCAAATTTATTCTCTGGAAGTGAGAAATCAGAAATGAGTTTCACAAGACTAATACCAATGTGTCAACAGTTTGTTTTCTTCTGAAGGCTCCAGGGCAGTAGTTGTTCCTTGTCTCTAATTTTGTGCAAGAATTCCTTGGTGTACAAAGATCTGTTTCCAACTCTACATTGCCTTTTCTTAAGTTTTCCAGGGTTGTTCTTATAAGGACCACTTTAATATCATCAAGCTTATCTAGATACTCTCAAGATCCTCAACTGAATCATATCTATAAAGACCTTTTTGCCATATTGTAGCATTCCTACACTTTAAAGCTTGATATCAGTATACTTGGGGACCACTATCGGCCTGACAGTATACAAAGAATAAAAGTACTGATAATTCTCTAAAACTTAAATTGAATGGTGGGGTCACAACAATTTTTGCTATTATGCTACCTAGAGTATATGTGTATATAAAATACCATACAATTTAAAGCATGTCAAGAATTATAAATTGAACTCTAAAGAAATACTGACAGTTCAACAAATGAGCAAAAGATGATAGTATCAAAGAGAATTAAGAAAGAAAAAGGCCAAAACAGAAGTCAAAGAAAAAAATATATCGAGTGACAAAATAATCAGTTTAGATTGTAAAAGTTGTGTAAGAAAAGGACTGAGAAGAGGAGTCCATTCAATTTAGCAACAGGGTCACTGATGACCTTGATGAAAGTTATTTCACTGGAACACTGGATACCAAAGATAGATTACTCTGTGTTGACAAATGCATGAGAGGTCACAATCTGGAAAAAACCAGGTGCAGAAAATTTGTTTGCATACTCATGAATAGAACACTATAAAAAAATAAAACCCAGGATATTCTAATAATCTAGGGTGAGGAACTTATGATGTAAACCAGTGGTAGTGATTAACTGGCAAGCACAAGCACAGTGATTAACTGAGCATGCCAGACCTATAGTTGTATAAAACTATAACTGTCAAGTGATCATCTAAAATGTTATCATTTTAATGAGATAAAATAACATACATCAAGTAATTACCTCAGTATGGAAGTGCTCAATAAATGATAGCTGTTAGAATCCTTACTAGCACCCCTTGCCCAAAAGGAGATTATCTAGTTTCTTGAGTTCAAGGAAATAATAGATACATTTATTGCTTATGCCATGTTCCTTTGGCCAAGTTTTCATTTCAGCCATAGCTTAAGGAGCAGACTGCTCTCATCTTCCATCATCCCACCTCCATTAAACACTTCATGCTTCAGGGTCTTCGAAGCACCAGTACAGTTCAAACTGCAGAAGAGTTGACATTTTAGTCAACTCTATCATCTTTTAAATGAGCAATACTGAAAAGCATGTTGTATGTTTCTTTGTGAGTCCCCAGTAAAACTGAGCCTCTACTGCTGATAGCAAAACTATAATCTCATTCCCAGGGTCCTTACTTGTACTTGCTAAATTCTTAAATAAACCACTGATACCATGTTCTCTCAACCTCCAGAAGAAGCCAAATAAGTCAATGTCCTTCACAAGACTTGGAAAAATGAAAATCTTAGTCTTTATTCTATACTGCTAACACTCAATGGAGATATTTCACGAATATATACTGTGTATATACTCTAGCATCATATATTCTACTATATACTGTCCACAGAAATGTAGCCCTTTGAAACTAGAAAAGAAACAACAAAAAAAATTTGAATGAGAACAAACTTCAAAAAAAAAAAGTCCCAGGAGGCCAGGTGCTGACAGCTCACCTCTCTAATCCTAGCTACTCAGGAGGCTGAGAGCTGAGGACTGAAGTCAGCTAAGGCAAAAAAAAAGTCCATGAGACACTTACCTCCAAAAATGGAGCCATAAATGGAGCTGTGGTTCAAGTGGTTGAGCACTAAGCTTGAACAAAAAAGCTCAGGGCCAGCCGGGCGCTGGTGGCTCACGCCTGTAATCCTAGCTACTCAGGAGGCTGAGATCTGAGGATCGCGGTTCAAAGCCAGCCCGGGCAGGAGAGACCGTGAGACTCCTATCTCCAATAAACCACCAGAAAACCGGAAGTGGCACTGTAGCTCAAGTGGTAGAGCGCTCACCTTGAGCTGAAGAGCTGAGGGACAACGCTCAGGCCCAGAGTTCAAGCCCCACGACCGACAAAAAAAAAAAAAAAGCTCAGGGCCAATAAGGCCTTGAATCCAAGCTCCAGGATAGTAACAACAACAACAAAGGTTCCATAATTCATTAGAAAAAAAGATGGACTAATACATTCACACATGTTCCCTAAATATACCATCACATAAAGTATTACTCATTTTTTCACTACTCTCATTTTTTCACCATGGGACAGTTTTCATCATATCTGACTCCTGAATTACAAACACTCAATATATTATAGTAAACTCTAAAATAGTTTAATCTGAATCAGACCAAACATTTTACTGAGGACTTTTCTTTTCTTTATGTTGTAGTTCTGGGGTTCAAACCTGGCCTTGCACATATTATGGATACTCTTTAACAATGAGCTATACCATCAGTCCCTCTCCAGGATTTTTAAGCTTGGTAGCAAAGAAAGATGTTTATCAGTCCCTGCTAGAAATAAAACTACTAAATGTAGACTTTCTTTTGCTGGTTTAAAACTACTAAATGCAGACTTGAAAAACACTTGCATGAGTTATTATATTTAAGCCATTTAAGGAAAAATGGCTGGGTGCTGGTGGCTCACACTTGTAACCATAACTATTCAGATCTGAGGATCACAGTGCAAAGCCAGCCCAAGCAGAAAAGACCATGAGATTCTTATCTCCAATTAACTACTCAGAAAAAAAAAAACAAAACAGAAGTGGCGCTATGGCTCACTTGCTAGCCTTGAGCACATAAAGGCTCAGGGATAGCACCCAAGCCTCTAGGACTGGCAAAAAGATAGAAAAAAGAAAATGAAAAAAATGATCTGAATTAGTAACTGCCACTTCTGAGCAAGTTGCAGCCTTGTCTCATTTGTCAGAAAGGTTTGACACAAGAGATAGTAATACTATTTATGAAATATTATTTATGGAACAGCTACAAACCCATAATCTATGAATCTCCTAATAATGTAACTGATTATATGCACGACATATATCATATAGGGAATGTATATGAACGTACACATTTCTACAGCAAAGTCACCAAACGTCAAGATAGATGTCCAGCCTTCATTCATATCCTGTCAAGGACGAATTACTGTTTGATAGTCTTCAATGTATTTTTTCTGCCTCTCCACCACTTACAAGCACTCATCTATTTTTTGTGGAGTAGGAACATGATGACCTTTACTGAGCCTGTGCGAAGTGGAAATAATGTCTATACAAACCAAATATTACTATAATTTCTGCATTACAATTAAAATCCAAACAGTTTCTGGAAAATAATCAAAACCCACGCCTTCAGAATAGCTTCTCTGAAGCCACATCAATACTTAAATATGGTCAAGACTTGAATGCAGATGTGGCCGATTAAAAAGCTAAACTTTAAATCTTTTTGTAATTACAAAAAGACAAAATTATGTTTCTTCGCAGAAATATAGTCTCTAGGACTCACTAACAAGGAACAGTTATTCGAGCATTTGGATTCCTGAGATAACAAGGAATCAAGACATCCTTTGGAGTAGTCCTTTCTTCTGATTAAGAGACTTGTGGATGTGAAGGATGACAGTACACAAGCAAATGTAGTCTTGATTAGAGTGTCTAATTTGTTATCTCCATGAATGAAGTTGCAAATGATGAGGGGTAATATGCTTTACCTCTAAATCTTTTAATGTATTTCTGCCAATTCAAGGACCTTCTGCAGTGAGGTTTTCAGGATGGCTGCACTCTACACAATAGCAAACAGGCCCACATGTCCACAGCTAGTTGTCCTAGACTTCAGATGTCGACTACTACCATGGCCAACTAGGAATTGATGGCTTTCTGTGAGCAGGAAATTGCCTTTGTCTTAGCTTTTCTGGAGTTCTTCCCCAGCCTTACCAACAGTGATTTCTCAAATTCTGGAGAAGCTCAAACAAGCAAGGCTAGTCAGACACACTCCAAGATCTCAATCACCTACTCCATCCCCACCTAGTGATTCAAACTCATACCCATCTTTTATGAAATGCCATGACATTTTTGTCTCATTTCCAAGATTCTGGTATTTGAAATCCTCTCTCCCACCAGAGTTGAAAATCAACTGGTTAAGAATTTGACCATTTAAGAAATTTTAAGTCATTTTAAGATGACTTTAAATCCACTCAGATATGCTAAAATGTAAGAAAGATTAAAATACTGATTCTAGATAAAATACAGTAAATACATTTGACCCTGTCTCTCCTGTTGATTGCAAATACGAAATCTGGACAGGATGTATGCAGCAGCTATTTGCAGGCTCTCAGTCAAACCAGAACTTGAATTTGAAGTATCACTAAATCCAGAGTGAATTTACTTTTTTCTTCCCCTTAAGAGTGTTTATTATCTATGACACAACTGAAAAACCAAAATGAGCATTCTCAAGGACTTCTCTCTCAGCAGAGAGATTGTGGAAACTGCCTATTTATCTTTACTGTCACAAACTATGAACTAACCATAGGCAGTCCTGTGACCATAGGCAGTGGCAATATGAAAATTGACCATAGCCAAATCTCTGACTCTTTCTCTCCATTCATTGACTGAAGTTCTGGCTCTGAGAAAATAAGGCATACACCCCCTGCTTTTTCTGTTTTTTTTGTATCTCTATCCTCCAGTTCCTGAGCTTCTACTTGAAATGTAACATGGAACTGCACTGTAGAGCAAGAGAAGGAGAGCCACAAATTTCAAGATGGACACTGTAAGCCCATGAAACTGGATTTTCAGAAAATAATAGAATTAAATTAGAATTTTTTTTTTAATGAAGAAAATCTCCAAATACTTGGAAGTCATGCAAAATGTTCCTATTTTACCAATCAACTTACTTTCCATCCATTCACTCATTCAGCAGTGCTAGAGGTACAGCCCAGGGCCTAACACACCTACTAAGCAAGTGCTTTATCACTGAACTACATATGAGACCTAAATAATTCATCAATGAATCACAAGAAAAATTTAAGGAAAATAATAAACTATTCTGAACAAAATGAAAATAAAATTCAACGTATCAAAATTTGTGAGCTGAAGTTAAAGTAACTCAAAAGAAAACAGACGAAGAAACACTTCCAAGTTCATTTTGAGTACAGTATCACCTTAATACCAAATCTAACTAATACAGTACAAAAAAAAAGTAAGATGTAAAAATCCTCCAAACTTTAGCAAATCATATGACAATACATAAGAAGAATTAAGGAAAGAATACAAGTTTGGTCAATATCTTAAAATCAATATAGTCTATCATACTTAACAAGTCAATAAAGTTAATGCACAAAATGAACTAGAAAAACTATAACAGCTATTTAAGATAAAAAAAGTTAGAAGTAGAAGGAAATTTCCTCATCTAATATAGGGAATTTCTACTAAAAAAAAAAAGAGTCTTTAGCAAAAGCAGAATGTTTTCTCTTAACACTGGTCAATATCAAAAATTGTCTTCAGACTTAATAAACAGCCTCTTGGAAAAAAAAGAAAGATCTAGAAATTGGAAGGAAAGAAAGAAATTGCTCTTATTCACAAATTACTTGATTATCTATTTTAAAAATTCCAAGGAATGTACATAAAATTTATAAACAAATGAATTCAGCAAAGTCAATACAAAAAATCATTTGTGTATTTGCATTTCTATATTCACCAAAATACAATCAGAAATGAAAACTTAAAAATAGTGCCTTTTTACTTTAATGCTTCAAAATTAAAATACTTTAAGGGTAAATCTAACAAAACATGCAAAGGAATTAAATTATAAAACACTCATGAAAGAAATCAATAAATGACCCCCCCCCAAAAAAATAAATAAATGTCAAACACAGCATAGTTACTAATCAGAAAACAAAGTAAAAATGTCAACTCCCCCAAAGTAACCTACAGCTTTCAATTAGTACTAATCATCATCCCATTAGGATTTATTCAGATATAGACAACTTGATTGCAAAGTTTACATGGAAAGTGAAAAGCAAGATATGTGTGCATGTATGTGTTTATGTACATAAAAATTGGAAAAGTCATAACTACTTAAGACAAACCATATTTAATAGAAAGCTACAGTAACAAAAACTATGGGGTACAGATAAAGGTATTTAGACCAGCAAAACAAAGAGAATGCAAAAACAGATTCAAATAAATACAACTACTGAAAAAGGTATGAAAACAATTAAATAGGCTGAGGCATGCCTCTATCGTAGAGCCCTTTTCTAGAATGAAGGCAGCTTTAGATTCATTCACCAGCTGTGTAAAATAATAACAATAATAAGAGGGAAAAATATAATAAATGGCATTGGAATAAAAATCTATATAAAAAATTACCTTTGACTTACACCTCATATTTTATATAAAAGATGACTTAAAATGGATCAAAGATCTAAATGCAAAAGATAAAACTTTGAAAGTTTAAGGATAAAATATAGAAAAGATAATTGGGCAAAGAATTCTTAGATACATAATGATAAAGACAAAGACTAGTAAATTGGTAAGAGCACTTATGTGATGGAAATAATGAAAAGCTACAAAGTGGGGGAAGAGGGAGTGGTGAGCAGGAATTACAAACCACATTTCTGAAACATTACTCCAAAATATACTACCTTGCATGATAAAAAGCAGTACAAACAAAAAGATCTCTGATCTCCTTTCCTGCTTCTTGGAAATAGGTTATAAAACCTAAGAAAGATTTTCCAGACTTCCCAGAAGCAGATCTACAGGCTCTTAATGTAAAAGGTGCTCTCCCTCTAGCAAGTAAGGAACATCCCTTTTCTTCTGAAGGATATAGAGAAGAAATGGAACAAATAGTCATACAAAGTTTCTCCCAGTATTGCCACTTAATTTAGATCGCATCTTTTTGCCCTGGCTATCCATATTTCATCAAGCCTAAGCATAAAATATACATGTTTAGCTGTGACTCTAGGTCTTCATTTCTTTATGAGAACTTACAGGTGAGGTAAAACTTACACATAAGGACATGCTTTTCTCTTGTTAATCTGTGAATTTTTTTTCTTTTTCTTTTGGAGTCTGTTTTTGTTTTGTAATGGAGGCTCAATCACAAGCACTGGTTAAGCAGAGAAAACGTTTTTATCCCCACATGACAAAGGACTTTGATCCAGAATTATTTAACAACTATCATGAAGGGCAATGAACAACTAACCTCCAATTTAAAAATGGGTCAAAGACATGTAAGGTGAAAACAATTCCAACATCCATCAACTCTTCAGATAAATGTTGTTAAAGCTCATAGAATTTACAAACTTTAAGGTCATAAAATACAGTATGTCCATACAATAGATTATTCATCAATAGGAAGGAATAAAGTACTAATACATTTTACAACTGAGATGAACCTTGAAAATACAAGTTGGACATAAGAAAATCACCAACTATTGACTGCATTTTTATACAATGTCCATGACTGGCACATTTATAAAGACAAGGAATAGAATAGGGGTTAGTTAGGGATGAGGTAAAGGGAAAAAAGTAGCATGACTGAAAAGAAATGGTTTCTTTACGAGAGATAAAAATATAGAACTTTATGTAGTTATGGTCATACAATTCTGCAGTTATGCTAAAAACTGTCAAATTGTACAGTTTACATGAGTAAATTTAATGATATTTGACTTTTAAGTCAATGATGCTATTATTAGCTCCTAAAAGGAACACTATTATGCACCTACTACAATGGCTGAAACAACCTTAATGGAGCTGCAAAACAACTACAATTCTCATGTTTTTATAGTAGAAAACAAAATAGGACAACCACTCTGAAAATTAGTTTGACTTTTTTGTTTTGCTTCATTTTAAGACAAGGTCTCAACTAGGTAACTGAGGCTTGGCCTCAACTGCATGATACACCTGCTGATTTTACAAGTATGTTTCACTATGCCTGGCTTGACAGCTTCACACAAAGTTAAAGATATTCTTTAGCTATGACTCCCAAATCTTCTCAGTTATCTCCCAGGTATCTCTTCTAAAGAAATCTAAAGAAATAGAATCATGGGCTGGGAATGTGGCTCAGTGGTAAAGTGCTTGCCTTGCATGAATGAGGCCCTGGGTTCTATTCCTCAGCACCACATAAACAGAAAAAGCTGGAAGTGGCGCTGTGGCTCAAGTGGTAAAGCACTAGCCTTGAGCTGAGGGACAGTGCCCAGGCTCAGAGGTCAGACCCCACGACCAACCGAAAAGAAAGAAAAGAAAATCATGCAAAATCTTGGGTACAAAAGTTTATTGTAACTCCATTTTTAAAGTTTAAAAGAAATAATCCAGAAGGCTGGAAGTGTAGCTCAGTAGTAGACTAGCTAGCAATCTAAAATCTCTCAGTACTGCCAAAAACAAATAAATTATCCAGATACTTACTCTTCAGCAGATATATGGATAAAAAAATTAATAAATCTACCAATGGATTATAACATCATTAAGTAGTATTAAGTAAATAGTACAAAAATATACAATTTAGAAGAATCTTAAATGGCATTATATTGAAGAAAATAAGCTAATTTGTCGTTTATATGAGTCCGTTTATCTCAAAATTACTATATTATAGAGATACAGAAAAGACAAATGAAGCCCAGGAATATAAGGAGCTAGAGAACAATAGTATGAGAAATTCTTTAGGGGGGAAGGAGAGGTTAATGAAGCATTTGGTATTTTGTACTTTGATTATGGCAGTGGTTATACTCATCTATACATCAGTTTAAATTCTAAGAACTAGGACATGGTATGGTAATTTACACTTATAATTCCAACTATATGAAAGGCAGATAGGAGGATCACATTGCAGGGCCAGTCCAAGCAACAAGAAGTTGATAAGGTCTTATCTCAGGAGAACAAGTAATATGTAGTGGTGCATGCCTATGATCCTAGCATACATATCCTGTAATTCTAGCTACTTGGGAGATCAATTTAGGAGTATCATAAACAGAGACTTGGCCCCAGGTTAAAAAAAAATGTGAGAGCGTACCTGAAAGACAAACTAAAGCAAAAGGACATAAGCATGGATCAGGTGGTAGAGTTCATGCTTTGAAATCAAAGTCTTTAGTACAAACCTAAGTATTGCCTCTACTGAAAATTCTAAAAATAATATACCACAAAGAAAAAGATAAATATTATAATGATTTGTCTGA
The DNA here is from genome assembly GCF_019054845.1 of Dipodomys spectabilis. Classification (NCBI taxonomy): domain Eukaryota; kingdom Metazoa; phylum Chordata; class Mammalia; order Rodentia; family Heteromyidae; genus Dipodomys; species Dipodomys spectabilis. The sequence continues at coordinate 14,713,856 of NW_024870815.1, read as the reverse complement.
TGGAGGCACAGAATTCCATTATGTATATATACCACATTTTCTTGATCCATTCACCTACTGAGGGGCTTCTGAATTGGTTCCATATCTTAGCTTAGAAAAAATAAGTGAAGTAAGCCAGGCCCAAAGAAACATAGGTCCTGGTTTCCCTTATTTGCAATAACTAGTATATGTCTGAGTCAAGCAGAAAAGGTCAGGTGAGTTGATGTTAGGTGAAATGAACCCCAAGATAAGTATTCAAATGTTTTTGCTTTCATGCAATTGTTTCTAACATATTTATAAGATGATTTCTTTGTTTCTTTGTATGTCCCTCCTCCACTGTATAACCCCTGCTTTCACTGTATCTGATGTTGGTATAATTTGTGGAGGGGAGGGGAAATAACAAATCGTTTAAATAGGGATACAGGTGGACCCATTGCAACAATGAGATGTACAAATGTCGAAAAACGAACTTTACAACTTTGGGGGAGGAGGTGGGAAGGTGGGAAGGGATGGGAAGGGGAAACAAAGGAGGAAGCAACAATGCTTGATAAGAAATGTACTCGTTATCTTGCCCATGTAATTATAACCCCTCTGTACGGTATTTTCACAATAAAAAAAAAATGATTTGTCTGTTTCCTTCTTTCTTTATTGCTGGGAATTTAACCCAGGGCCAAAGATCTGAAAAAACTAGAAATAGAAGCAACATATCTCAACATAATAAACTGTATATATGACAAGTGTACAGCAACATCATACTAAATGAGGAAAAATGTTAATCATTTTCCTTAGTATCTGGAACCAAGGTAAGGTATCTACTCTCTCCACACCTATTCAATATAGCACTGGAATTCCTAGCCAGAACAATAAGACAGGAAAAAAAGGGGAGAAGGAAAGCCAAATAAGGGAGGAGAAAGCCAAAATACCCTGTTTGCAGATTATATGACCTTATACCTAAAGGACCCTAAAGATTCCACCCCAAAATCCCTAGGTCTGATAAACACCTTGGAGATTATAGCTTGTCCCTGGCCCCTTTCTCTGCTTTCTAGCTGACATGAGGAAAGCAAGTTTTGCTCTGCCATAACCTATCTCACCACAGGTCCAAAACAATTAAGCAAGCAGATGATGGACTGAAACCTCTGAAACTGTAAGCCAAAACAAACCTTTCCTCCCTTTTAAGTTGTTTCTATCAAGTATCTGTTTCTATCAAGGCATGAAAAGTCTGACTAACACTGGGTATTTGCTAAAGCTAGCAGAAATTCACTGTAACTCCTCAAGAGTTAGATAATCAATAAGCAAGAATTCTACAAGTTCCTAAATAAAAGGTTGGACTGGATATTACAACTTAAATATTGTATGAATCTACACACCTTAGCTTCTAGAGTTACTAACCTACAAAGGTAAAAAAAAGTGAATATACAAAATTGTATACCTTCCAACAAAAAGTATCACTTTTCCATGTATAACTTTAACTTCCAGTTTTAAAAGACCAAATAACTATGAGATCTTAACAAAAAACCAAATCAAGATATATTGTATTTCTCCAAATTGCACGTGTAATACAAACATTAAGAATTAAATTCAAATTACTAATGTCTACTGAAGCTTAATTTCATTAAACTAAAAAAAAGTTATAAATTTCATGCAAAGTTCTGTAAGTATACTGAAAAAAAAATCTCTCCAAAAAGTTTATAGTGTTTTCTCCATTCAAAGAGTGGTGGTCCTCAAAAGACTCAAAACATCTGCATTCACTTTAAAGCTCATCAAGACAGAGTGACATTTTTAGGAGAAGCATATGGCTCGCTGAACAGTCATCTAGAACAGGATCTTTTGTCTAGTAAGCCCTATTGAAGGACCATTTACTTATGTATAGAGTGGTTGAATAAAGGAAAGAACATATTTCTGAGCCCTAGAAAACACAAAGAAATGGACTCTTCATCTAGCTTTGTTAAGGATACAGCAAAACATACTACAAAAGCAGTCAGATCTTTTCTCTCAGAGACAGTGAGAGTGCTCCCCAACATTTGAAACAATTCTATGAAATCACTGAAACAAAAGGACTCCAAAGAAGCAAGAAACTTTCTTAGAGAACTATATCCAGCCAAAGACCACCTCTCTTAAAAACACATTTCCATTTTAAAGGATAAAACACTTTCTTAAAACTTTGAAGGGCAGAGTTCAACAGCTGTGGTATATTAAACCTGAGCCCTTCCAAAAGGAAGAACAAGAGTCTCTAGAGAGGAGTAATAAGGCCTGCTTTCTCCAAAATGACCAAAATAACTTCTTTGCCTTTAAGAAAATATTTTCCTCATTAAAAAAAAAAAAAACAACAAAACAAGACTAAACAAAAATCACCTCTGTAGAGTGGAAAGCACAAAACTTAATTAGAATAGGAAAATAAGCAAAAATAGAAGATATTTGGTTTGATTCTGAAAATCTCTCTTATGCCTCTGTCAAGGAAGGTGGTGATAATTTTTAAATCTTTCAAGATACAACATGAAAGGTACTGGGAAAAGCAAACAAATAAACAAAAAAATAGTTTTCAGGTGTAGATTCCTAAGCTAAGCCTGTACCTATACTTACATAACCAATTATAACCAAGGCATTTAAATTTGGGATGCATACAAAATGTGACTCTAATGAACAACAAACATTTGAAAACTCACAAAACTAGAGAATGATCCCATTTTTTAAAAAATTCTGTCTAGGGCCAGATGCCGGTGGCTCATACCTATACTATAATTTAGCTATTCAGGAGGCTGAGATCAGAGGATTGCAGGAAAGTCTGTGAGACTCGTACCTCCAATTAACCACCTGAAAACTGAAGTTGCACTGTGGCTCAAAGTGGTAGAGTGCTAGGCTTGGGACAGTACTTAGGCCCTGAGTTCAAGTCCCACAACTGACCCCCTTCTCCACCCCCCCAAAAAAAAAATTCTGTCTAGGGAGTGCAAATGGGATCAAACAGCTAATTCCTAAGAACACTGCATTTTAGTTACTCTCATGTAATGAGAACACAAAGTAATTTACTAAAATATTCAGATATTTAGATGAAAGCCACTATAATAAACTATATAATGTGCAATAAGATTTTATCAAAATCTTTGAACTCTGCAAACAAAAAGTAAAGTTACAGTCTGGTGCTGGTGGCTCATGTCTATTTAGCATCCTCAGAAGTCTGAGGTTGGAGGTTCTAAGCATGTCTAGGCAGGAAGTCCCTAAGACTATCTCCAATTAATCATCAAAAAGCTGAAAATGGGCTGGGTGCTAGTGGCTCATGCCTGCAATTAAAGTTACTCAGGTGGCTGAGATCTGAGGATCATGGTTCAGAGACACAGAAGAAAAGCCCATGAGATTCTTATCTCCAATAAACTATAAAAAATAAAATAAAATAAAAGCCAGAAGTGGAACTATGGCTCAAATGGTGTGGAACAATGGCTCAAATGGTAGAGCACTGGCCTTGAACAAAAGCTTAGACCTTGAGTTCAAGACCGGTACAAGAAACAAACAAAACAAAAAAAACAACAACAAAGTTTTAATTAAGTAATATTCATCATTTAAAAAAACCCAGCATACTCAGTTACACTGGATGGCTAAATCAAACTATTACCTAGCAGTGTAAACTTAAAAAGATTTCATGTTGGTACCTTTTTCCTCATCTGAAAAATAGGGATAGGAACACCTGAGTTTGTAAGGTTGCTATGGGTAATTCAAGAGATAATATCAAGGAAATTCTGGACACATGGACTAATACATATTGTTAGAAATAAATGTAGCTGTTATTTATTTTAGCTCAGAATAAATACAACAAGAATGATATTCAGGTTATACCAAAGGGTAAAAATTTTTAGATGCTTTTCTATTTAAAGTTAACTACGTAGTGAAGATAACCTGCGTTCTATCTGAATGCTAATATTCACTCCATCCTCAAATACAGTTCTTCCAGCAAGTACTACACTTGGGAATCAAGTTGTTCACCTTTCTCTACAAACCTTACATATTAAAATTTCAAGTGAAGCTGGTCACTCTAATTCTAAAGAAGCCTTCATGTTTTAATAAGCATCCTTTTCCAAATAAACTCATCTCCACATCTTGGATGTGGAAAATTTGAATACAAAAGAAGAACCAGCCAGGCGCAGGTTGACTCAAGCCTGTAATCCTGACTACTCAGGAGACAGATCTGATGTTTGTGATTCAAAGTCAACCTAGGCAGGAAAGTCCATCAAACTGTTATTTTCAATTAACCACCAAAAGTCAGAAGTGGAGCTGTGGTATAAATGATAGAACACTACCCTTGAGCAAAAAAAAAAGATCAGAGACAGCATGTAGGCTGTCCAAAGAGTAATCAAAGCACTTGCCAAAGTATATAAATACAAATATATTTATAAGACAACTTCAATCCAGAAATTTAACAGGGTTCCAGGTGAATATTCTCAATTCAGACCACTGCAAATAATAAGGAAAAATATGCACTGCATATATTTTTATTCACATTTACCTAGGTTAGTGCTTCTCTGGCTTTCATTGATCAGTCTAATACTGCCTAAATATCAGAATAGGAAAACAGGTTTCCTGCTTTTTCTCACAATCACTCTTCACTAGATAATATATTTACCCATATATGTGATAAGTATTCACATGTAAATGTGTAAATCATAGTATACTTAAGAATCTCTGAGGTCCTACAAACATAGCCATGAGCTATATTTGAGGCAAATACAAGAAAGATGAGATCAGACTGAGTTAAATATATGAATGTTAAAATGAATGAACACCACTGCAGTAAAAATGCTGAGTCCAAAAGGGTAAAACAATGCAACAGCAATACTCCCAAGACACTATGTTGGAAATAAACACTACAATTTGGGGGAGAGGAGAGTTCCATGAGGGGTGGGGGGAGGGTGGAGAGGGAAAAGTGGGTAAAAAACAAGGGAGGGTGGAGCTGGGAAGGTGGCTCAGTGGTAGAGTGCTTGCCTTGCATGCATGAGGCCCTGGATTCAATCCCTCAGCACCACATAAGCAAAAAGCCGGAAGTGGCACTGTAGCTCAAGTGTTAGAGTGCTAGCCTGGAGCTGAAGAGCTGAGGGACAGCGCCCAACAGAGTTCAGGCCCACTACCTTCCTTACAGAACTGTACTCACTACCTTCCTTACAGAACTGTAACCCCTCTGATATCCCCCTTGTAATAAAATAAAAAATTTTTTTTTTTAATCCTGAGGTTAAGTATTGCTGCTTTGAAAGAGAGTGCCAACTTATGTGATTAATTGCCTCAATAGTTAAATTTGGGCCTGGTGAAGTAGCTCACACTTATAATCTAGCTATAATTCCTAGCTTCCTAGGAAGTGAAGAAGGGGGATGGACGTTTAGGAGACTCTATCCTAACCAATGGCTGGGCTCAGTGGTACATACCTGTCATCACAGCTATGGCACAATTGCTGTGCTACTGTACAAGCACTTTATGCCCAGCACAAGTAGAAGAATGGCAGTTCGGCAGGCCAGGGCATAAATGAACCTCTACCTCAAAACCAACACAAAAAGAGGCTGAAAACATGGCTTAATTCCCAGGATTGGGTAAGGGTGGGATTTAAATTTTTTCTGGAAAATCCCTTATGGGAAAAATAAATAAATAAATGTAGATAGCCAGTTTACGTGTCAGGCTCTATCTTGGGAAATGGTAAGTCACTCTATAGTAGATTTTAGCAGATCAGCTAAAATCACTCACCTTCCTTATTTCAATAACTTTCCTTCTCTTTATCTATACATTATTTTCTTTTTTACTTTCTTGCTTTTTCAAGTTTGGATTGACATATAACTAAATTCAAATGTTCGTGTAGTAGCTCCTGGCTTCTTTCCATTGACAGTTCCTTTTCTTTGGTTCCCAACTCACTTTATTACCACATGCCTGCCTTACCAATCCCACTCTCTTGTATTTTACTCAAGACATTTGAAATGTTATGCCACTTGCAAATGTCTTTTTAAGTGTTACAATAAAATGAACTTTACATGTGGAATTAACATTATTTGGTTCTTTTTCCATTCAGCCTTTCCAGATCCTCATTATTCTCAAATCATAATGATTTTTTTAAAGTCCTTCCAAACAATATGTAAGGAAAAGGAGGCAAAAATTTCCTCTAAGTAAGATGCATATCATAAATTCTCTGGGTTAAAAAAGCATAAAATTTAAAATGTGCTATCTTGTATTTAAGATTATTTTCCTGGGTTTTTAAGTTTTCAAGATGCAAAAGGTCATCATAATTTAAATTTTTATTTTCAAATCTCTTACAACATATAAGCAAGCAGAAACTATTAAGCCTATATAATAGTAATCTCACCAGTTTCCCAAAATCTAGTATCATCTAACTCCAACCACATAATTGCTGTGTCTTAAAGATAGACATACAAAGCTGGGAGCTAGTGACTCACACCTGTAATCATAGCTACTCAGGAGGCTGAGATCTGAGGATCAAGGTTCAAAGCCAACCCAGGCAAGAAAGTCCATGAGACTCTAACCTCCAATAAACCACTAGAAAACCAGAAATGGCGTTGTGCTTCAAGTGTAGAGCGCTATCCTTGAGCTGAAGAGCTGAGGGACAGTGCCCAGGCCCAGAGTTCAAGCCCCCGCCCCCACCACCACAAAAAAAAAAAAAAAGAAAGAAAGAAGATAGACATACAAGATGTGGTTTGGTTACCAAACACAAGTGGTTCTCTAGAAGTAGTTTTCAATTCTAGGCTACTATAAGTACATTATTATTTGGGGATGTGAAATTAATTCCCCTAATGTCTAAGGAGAAATAAAGTATACTGATGCTATATTAGCAGTAAGTTACTCAGTGGAGTATTTTACCTTAGGAAGCACCTTGTTACTCCTCATGTTCCCCATATGTAGAACAGTTAAAAATTTGTCTTTTTCCTGTCCCCAACATTAGAACCTTCATTTTTCAGTGACTCTGTTATATATGCATTGGTCTACTATTTATTGTATTCAGAAAGCCTTTTATAAACCCCAGACTCTTCTACGTAGGACACTGTTTTCGGGCCAAAACACCCACTGCCTTAATAAAATTCCCCCACAAGAGTCAGTTCTAATTAACTCTTACTAATTCTGCATATCCTCTGTATTTATTCAATGTAACACTGAATAGGTTCTGTATTCAAGTTTTACTTTTCTGGGGGGATGGAAGGAGCCTTTCATATTTAGTCTAAAACATTTAGTATAGTCTCCAAAACATGCAGTAGACACTCAATAAAACTCCTGGTTAATACTTACACTAACAAGTTGTGAAGAAAAAAGAGCGATAAAATATATTTAGTAAACGAAAATGCCTACTCCGTCTAAGTGTGTCTATGGTATCCGTCCTATATTGTATTTCAGGAAAATTTAAGAGAAATATAGAGATGTAGCAAGAAGGAAAAAAAAAAAAGGAAAAGAAAAAGACCACCATCACAAAACTGCTGCAAGGCAATACAATAATAACCACCAATGTCTGAACTACAGTAAAAGTGGATGGGAAACCTGTCCAGTACTACCACCAGTCTTTAAAAAAAAAAAAGGCCTTTCTAAGCTTGAAGGCGTAGTGAGGGGTAGAGCTCACATCTGACGTTCAAAGTCCTGGGTTCCACGCCAGCCAACCCTCCATCTCGGAAACATAAAAAGAAAGCAGAAGTATGATCACCTTCCAGCATTGCCAGTCGTGGTGTTATGGGGGGGGGGGGGGGGGAGCACACCCAGGTGAAATTCCTAAAAAGTTTTCCTCCTTCTGCAGACTGATGAAGAAAAGGAAATAACCCGGCTGTTCGGACACGCACCCGATAACAGATGAGCCCACGGACGGGCGGACGGAAGGGCCGGGTTGACGGGGGACAGGCGCGAGGCCGGCACCCGAGGCCGGCACGCGAGGCCTGCACCGAGGCCGGCACACGAGGCGGGCACCCAGGGGCCCGGGCAGCTCCGCGCCGGCACCCGAGGCCGGCACCCAGGGCCCGGGCACCCGAGGCCGGCACCCAGGGCCCGGGCACCCGAGGCCGGCACCCAGGGCCCGGGCACCCGAGGCCGGCACCGAGGCCGGCACCGAGGCCGGCACCCAGGGCCCGGGCACGCGAGGCCGGCACCCAGGGCCCGGCACCCAGGGCCCGGCACCCAGGGCCCGGGCACGCGAGGCCGGCACCCAGGGCCCGGCACCCAGGGCCCGGCACCCAGGGCCCGGCACCCAGGGCCCGGCACCCAGGGCCCGGGCACGCGAGGCCGGCACCCAGGGCCCGGCACCCAGGGCCCGGCACCCAGGGCCCGGCACCCAGGGCCCGGGCACGCGAGGCCGGCACCCAGGGCCCAGGCACCCGAGGCCGGCACCGAGGCCGGCACCGAGGCCGGCACCCAGGGCCCGGGCACCCGAGGCCGGCACCGAGGCCGGCACCCAGGGCCCGGCACCCAGGGCCCGGGCACGCGAGGCCGGCACCCAGGGCCCGGGCACCGAGGCCGGCACGCGAGGCCGGCACCCAGGGCCCGGGCACCCGAGGCCGGCACCCGAGGCCGGCACCCAGGGCCCGGGCACCCGAGGCCGGCACCCGAGGCCGGCACCGAGGCTGGCACCGAGGCCGGCACCCAGGGCCCGGGCACCCGAGGCCGGCACCCGAGGCCGGCACCCAGGGCCCGGGCACCCGAGGCCGGCACCCGAGGCCGGCACCCAGGGCCCGGGCACCCGAGGCCGGCACCGAGGCCGGCACCCGAGGCCGGCACCCGAGGCCGGCACGCGAGGCCGGCACCCAGGGCCCGGGCACCCGAGGCCGGCACCCAGGGCCCGGGCACCCGAGGCCGGCACCCAGGGCCCGGGCACCCGAGGCCGGCACCCAGGGCCCGGGCACCCGAGGCCGGCACCCAGGGCCCGGGCACCCGAGGCCGGCACCCAGGGCCCGGGCACCCGAGGCGGGCACCCGAGGCCGGCACCCAGGGCCCGGGCACCCGAGGCCGGCACCGAGGCCGGCACCGAGGCCGGCACCGAGGCCGGCACCCAGGGCCCGGGCACCCGAGGCCGGCACCCGAGGCCGGCACCCAGGGCCCGGGCACCCGAGGCCGGCACCCAGGGCCCGGGCACCCGAGGCCGGCACCCAGGGCCCGGGCACCCGAGGCCGGCACCCAGGGCCCGGGCACCCGAGGCCGGCACCCAGGGCCCGGCACCCGAGGCCGGCACCGAGGCCGGCACCCAGGGCCCGGGCACCCGAGGCCGGCACCCAGGGCCCGGGCACCCGAGGCCGGCACCGAGGCCGGCACCCAGGGCCCGGGCACCCGAGGCCGGCACCCAGGGCCGGGGCACCCGAGGCCGGCACCCGAGGCCGGCACCCGAGGCCGGCACCCAGGGCCCGGGCACCCGAGGCCGGCACCGAGGCCGGCACCCAGGGCCCGGGCAGCTCCGCGCCGCGTCGGCCCCGCCGCCGCCTCCCTCCGCGCCCCTCGCGCGGGCCCGCGCCCGCACCCCTCGCCCCGGGCCCGGCGCCCCGCGCCCACACGCGCCCCGGTCCGCCCGGCCTCCCGGCAGGAAAGGGTCAGCGGGAGGACGCCGGCCCCGGGCCTCCTCTTCCTCCTCCTCCTCCGGGATTCGGGCCGCACGGACTCCGCAAAAGCGGGGGGACCTGAAAGCCTGAAGAAGAAACCTGACAGGTCTGTTACCTGGACGGAACTCGGGAAACCGCCGCGGCCGCGGTCCTCGCCGCTCCGGTCCCCAACAACGCCTGCCTCAGCGCCGCTGACATTGAGGCCGCCGCCATCTTGCCGTCGGCAAACACCGGGATGTAACGACGGGTCCGCGCGAGGGACTAACTTCCTTCGCTCTCAAGCGCGTGCAATCCTAACGTGCTACAACCCTGGAGTGCTTTGTTTTCCTTTTAATACTGAGGTTTAGACAGGAGTTCAAAAGTATGGTTGAAAGAGCTAAGAAGAAAGATGCAGAGGCCAATTTTTTTTTTTAAATTAATCATTGTTAGTAGGGCTGATTATTTACACTGGTTCTGAAAAGACCAAAAGAAAATATTTGAACATTTAAACACCTGCAACTCATAATTTTTCAAAGAGCACAGAATATCCGGGGCTGGGCTCACTGGCAGAGCCGGAGGGCTCTTTGAGAAACCAGACTAGTACTTTCCCAAAGTGTTGCCAGATTCAGTTTGCAAGCCCTCAGATCAGAGCTGTATTTAGTTTGATGTTTTATAGTTATGATGATAATATTTTTCCACACGAAAAATCTGGCCTGGCAAAGACGTTTTCTTTTTCTGTCTCCTTCCTTCCTTTCTTCCTTCCCTCCTTCCTTTCTTTTCTTTTTTGATGTAAAGACTTGTATGAAACCCAATGGAAAATAATGCTTTTTAGATGTTTAATGTTGTTTTTGATACACATAATTGAACATATTTTGAGTTACGAATGTATACTTGATATGTGTATACATTGTTTAGTGAACATAATATTCAGTGTTAAGGTTACCAAACAATAACATCTTACTCTGTCCGGAATGTGTGACCATAATCCATAAAAACACTACATCCTAAATGGGTGACCATAATCCATAGACATCAGGATTATTATTGTCCTTATTATTATAGTTGTTTTGGTACTAGGACTGAACCTAAGGCCTTGTGCATGCCATACATACATTCTACCACTAATACATGTCTGTAGCCCTCAAAATATTATTCATTCTTAGTACGTATAAAACAAATGTTGGGAACATGTTTGAATTGTAGACTGCTCACCTGAAAGAACAATGATTTACTATGGATTATAAAAAATGAAATGGAGGTTATTTTGTTTTTTAAACAAATTTGTTTGAGAAAGAATATTCCTGCTTTCAAAACCAAGAACATGCAAACATTAATTAAATGATAACGATTAAAAAGAGGATGAAGAATAACTTGATTCTGTATTATGACCAACTAACGGATTTACTTAGAGGAAAGGTAGAAGAAAGAAAAAGGTAAGAAAATCTACATGAAGCGAGGCAAGTGAGAGAGGCAAATGGCCAGAGGGATGTTTTTTCTTCCAGCCTTTTCATTTTGAAATGATGGAATCATAGGAAATTACAGATACAATACAGAGAGGTTTTGTGTACCTGTCACCCAGTTTTCCTGATTGATTACATATTACATAACAAAAAAAAAACAAGCTCAAAGCTAAGAAATTGATGTGGATAGAGGGTACAGTCCTGTGTAACTCTATCACGTATGTCAATTTTTCCCCATCAAAATGATAAAGTTTTCCAACACAACAAAGTTCTCTGTAGGGCTACTGTACCTTCTCAACCCTTGGCAAAGGTTATTTCCATTTTTATAATTTTTACACTTTGAGGATAGTCTTATGCAATGAGTGACCTTTTCAGATTGGCTTTTTAAATTCAGAATAATGCCCTTGAAATCCATCCAAGTTATTCCAAGTTAATAGTTGGCCCTTCCTCATTACTGAGTAGTATTCCACGCTATGTACAAACCACAAGTTGTAAAGCATTTACCTACTATAGCACATGTCATGAGTTCTTATTCAGAGCTATTACATGAGCAGCTATGTACAGGTTTTTGTGCAACAAATTTTTATTTTTCTGAGATAAATGCCTCAAAATGAGATTGCTGGGTCACAAGCTATGTATTTATTTAGTTGTTATTGTTGTTTTCCAGTACTGGAGATCCACCCAAGGTCTCAGAAACATACTCTTCTACTGAACTATATCCTCAGTCTCCTAATAATTTTTTTTTAAAAAAAGAGACAGTCTTACTATACTGTTTAGGTTGGCTTCCAGTTCATTACCATCCAGCTTTAGCCTCTTGGGTATTGACAAAGCTTTTCATTCATTTAATGTCCTTAAGCTTTATTTCTCAAATGATATTCTGAAGAATGCTAATTTTAGAGTATAATAGATGTTCTTGAAACAATGATTCATACTAATATGTGCCTAACTAGGCTGTTTACAATGTCCTTACAGCAATTCTTAATTCCTCTCTTTCATTTATTGTTCACTTAGTCTTTCAAACAGATCCAGAATTTGACTATGTCTCCTGCTTCTACTGCTACTACTGAGATCCAAGTCACTACAACTTCTTGGATAGATTTGTCAATAACCACTTAACAGTTTCCACACAGCAAACACAGGTATTGAAATAGAAGTCAAATCAAGTCACTGTGTTTTAAACACTCCCATGGGCTAAAGACCTTATTACAACATTTATACTCTACACAGTAGCTGGCAGTATAGCTTAGTGGTACACAAAGTATAGTTTAGTGCACTTGCCTAGTATGAGTAACCTTTGGGTTTAGTTCCAACACTACAGAAAAAAAAAATCTTAAAAGGCTCACTGACTTCATTGATTACTCTTGTCACCGCATTCTAGACCCATTCATCTCTCTGATACTTCTGGAATATACCATCCACATCTCTATCTGTAGGCCTTTGTACTTGATGTTCCCTATGCCTAAGATCTGGAATACTCGTTTCCTATCTCCTTCCCCACAGAGTGCCTCTTCTCATGGGTCTTTGTTCATAGGTCATCTTCATAGGCTAGCTCTTCCTAACCGCCTTTGTCTACAATCTTGACTCCACCCTAGCTATTTCAACATGTCTTTCCTGCTTTATTTTTTTCTACTTATCGATTTTATGTATCACTGCCTTATTAAATTTCTATGATTAATATAAATGGTAAAATAAGAGCAAAAAAAAATCCTTTCATAAATACAATCAGTCTTCCTCTAGCTTGGACTTAACTTTTCCTTACCTTCACAGTAATGCTTCCAGGAACAATTGTTGTAACTCTGCAATGGATGTTGATCAAATAAAGAATTCCTTACTTAGCACTCAATAATTAATAAATTAAACAATTTGATTCTCTCTTTCACCTTTTACTATGTTCCCTACTGGGTCACGTATTCATTCTGGTCTCCAATTTATAAAATAGCACCTTTTAAAAATCCCTCCAATGGCTTACCATATCCCTCAGGATGAAGACAAAATTCCTAATTTAACAGGATCACATGGTCTGTTCCCCATTTCCCTCTGAAGCCCACTTTTCATGGTACTAATAGGCTGTCTTTTTTTCCTGACCTTGAGCCTTTTATAGGCTATGACTTACTCTAGTGCCCTTCCTTATCTCTTCTCTAGTTTCTCTATTTTGCTCTTTAAATCACATCCTTGAGTTACTTTCTTTAGACTTACTGCATGTGGTAGAATCTGAGTATCTTACGGGCTCTTCCAACCTTCCATTTCCTGGCTGATGGAACCCAACTCCTTCAATAGACTAAAATTCTTATATACTTATTTTTCATGAGTTCTTGAAGCTAGCACATGATCATACACAAGGCCAGTGGAATCAGAAATATCTTCTGAGATAAAAGACTTCTGGAGAGAGAGAAAGAGAGGGAGACAGAGCCAGAAACAGAGAGAGACAGAGACAGAGAGACAGACACAGAGACAGACAGACACAGACACAGATATAGACAGAGAGACAGATAGAGAGACAGAGAAACAGAGACAGAGACCGAGAGACAGAGAGAGAGAATAAAACAAGAGAATAAAACTAAGAGAGAAGCGCTTGCCTTGCATGCCTGAGGCCCTGGGTTCAATTCCTCAGTACCACATAAGCAAAAAGAAAAAAGCCGGAAGTGGCACTGTGGCTCAAGTGGTAGAGTGCTAGCCTTGAGCTGTAGAGCTGAGGGACAGCGTCCAGGCCCAGAGTTCAGGCCCCACAACCGGACCAAAAAAAAAAAAAAACTAAGAGAGAAAATAACATCAATGAGCCAACATGGAACCAACTTCGTCTTTTTTTTTTTTAATTGTGAAAATACCATATAGAGGGGTTACAATTACACGGGCAAGGTAATGAGTACATTTCTTATCAAGCATTGTTGCCTCTTCCTTTGTTTCCCCTTCCCATCCCTTCCCATCTCCTCCCCATCCCTGTCTTTCTCTCCCCCCTGTATCCTTATTTAAACAATTTTTTCCCCTTCCCCTCCACAAATTATACCAACATCAAATACAGTGAAAACAGGGGTTATACCATGGGGGAGGGACATACAAAGCAACAAAGAAATCATCTTATAAATATGTTAGAAACAATAGCAAGAAAAAACATTTGAATCCTTATCTTGGGGATGGAACCAACTTCTAAACCAACTCTGATCAAAATACCTATAGACTTCCTGTTACATTAGATAGTAAATATTAAAGACTTTATTTGACATACTCCAATCCGTAACACATTTTCCTATCCTTTTAAACAAGAAAAGTACTTTAACTTCTGTGACAAAGTCAACTCTGTAGCCTTCCCTAGCATGATATTCTCTTTTCTAGTACCTCCTTTGCTTTGGATTTAATGCAGCATAGTTGACTATCAAGATATAAAGAAGATAAACTGAGGAGAAAAATTCCTATCTATTTCTGTAGATCATTTTTTCTGGAACCTACCCTAGTTTACCCCTTCCCCTTTAAATTGTGTCAAGTTCTTTTTATGTAGAGCAGACCTCTAATTCACAATCCTCTCAGCCGATGAGTGCTGGCATTACAACTTATACCTTTATGCATGTCTCACCCAACCTTGTTGTTGATACATAAGTTATTTAGGAACAAGTGAATGAAGCTAACTGGATGTTGTACATAGGGCTTCCCTCTTGCTAGACAAATTCAATTAATTGATTCATCTGTAAGCCCTTTTTAAAAATTGATTATTTTTTCTTGTGTATTTTTTTTCAAATTTTTTATTGTGATTAAGTGGTTACATAATTTCCCAAATTTCACAGTATTGTGGGATAGTGATGCTCAGTTAAAGTCACAAACACATTCTAACTTTCCTGGAGCAAATTGTCTATCATGGTTTATAATATTTATGAGTTCGATGAGTTCGATGAGCTTTGCGATACAGTTATTTCTTCCACATTGGGTGATATGTACATTTCTTTTGTTTTGCGTAGCATCAGCTGTTCCCTCTTTCCCACTTGTTCCCTCCCTCCCATCACTGCCATTAAGTTGCTTAGTTCATTTTGGTCAATGTCCAGTGCAGCGGATGGGTCCCGCTGCTATATGTTTTTCCTTAATTCCCTCTAGTTCTGTGTTGTCTTCCTAGTTCCCCTTCAGTGTACACATATATACCATACATGTGATCAACAGCATGAGGTTATTTAGTAGTGATTCGACCAGAAGAATGGAAGTCCTTTGTTTCTTAAGTCCTGTTAATTTTGTCATATCACCTAACATTTTTGGATTTAACATCCTCTTATCAGGGAAACCATGTACCGTTTGTCTCTTTGCTCTTAGCTTACCTCGATCAACATGATTTCTTCAAAAATTGATTATTTTTTAAATAGGTTTTTACTTTATACTCAGGCCTGCCTAGACTACAGTTCTTTTATTTATGCTTCCTGAACTCTCTGGAAATAAAGAGCACACATTACCATATCTAACCTTGGTGCTTACTCTGTAGTTTGGGATAATAGAAGCCTGTTCCATACCCAGCCATTGGTTGAGATGGAGTCTCAAGAACTTTCTTTGTTTATCCCAGGCTAGCCTCATACTGAAATCTCCCAATCTTCACCTCCCAAGTAGCTAGGATTTCATTAACTACAAACTTTTAGAATGCCAAAAGTAAGAAAAATGTCCCCTCAGTTATTTTTTGCTTAGAAAAAGAACATGTGCAAACTATATTTAATTGTTGTCTTGGGTCTATACATTTTATTGGTTTCTAAAATTTTATCTTTGATTAAATACCTTTTTCTGAAGACCTTTGGATATCTCCATCAAGAAACTGTATTGCTGGCAAGAAACCTGAAGCATAAATCTACTTTTTACTAACTTTGCGTTAAAAGTAAAAATAATTATCCCCTTTTATTTCCATAAGTGTTACATTTCAAGTACTGGATATTTCAAATACTAGAGAATGAATTGAATAGGAATAATTTGTTGTGTACATTTATTCTTTTATGATTTTCCCTAAAGAAGAGATTATATCAATAACTTTAATAGAATAGCTAAGACTGAATGCCATTTTATTTTTCAAATAGGAATAGTAAAATATGAATCAGCTTTTTGCTTGCATTTCATGCATGGTGGCCAAAAGAAACATTTAGCTTAATCTTTCTGATGGTATGTGAAATTTACAGTGGATCTGAAGTTGTCTGTTTTTAATTTTTCCCCTTACACATAGGTCTTTAATAAAACATCCAGAAAAACTTAAATTAAAACCAGACATTTGTATTAGAAGTTTTACATACAATCACTATAGACATGACAAAATTCCACCATAACTTACTACCTACAAACAAAAATTTTAAATGGCATCTTATTTTTCATGGCTACTTTAATTTTTAAAAAATTGAATTAATTCCTTATCAATCTTAAACTGAAGGTATGGCTTAACATGTAGAATGCCTGCCTAGCAAGTACAAAGCCCTGAATTCAAACCTTAGTTCCCAGTTTCCAGTTCTCTCTCTCTCTCTCTCTCTCTCTCCCCCTCTCTTTCTCTCTCTCCCTCTCTCTTGTGCTCTCTCTCTCTCTCCCTCTCTTTCATATACACAAATCATTATCATTCTGAAAATATTATCTTGACATCTGGCAGGTTGCTAAGACTTCATCAGCCAATGAAATAATTTCTACCTATAATAAAGAACTTGAAATCATTATTAAAAACTACAGTCAAAATTCTTGGTTTTCCCACATCAATTTGATCATATGTCTCTTCATACTCTTGAGTTTCAATCCTAAATTTTCAACCAGTATATGCCATTCTCAAACTTACTATGTAAAAAAAACAAAACTAATTATATTCCTTCCCTCTTTCCTAACTCCAAGCAAATCTGTTCCTTCTCTCCAATATTCTCTATCTTGGCAAAATACTACCATACTTCTTCCAGTAGAAGATGTCATCAACTATAAAATGCATCATTATGTTCTGTAACTATTAAGAAAGAAAAAAATGCAACAGCTGAGCCAATTGTATATCTTTATTTTAGAGGTAAAATGTGGGCAAATGCACATATCAGAAGAAATATAGTAGCTATTTCTCTCAAATTTTCTCCTCTTTTGTCCTTAGGAATAAAAATCCGTTTTTGTTTTTTTTTAATTGACCTCTGGAATGAAGACTTGTCCTTCTGTCTAAACCTGCTGAATGTTAGGATTACACATGTGCTCCACTACATCTGGATAGGATAAGCTTTCTTTTTCCTTTTGTTTTTCAACATGACTACAAATAGCCAGATAACTAGTTTCTGGCCAATGAAATAAAAGGAAATGTCATACAATAACTTCTGAGCAATTTCCTTTAAACATAAATAGCAGTCATCTTTCATGTTCTCCCTTTTATATCTTCCATTTGTCTTCCTAGGTGTGAATGTGAATATTAGATCATGAAGACAAGATCTATTCTCTATGGTAAAGGAATGAGGAAGTAGGAGGAGTTTGGTGACTCAAGCTCTTCTTTAACTCATCTTTAATTCAGTCCATTGATCTTACACCATTTCCCTGTTCCCCATCCCTCCTTGGATAAAGATTAATTTCTTTTTTTAATCCAGATTAAATGCTGTGGTCCTAACTATGATCTTTTTTTCTTTAACTCACATTTGCTTGCTTCTTTCACTTTTTATGCACAGCAAAATTAACACATACGTTATATTCATCCAACTCTGTGTTCTTCACCCACATACATGCAACTAAACATAATTGGAGAAAAGCCCCGACCTTTAGTGATTTGTCTTATTTGGCTATAAACCTCAGGTTGGCACTAATGCTACTTGGTCAGAAATTAAACTTCCTGGCATTCTTTTCTTATTCATTTTCTCACTTTAATAGATGGATTTTCCCCAATTTCTTCCTCCTCAAGCCTCTGCTGCTGCCTCTCTTATGCTTACTTCTTGCTGACTTCCTACTCATGGGAAAAATGGAAGTGATCAGAAGAACTCTTGTTCAGAACCCCCACTCAGCGGCTGTATTCGCATAAAATAACTTTCTTCTCACTGCTATAGATCAACTATTCATATTTCTAGTTAAGGTTAATCCTGCCTCTTAGGCAGGAGAAGTAACCCTATCCTTGACCACCTGTCTAGGATCTTTCCCTTTTTTATCCATAAATCTCACTCACTCTTGGAACATTGTTTTTTACTTACAGGTACAGTGTTGTTTTCTCCATGAAAATAAAACAATTTAAAAACAATCTAAACTTATTTTGGCCTAAGTTCTCATGTCAACTCCTGCCCTAACTCTCTGTAACAACATTCCTCTAATTCTCTCTCTTTCTCCCCACTGTGTGTGTGTGTGTGTGTGTGTGTGTGTGTGTGTGTGTGTGTGTGTGATGTGATCCTTCCGCTCCATTCTCTCTCTAAGGACACACCAGTCATGCCTCACCTTTAAGTTAGCCAATGTTCTCCATGTTTCTAAAACCAAGATTTGATGATCAGATTTTATATTATTTGACCTATCCTTTGACACAGTAGATATCTCACTCTTTAATGCAGTTGTTTCACTTTGTTTACAGAATATCATGCCTGGTTTTCCTACTACTTCATTTGAATGCTCCTTTTTAAGCTCTACTACTGATTTTGCCTTCTCTTCCTGGCTTAATGTTGGCAGGGCTAAGACTCAATCTTAGGTCTTCTTTCCTTTTCCCTAGATATCTTCATGACCTTCAAATTGCACATATATGCTTGGTAGGGTGGTACAAACTATTACCCCAAAATTTGGAAAGTGGAAGCAAGAGGATTGCAAGTTTGAGACCATGTAGTGAGATCCTATCTCAAAACATCCAGGGCTAGCCATGTAGCTGGGAAAGAACATAGGAAAACTAAAATATGTCCCAATATTAGAGAGGCACAATGATGTTCACATCATCTTTGCCATTATCTGCAACTCCTCTCTTTCCCCCAATAAATTCCTTTGTCTCTACCAACAAAGTGAACTACATATGATCACGTCTTATCACCTCTGTAGAGGGCACACAGAAACAGGCTACCATTAATTCCACCTGGATTGTTAAATGTCTTTAATATATCTCCCTTCTATCCTTCTCTACAGCATATTTTCAATATACCTGCTACAGTGATTTTTCTCAAAATGTAAGGTAATTCATAGCAAATGAATTACTTTGTATTTACCTCATATCCTTGTTCAAAACTCACAGTGGGCCTGTGCACTGTACCTGATTTGCGTCTTTTCCTCTCTTTCCTTATCTTCCATTAATTACTCTTTCTCTTTTCACTCTGATGTTTTCTTAAATATGCCAGGCATGTTCTCACCTTAGGGCATTTGCATAAATTAGTCCTTCTGCTATGAATATATTTTCTCTACAAATCAACATGAGTATTCCCCTCCTGTTTTTAAGTCTTTGATCAAATACCACTTTTTCAGCAAGCTTTTCCTTGTTGTATTAGTCAGTGTTCTGTCAGGAAAACTGACCGATTTAAATATTTTATACAGAGGATATTTAACTGAGGAGAATTGTTTATTCAGGAGGTTAAATTGCTGAGAAGACAAACCAAGAAAATTATGAATCAACTCAGATATGAAAATCAGTAGGATGGGACAATAGCCTTTAGGACAATAGCACCTTGGGCAACAAGTGATGTTGCCAGAACTCCAAAGCTGGGGTATTTGATAGGATCTGATATGATATGAGGGCTGTTCAGCAGGAGTTAAGTTCAAATAGGAAGAGGATAATCAAAGAGAATTAGAAGCATGGGGAAGAAAATGCAAGCAATACCAGGGATAAACTCACCCCATATATATGGCATAAGAGTTAGGATAGGCGAAGTTCTTTTTACCCTACCCTACTTTCTTGTCTACATAAGCTATAGAAACATACTGTGGTTATAGAAAGGGAAGGTATTGAAATTATAATGTGAAGGAAAGAGAATCATAGGCTGTCTCAAGAACTAAGCTACATTTAGTAGGGGAAAGCTAGGCAGAAAGTAGGACCAAAGCCAAATTGTGCCATAAAAACAAGTCAGTGAGGCTTCTAGTAACATACACTAAATGCAGCTGCCTAGGCCTTACTGATAGAACAATTGCTACTGCTATCTGTGAAAACTGTATCCACCATTGCCATTACTGTCACTTGTCTTGGCAATAGACTTCTTTACTTTGGTCTCTTAGTATTGACGTTGCCTTGTCCATAATCCAGGGTAAACGTATCTGAGTGCTTGAATTTGAGCATATTTGTTCACTTATGTTAGCTTGCCAACAACAATCAGATTTTTTTCCAGTCATTTCCACATGGTTCAAATCTACAAATTCAGTAGAGTTGTATAGTTATTGTTCAAGTTCTTGCAGACAGTCTTGCACATGTTTTAGTTTTATATCACGAATTACTATCTTTCCAGCTACTCATAGCATTTTCCTTCTTTGGGTAATGATCAACCTGTAATTCAGAATCACTAGATTTCTGTTTTCAGTGGTGTTTCACTTGCAACATGAAATGTGTACTGATTCAAAAAATGATATAAAATTTTTATATAATGTCTCTTCCTGATTGGTGATTTTCCTGGACAATATTTCTGGGATCAAGGTTTATTCTAGCATCTGGCTCAGCCTTCTTTCAGCCTAAGTTTTTTTTTTTTTTTTTTTTTTTTTTTTTTTTTATTGTAAAGCTACTATACAGAGGGTCACAGTTACATGAGTGAGGTTATGAGTACACTTCCTCTTGAACATTGTTACCCCCTCCATTGTTTTCCCCCTACCATCCCCTCCCTCCCTCCCTTCCCCGAGGTTCTTTTTTTTTTTTTTTTTTTTGATTGTGATTAAATGATTACATAATTTCAAAGTCACAAGTTCATTCTAACTTCCCTGGAGCAAATTGTCTACCACAGTCTGTAATATATAACAGTGTTCACATGTTATATACCATATTTGTGATCAGCAGCATGAGGATATTTAGTAGTGGTTCAACCAGATGAGCGGGAGTTCTTTGTTTCTTAAGTCCTGTTAGTTTTGTCGTATCACTAACCTTTTGGATTTAGCATCCACTTATGAGGGAGACCATGTACCGTTTGTCTCTTCGTTCTTGGCTTACCTCGCTCAACATGATTCCTTCTAGCTCCATCCATTTCCCTGCAAATGCCATTATTTTGTCATTTCTAATGGCTGCATAATATTCCATTGTGTATAGATACCACAATTTTTGGATCCATTCATCTGTGGTGGGGCACCTAGGTTGTTTCCATATCCTAGCTATTGCGAACAGTGCCGCAATAAACATGGAGGTGCACGTGTCCTTGTATATTGGTTCCTGTTGTTCAGGGTAGATGCCTAGAAGTGGTATGACTGGGTCGTAAGGGAGGTCAATCTTTAGCTTTCTAAGGACCCTCCAGACTGCTTTCCAAAGTGGTTGTATAAGTGTACATTCCCACCAGCAGTGTAATAGGGTTCCTCTTTCTCCACATCCCCTCCAGCATTTGTCGTTGGCTGATTTGTGGATGTGGGACATTGTGACTGGGGTAAGGTGGTATCTCAGGGTTGTCTTTATTTGCATTTCCTTCACCACCAGGGATGATGAACATTTCCTCATGTGTTTCTTTGCCATTTTTATTTCTTCATTTGAGAAGTCCCTCTTTAGTTCCCTTGCCCATTTAGTAATTGGTTTGTTAGGTTTGGGAGGGATTAGTTTCTTGAGTTCCCTGTATATACAGGATGTTAACCCCTTGTCTGATATATTGCTGGTAAATATTTTTTCCCAATTAGTTGGTTGTCTTTCTAGCTTAGTTGCAATAGATTTAGCTGTGCAGAAGCTTTTTATTTTAAGGTAGTCCCATTTGTCGAGTCTCTCTCCAACTTGTTGTGACCCTGGGACTCTGTTCAGGAAGTTCCTTCCTGTGCCTATTAGTTCAAGTGTCTCTCCTACTCTGTCCTGCAGTAGTTTCAGAGATTCAGGTTTAATGTTAAGGTCTTTAATCCATTTTGAGTTGATGTTGGTGCATGGTGATAGGCTGGGGTCCACTTTTAGTTTTCTGCATGTGGCTGCCCAGTTTTCCCAGCACCAGCGGTTGAAGAGTCAGCCTAAGTTTTCAAAGTCATCATGCATTATATCAGTTGGCATAATGGAGAAAGGAGCTTAAAAGATCATGTATGAG
Source organism: Dipodomys spectabilis (assembly GCF_019054845.1). Classification (NCBI taxonomy): domain Eukaryota; kingdom Metazoa; phylum Chordata; class Mammalia; order Rodentia; family Heteromyidae; genus Dipodomys; species Dipodomys spectabilis. The sequence continues at coordinate 14,691,815 of NW_024870815.1, read as the reverse complement.
AGACTTTCATGGGCCAGGCCTGGCAGCAAAGCACTTCCTATTAGATAAACACATACAAGTAGCTGTAACTCAGATGCATAATTACACCTAACTGCAAGGGATGACTGTATATATATGACTAGCTGTGTTTTGGTGGGGTGGGGTAGGGTGAAACAAACAGTTTGCCCTTCTATAGCATGGAAGGGACAACATTGGCTAAATTGTTATTTGTCAGTTATTTGTCAATTTCTAGAAAAAAATGTAAATTCCAGTAGTTAAGGTAACATTGTACATTTGAGAATGTATGTGGTTGATAGTGTTGGAATGCCATCTCATCAAATAATACAAACCATATAGGTCTTATTCCCACAAGGGCCCAGAAACAGTTCAACATATTTTCTCTACTTTCCTTGTGAATCATTTGCAGAGTCAAGTATATCACCTCTCAAATCTTGAGAACTAACTTTGCTCTTTTGACCAATGTATTGGTTTTTACAATAAATGTAGAATAAGCATAGGATATATAATAAAATAATATATCGTATATTATATAATAAAATAATTAGTATCATTAGTCACAATTAGAAATCATCTGGTCTACTCTTTTAATGTTCAAATAACTGTTTTGTATATACTCCATTGTTAACTCTGGGTGCTGGCAGTTGATAAGCATGAAAGGAATATTTTTAAGAAGTGAAAAAGAAGCAGCCTTGGGTATAAAAAATAGCTATACACAAAATTACTACATTTTTATTGTTAATTCGGCTTTTGAAAAGTTGCTTTCAATGTCTGATTGTCATCAGTTTTTGTAGAATTTTTAACAATGAAGATCATGATAAAAGCTGTCAACAGGTTCTTTGAACAGATTTGTGTTTTTAAACTCTTAAAACCTAATTACGAGAGAAGCTAGTGATTTTTGTTTGATTAGTCTCCTCCTTCCTCATAAGCTCTGGATTACCTTTTTTAGGCATTAAAAAAAAACTGCACAAGACAATTCACTAGATTATATTACTAGAGAGAATATTAATTTCTGGAAGACATGAAGATTACAAAGCTTGCCTTGAAATCATCAGTCTCGTGGCCCAATTGCAACAATTGAGGAAAGCAGGATGGAGCAATCCCATGCCACTAAAAGGCTTAGCATACTAATGGCCCTTTGACACTACCAGCCATTCAGAAATCAGACTTTGTCATGGTGAAGAATAGACCACTCACTCCCAACAGGAAGCATTGCGAGGCAAATGTGACAGTAATTCCCTGTCAGATAAAACTGAGGTATTGTTTTGGATTCCATCATATTCTAAAGGAATTACCCAGTCATAAATTTAAAATATTCTTTCTCTACCTGTTAGCTACTTGTTTTTAGAGTTAAGTATTTGTGGCAGATAAAATGTGTATTTAGATAGTAGATGTTTTTGGACAGGTTGCAGAAATTAGAATAGAGCTACCTTGCTATATTTTGGTAATCTCAGTTTTGCTAAAGTTTACAAATACAGCTAGGGAAGAGGAAAGCTAATCAAGATTCAATAGGTTCTACTTTTAATTAGCTAGTAGGGAGAAAACAGTGTGAGAAAATAAAGGGAGAGAAGAAATAATCTGCTTCAATGTTACTTTTCTCTGTATTTACATACTTCTAAATGAACTGTGTTAATGTGCTACAAAACACTTGAAACAATTCAGCACAAAGGCCAGCATAGAAACTCTATAACAAACAGTCCTTGGAAACTTAGAGAGGTAAGGGGACTCACACATTAACACATCAAAACTAATTTGAAGGGGATTTAATTGATCTGTGGGTTGTCAAAGAAAGACTTCAGCTTGGAAATTACAAGTGGTTGGCTGCCTGCTCATTACCTTCTGTTTTTTCTTTTGAAAAATAGAAAGTGGAGATAGAATCTTGTGTTTTATGTTTGTATTTATTTATTATTTCCACGTTCACCATGCATCTCGTACCTTATTTTGCCCAATTATCTTTTGTGTGAATCATTTTTCAAAAGGGGAAATATTTATTTCAGGGTGATTATCTCGTGTTCCATAAAAGAGGAAAAAACAGGTTCAAATCAGGGAGACTTCATCAAAGAGGGTTCTAATCCCTATTGTGTCTGTGTATTCTTCCCATCAGTTTCAAGAATGTGATAAATATCTCTTTGAATCAGGCTCCGGCACTTACTTTTTCAGAGCTCAACAATTTAAATGTGGTGCAAAAACAGGATATTCAGATACAGTAATTTATTTATTACAATGAATTTCTCTCGAGTGTAAAAAAAAAAAACTTACTTGGAGTTCCTTTAGAAGTGCTTCTCTGGCTAGAAGTTGATTTTTCTTCAATCACTTTTTATTTTGTTGCACTGTGATTTGGAAGTGGAAGGAAAGAAAAAATAAAATGAGATCATCTCTTGTGAGTCTGTACATTTCACTGAACACAAGGAAGTGGATAAATTGAAAAAGAAAAAGGTTCCATTTAACAATGAAAACATTTCCCAGACTATCAGCTCCCAGCAACATTCTGCAAAAGCAAATATTAGAGGTTTTGAGCAGCACAAGTTTACAACATGGATTTTATTGTTCTTATTGCTCAGTTTCCACCAATTCAAAAAATTAATTTATAAACATTAATTCTGTCCTGATGTTCTTGCCAAATTTCCACATGGTTTTTATTTAAGGTTCATCAGTTGGTATTTTTATTCCTTTATGGCTCTTTTTCTTGAGATATATGGAATATATATTTTCCCCTTTTGAAACAAAAGGAGCGATCACAGTTATGGGTAGAATCTGAATTATCTTCTGGCTTTATTATAAGTTTCCTTAAAATATTTTTGAGGATTGTGAAAACATTGTTTGGGGGAAGAAAGTTTTACAGGGTAGCATTATTATTTGCAGGACAGACATACATTTTAAACCTTTGATATCCTGAGAGGGAAAAACTCTTCTTCTGAAAATTAATTTGCTATTGTGAATGATTTGTGGATAGTAAGGCTCTATTTATTTAGTAATGCTTATAAACATTTAAATTTTTATGAAGAAACCCTCCATATACTAAAAGTATGGTAACAACAGAATAGCAATATGATCAACATCATACAAAGTCTTTTATTGCAAAAAAAATGGTTTAGCTTTATTCCTAATTTTCTTTTTGGTGTGTCAAAAATCAAAGCACTTACTGCGTACTTAATGACTATGTTTTACTTACCCTGTAGGTCTGTATTTTTCTTTTTTTAAATGTTATTTTAGTTTTAAGGATTTGGATACTGGAAAGAATGGTTTTGTTTGGGGGAAAAAACTACTTTTGAAGTAATGTTAAGTAAAAGCGTGTCTTTCTATGACTTTCTCCTCATGTGGTTTCCATCCTTGCTTTGCCATTTCTAGCAGGTGTTGAGAACCCCTGGGCAAAGCTGGAGCCTCATTTCATAGGAACAGCTGGTTAGTTAAGGATGCTGACTTAGCCCTCTGCACTTTTCAGGCTGACTTCCTTCTGGAAAGAATGATTTTCCCCATCCTCTCAGCCTAACAGACAACCGAAACTCTAAGAAAAAGCTTCATGTTGGAGCTTCAGTCATGAGTCATTTTGCAGTGAATATGCAGATCACATGAACAAATATAGGAGTCTCAGAACTCCTAGCTCTCTTCCTCCTCCTCCTCCTCCTCCTTCTTCTTCTTCTTTGTCAGTAGTGGGGCTTGAACTCTGGGCCTGGGCATTGTCCCTCAGCTCTTTAGCTCAAGGCTAGGGCTCTACCGCTTGAGCCACAGCACCACATCCAGTTTTCTGAGTGGATTATTGGAGATGAGTTTCACAGCCTTTCCTGCCCTGGCTAGCTTTGAACTGCAATCTTCAGATCTCAGCCTCCTGAGTAGCTAGGATTACAGGCTTGAGCCACCAGCATCCGGAGCTTTCTTTAAAAAAAAAACAACAAAAAAAAAAACCCTCAATTTTTAGATACATTTTACAATAAAACTTATTATGCGCATGTGTATGTAAATATCTTCAGAAAAATGTATTGTGCATATGTATATATGTATGTAACTCTAGCTAAAGCCAAAGGGGGAAAAGTTATTTTAAAATAAAATGGCAATGAGGTCTTGAAATTTGGTTATTTGCGATGTGTATTGGTCTTAACAAGTGTGTTTAATTATTGCTGCATAAAAAAGTTTAAGATTGCTTTTCTTCCTGGATAGAATATTTTTTAAAAAATTAAAGTCCCTTCAAAACATGAAGGGACCATCAGGAGGTAAGAAAGAGATGGGAAGTGATATGGCCATATATTTGGAGTAAATAATGACCTCTTGGTCATTATTTGGGAAGGTGGCTCAGTGGTAGAGCCCTTGCCTTGCATGCATGAGGCCCTGGGTTCCATTCCTCAGCATCACATAAGTAGAAAAAACTGGAAGTGGCACTGTGGCTCAAGTGGTAGAGCTCTAGCCTTGATCTGAAGAGCTGAGGGACAGTGCCCAGGGCCCAGAGTTCAGGCCCCACAACTGACAAAAAAATAAAATAAAATAAAATAAAAAAATAAAAAAAAGACATCCTGGGGAAAGGCAGGGAGAAAAATGGGGAAAACAAGGAGAAGGATGATCTAATACCTCATATAACTGCTTAAACTCAGCCAAATTCTTAATGGGAGGACAATTGTCAAAACTTGTCCAGCATAACTGCTTGAACCTCATCGAATTCCAGACCAAGGTTAGACAGGATCTATGAGAAATCTCCTTTGGAACAGGTGATACAATTTATGAGCAGTTCTTCCCAAGTGATTGACTAGATGGGAACCACCTGACCCTTGTTGAGTCAGACTGACTACTTGATAATTTATTATAAACATCAGAGGCTTTTTGATTATACTAGAGAAACCATCAAGAGAATAATGTTTGAACTACTAGATACCACTAGCAGAATGGTATTGAAAGACTAGCTAGAGATAGATTAATTAAAAAGACAAGGTACTCCTCTCCCACGGTATAATCCCTGTTTTCACTGTATTTGATGTTGGTTTAATTTGGGGAGGGGAAGGGAAAAACAAATTGTTTAAATAGGGATACAGGTGGACCCATTGCAACAATGAGATGTACAAGATGTTATGTAGAAAAACGAACTTTACAACTTTGGTGAGGGGGTGGGGGAGATGGGAGGGCAGGGATGGTAAGGGGAAACAAAGGAAGAGGCAACAATGCTTGATAAGAAATGTACTCATTACCTTGCTCATGTAATTGTAGCCCCTCTGTATGGTATTTTCACACACAAAAAAAACTTATTAAAAAAAAAAGACAAGGCAGTTAAAGGAACTATTACAAGAACAAATTGTACTAGTGCAAAAAGATGCCAGTCTGGTTTTGCTTATTTTAATGTCCTACCCTCAATCCATTAATATGAGACTGGACAAAAAATTAGGGCACATATGTAGACACTAGAAAATAATAAATGATTCCATATTAATTGATCAGAAACTATATACAAAAGGTTCTAGTGATGAAAAAAAAGCAGGAATAGAATAATTCCACTTATTTCAAATTGAGTACTAAAAATAGTAATCTGGAAGAATGGTATCCAGAAATACAAATAAAATAATTTTGCAAATAAAATCACTAGCAGCAGTTAATGTTGGGTGTCAGTGTTGGTATCTTGGGTGATTTTTCTTATTTGGCTTTATCTGTACTGTCTTAACTTTAAAATTCAGTGCCTATAACCTGACAACAAGGTATAGCTACAACAATTTTTAGCAAATAATAAAGAGATTAACTAGTCTAAGTGAAGACTTGGAACAGAAAATCTTGACAGTCAAGGTAAAATTGAAAGTCATGAATTTATTATGTTATTTATGTTATGGACAATATATTCTCTAGTAGAGCTATATATGCTAAATTCTAAAGGAGCTTCTAATTTATTTATTTTTATTTTATTTTATTTTATTTTATTTTATTTGTTGGTTGTGGGGCTTGAACTCTGGGTCTGGGCGCTGTCCCTAAGCATTTCAGCTCAAGGCTAGCGCTCTACCACTTGAGCCACAGCGCCACTTCTGGCTTTTTCTGTGTATGTGGTGCTGAGGAATCAAGCCCAGGGCCTCACGCAGACGAGGCGAGCACTCTACCACTGAGCCACCTTCCCAGCCCTAAGGGCTCTTTTAAAAAATGAATAGCTGGGCTGGAAGGTAGCTCAGTGGTAGAGTGCTCGCCTTGCATGTATGAAGCCCTGGGTTCAATTCCTCAGTGGCCCATACACAGAAAAAGCCAGAAGTGGCACTGTGGCTCAAGTGGTAGAGAGCTAGTATTGAGGACAAAGAATCAGAATAGTGTTGTCCAATTGAAATATAATGCAAGCTATGCATGTAATTTGTCTACAAGCACCTTTGAAGGTTTAAAGGAGCTTGAAATTCATTGTGACACTAACATTTTATTTAGCCCAGCTTTTTTACTCCAACCTGTAATTAATGTAAAAATGTCAGTGTTTATATATAATATGGTTGAGCATGCATGCACACACACACACACACACACACACACACACACACACACACACACACACACACACTCACACATACACCCCACAGAACTCCATGTCCCTTCTAGTCCTTGCTGCATCTCTCTCCATAGTCTACTGGTGCTGCAGGGGAGCATCAATCAAGATCAGGATAGACGTCAAAGGTTCTTCTTCTCATCCTCAAAAATACACGGATGCTTCCTTCTCTACTCAAACAGTCTTGGTAAAAAGAGGAGAGAAGAGACCTTATTTTCAGTAAGTAATATCTGTAATAAAGGGTTAAAATTACAAATTAAGAGGCTTCCATTTAGATGAGATAGTTTTAATTAGACACTGACTTTTTCTTCAGTTATTTCTGGCAGTGGGGACTCAACGATGAAATGACATTATTACAAGTAATGGGCAAGTCTTACATTTCTAAGTAATGCCAGGTACATTTCATCCTATGTTGCAAAAGTTCAAATTGTTTTAACTGTGAGGAAGCCTAGAAACTTTAGTACCTGTGCCTTTCATTGCTGAGCTTGGAATTAATTTTAAGCAAAGATTCTTTTTGTCTTTTAATTGAATAAATTGTATAATCCACAATGATTCACTCAAAAATTCAAGCAGCCAAATGTAGTTATTTTAGTGTGGTCATATCTGTCAGTATGATATGTAAATAGATAAGTGTGTGGAATTGTATCCTGAATGTTGTACTGATGATCTTAATTCCATCTTTTTTTTTTTTCTTCCAGTTGGGGGCTTAAACTCAGGGTCTGAGTGTTGTCCTTGAGCCTCTCTGTGCTCAAGGCTTGTGCTCTACCACTTGAGCCACAGCCATACTTGTGGTTTTTAAGTGGTTAATTAGAGTTAAGAGTCTCACTTGGACTTTTCTGCCCAGGCTGACTTTGAACTGTGATCCTCTGATCTCAGCCTCCTGAGTAACTAGAATTACAGGTGTGAGCCACCAGCCCCCGGCTCTTGCTGAAAGATTTCCTATACTATATTTATATTCTTCAATCGCATTTCATGAAACTACTAGTCATTTCTTCTTGGTGACAGTGAGGGCAAAGGATGATCACCATCCCTAAGTTGCTTTATTTGCTGTTCATCTTTTTCATTAGTTCCTAAAAGGTGCTTATCCTCCTCAAGTACTTTAATGATGTAAATAATTCTCCTGCTTGACTCTTTTGGAGCATCTCTAGGTACATTTATAACATGCATTGCTTCTCCAGTGACTGTGAGCTTTAACTATTGACCAAGAGATGAAATAACAGCCCACCCCCACTTTTTGTTTTGTAATTGTTATTTTTACCATACTCAAGTTAAGTAACAGATTGTATATTCACTTGAATGAGACAAAGCCAGTATAGTACATGATGCTGTATTATTATTAGCTGATTCATCAGATAAAAATTGCCTATCAAAGTTGTGTTCTCTGTGCATTAGCTTTATACACACACACACACAGACACACACACACAGACACAGACACACACACACACACACACACACACACACACACAAAATACCTCAGAAGCAGCAGCAGTGCTATCAAAGCAGAGTATTCAAGAAAACTTGCTTCTAGTTCTCAGGGGTCATTTTAGTCCTTCTGACACATTATAAGATAATAGACATATCTCAACGAAATAATAACCTTGGTTTGATTTAAGATGACTTTACAAACACTTGAGATTATCATTTGGTTTGAATCATAGCCGTTTACATTTTCTAGGCACATGGGTTATCTCTCCTGATTTTCTACCTTGAGAATTTTGATATTGGTATTCTGTTGTTAAAACTATATTCTTGGAACTAGGAGTATAATCCCATTGCAAATCACTTGTCTATGTCATAGACAACCCACGATTCAAAATAAAATAATAAAATAAAATAATAAAACAAAGTCAAATGAAACTTAGCTTTATGGTCTTCATTGTAGTGCATACTGAAATCATAGTTCTTTGACTATAAAGCTGTCTTTATGTTTATTAAGAAATGTAGTTTTAAAAAAATCAGTGAAATTACTTGTTCAATGAAATAGACTTACGCTTATGCATTAACTTATTCAAAGAAATAGACGAATTTAGTCATTGTGATGTACATAGGTCCATGGATCTGATTTTAAAAACCTGATCTCAGAGGTTTCACAGAATGATTTTACCTGAATAATGTTCTTTTTTTTTTTTTTTGTCGGTCATGGGGCTTGAACTCTGGGCCTGGGCGCTGTCCCTCAGCTCTTCAGCTCAAGGCGAGCGCTCTACCACTTGAGCTACAGCGCCACTTCCGGTTTTCTGGTGGTTTATTGGAGATAAGAGTCTCACGGTCTCTCCTGCCCGGGCTGGCTTTGAACCGCGATCCTCAGATCTCAGCCTCCTGAGTAGCTAGGATTACAGGCGTGAGCCACCAGCGCCCGGCCTGAATAATGTTCTTAAGTGTGGCTCCAACTATGGGGAAATAGTATAAATTAATGGATTAGGCAGGAATATGATAATTCTCCAGATAGAAAATTTATATATGAAAGCCTATTAATGATGAAATGTAATGATGACAACCAAGTGTAGCTATTCTACAAATATCTTGAAGGTTTACTATTTTTCAGATAGTCTTTTAGATGATAAGCAAGCTATCATGAAAATCATATCATCCATGATCTTGGGTGTTTATAATATATAGATACTAATACACTGATAATAGAATAACAGAGTTATTTTATACTTATTATCTCAAGTGATTAGAGGTTAGCTAATGCAAGGAAATATTACTTAGATGAATAAAAATATTTAATTTAACATTTCACAATTTCTTGACTAGTTTAGGTGCTGAAAATGAAAACTGTTCAAAGTTTTGCTTGGATTTTTTTAATGGATGCACCTTTTTTTTTAAAGCTGTCAAAATTATTTCATCCTTCAACATCTTAATTCTTTAGCTGATACCTTAGGGAAACTAAAGAACTAAGATGAGGGTCAACAATGAGGTTGAGGGAGCATGTTATGCCCATAGAGACAAGAGATAACAAAAAACTTGGAAAAGCATTGCAAGGTTTATAAACTCACTGTTGGTTCAGATAAAATTCTATGAATGTGACCTTCATTTGAATCTGAAGCTTGTTGCAAATTAGCACAGAGAAAGAAACATTTAGAATTTTAAAAATAATATCTCCCTTATTTGTAAAAACAAGTCATCATAGATGTTTTGCTCTGTTTTTAAAAATGGTTTTTCAGGTAGAATAAAATACTGAGAAAACACAAGGAGAAACCAAAGGCAGTGAATATCAGCAGGTAGATGGATAAAAAGTTACTGGGAGGCGGATGCTTACGTTGTCCCCAGACGCTGTCTTTCCACCTAGACAATGGCAATGGTGGAATCTGTCTGATGTAATGAATTTGAAACTATGAGATCTACTGAAGCTTTACAACTTCCAGGGGAAGATTTGTGCATGGCTCTAGAGTCAGGAAAGCTGTGCATAGGTTCTAGGAACAATTTGAGAAGACCTTGCAGGAGCTCGAGTGGCAAAACAAACTATGTCTTCCAGTGATCCCTGATTGTTCTGATTATGGATGGAGACAGAGAGGTGGGAGGTCCTGATGTCACACCTCTCTCCATTGCTTTAACCCTCCCAACCACCATCTGAAGTAATTTCCAGAGATTTAAAGGCCCTATACTTCACTTTCTGCCCTTAATTTTCAACTCAACCATTGAAGAGAAGAACATGCAAAGGCAACTGCAGGCACTGGAGAAGACAGAAACTGATTGTGCATGCCCATGAAAGGCACAGGCTCAGTCAAGACTTAAGAAGATCTTCAGTGACCACATTGAGCTGGTCCCTGGCATAGAATGGCACACAGTAGTAAATAAAAACAAAACTCATATGATAAGGAAAAACACAAATTTAAAAAAAATAGCAAGCCCTGGGAATGGAGGAAAACTTATTTCCAAACTTATCACATTAGTACATTTAAATATTGAATTTTCAACAAATCTCAAGGTATATATATAGAGAGCAAAGTGTGGCTACATTCAAAGGGAAAAAAAGGAAACAGCAATTGTCCTTAAGACAGCCCTAATGATAATCTTACAAGACACTGATTTTAAAGCTACTCTCTTAAAAGTAGAATTATAGGGATATACAAGAAAGGTTAAAAAAATAACAACAAAACCAATTGTGTCAATTTGGGTGTTATTGCTATATGCCAGTAATCCTTCGTTCTCAGAAAGCTGTGATTTAGAGGACTGAGATTTGAAGCCCACCCAAGCAGAAAAGTTCATAAGATTCTACCTCCAAAGTAATCAGAAAACAACGAGGCTGGTGATGTGATGTGACTCAAATGGTAGTGTGCTAGAATTACAAATAAACCAAGTGAGTATGAAGCTCTAAAATCAAAGCCCTGTTCCAGCAACAAACAAACAACAACAAAAACCAGTATGTGAACAAACTGTAAAGATCAATGACTTACAAAACCTAAAAATTTCTGGAGCTGAAAATAACTGAAATGAGCAGTATACTAGAAGGAGTGAAAAGCAGATTTGAGTAGGCAGAAGAATCAATCAGTGAATTTGAAGATAGGACAATGGAAAGGAATGAGTCCAAAGAACAGAAAGAAAAAAGATTGAAGACAAGTGACCAGAAGGGATTTGTGGACTACCATCAAACATATCTATGTATCAATTTTCAAGACAAAGACAAAAAAAATTTAGAAAGGATATTTTAAGAAACAATGGTTGAAATCTTCACAAATTTTAATAAATTACATAAATACAAACATCCAAGAAGTTTCTTTTCTAAAATATCTTTTAGATTGTGGTATCTATACACAATGGAATATTATGCAGCCATTAGAAATGACAAAATAATGGCATTTGCAGGGAAATGGATGGAGCTAGAAGGAATCATGTTGAGCGAGGTAAGCAAAGAGCAAAGAGACAAACGGTACATGGTCTCCCTGATAAGTGGATGCTAAATCCAAAATGTTAGGTGATAAGACAAAATTAATAGGACTTAAGAAACAAAGAACTCCCACTCATCTGGTCGATCCACTACTAAATATCCCCATGCTGCTGATCACATGTATGGTGTATAACATGTGTACACCGTTATATGTTATAGACTGTGATAGACCATTTGCTCCAGGAAAGTTAGAATGAACTTGTGACTTTAAATGAGCATCATTATTCCACAATACTGTGAAATTCGGGAAATTATGTAATCACTATCAAAAAAAAAAAAAAGAACCTCGGGGGAAGGTAGGGAAGGAATGGATGGTAGAGGGAAAACAATGGAGGGGGTAACAATGCTCAATAGGAAGTGTACTCATTACCTTACTCATGTAACTGTAACCCTCTGTATAGTATCTTTACAATAAAAAAAATCTTTTAGTTATCATTAAGTAGTTGTACAAACATGTTCTCAGTGAACAAAGTTTAATCAGACTTTTTTGTTGTTGTTGGTAGTTATAGGGCTTGAACTTGGGGCCTAGATGTTGTCCCTAAGGTCTTTTTTCCCAAGGCTGACACTCTACCACTTTGAACCATAGTGCCACTTCCAGTTTTCTGGTGGTTAATTGGAGATAAGAATCTCATGGACTTTCCTGCCCAGGCTGGCTTTGAACTGCAATTCTCAGATGTCAGCCTCCTAAATAGCTAGGATTATAGGTGTGAACTACCAGCCCCCAGTTTAACCAAACTTTATATTCAAAGACAAAAGCTAAAGAAGGAGAAGAGGACGTACCATAATAAACAATTAGATCTAACTAAAGTACACAGAATATTCTATCCAAGGACAACAGCAATATATTCTTCTCAAGTAAACCTAGGACATTTTCCTGGATGGACAACATGTTAAAATAAAAAAAAGAAACAAACAAGCAAACAATCCAACAACCACAACACAAATTTCTGGCCGAAGAAAAGCTCTGGATGTGATAGGTTTACTGGTGTATTCAGCTAAACATTTATGGAACTAATACCAATTGTCATGATTTTCAAAAATAATTGAAGAGAAAGGAGTACTTCCCAACTTATTCTATGAAAGGAATATTAATGCCAATGACACTACAAGACATGAAACTACATATTAATGGCCTTTATGAACAGTGATAAATAAATCTCCAGCAATGTATTAGCAAACTGAATTTATCATCAAATTACAAGGATTGTTAGTTACCATGTCAAACTCCATGAGCAAAGAACCTAGAAGCCATCCTTGTGAAAGTGCTGTCTGAGCATCTGTAAAATAATGTTTATCTAGTAAAGACTATTCCAGACACTGAGATACCCAAGGTAAAGATCTGAGGAAGTATTCTGTTCTTGATGTGTTTGAGAGCAGCCTGCAGAGACCGGACAGAGTGAGCAAGAAGCAGAATAAATCATAAGAGGAAAGTTCAAAGAAGTAGCAGGAGGCCAGATAATAGTGGCTAGGCCATTATAGTCATTAACACGACTTTGGCTTTTAGAAGGAATAAGATAGGAAGCCATGGCAGATTTTTGCCAGGAAAGTAATGCAATCTGACTTACTTACAAGTATCTGTCTCCTGCTGTGTTGTGAAATAGATTAGGAAGCAGGAATGGACAGTTAAAAGACTGTTTTAATTATCCAGTAGAGAAGTGATAGCAGGTAGTCTGGATCAACTTGGCCGTAGAAGAGGTGGTGAGAGGTCATTGGATTCAGGATATGTTTGAAAAGCAGAGCCAAAAGGATCCGTGGACAAATTTGAGTATTGTAGGTGAAAAAGAAGAGTCAGGATGACTCCAAGCCTTCTGACTAGAGCAATTAGAAGTAGAAGGCCATTGTTTCCTGGCATGCAGAGGCTTTAGGAACAGAGGATTGAGGATGGAGCAATCAGGAATTTGATTTTGTACAAATTAAATCTGAGATGTCTATAAGGCAGGAAGAGATGTTTATAGAAACATGTTAACCAATTCAATGAGAATAAACAGAATTTGAGGAACTGACTCACACCTGCTCATAAGAACTGTTTTGATATATTCAGGAATTTTTTGGTGGTAATTAACAAGCTGTTATTTAAGTTATGCATATCTATAAGAATAAGTTATACTAAAACTAAGGTAACTAATATTTTTTTCTTTTTTACTTTTTTATTTTAATTTTATTGTCAAGGTGATGTACAGAGGGGTTACAGTTACGTAAGTAAGGTAGTGATTACTTTCTTGTCTAACTTGGGTAACTAATATTTTAAAATCCATTTTCTAATGATTTTACCTATTTTATGATTGTCTGTGTTGATGAAATTTAAGTACAATTTGTCATCAGAGACAGCACTTTGGTAGCAAAGAATTGATTAAGGTAGAATAACCAGCAAATGCTGTAGATTAGAGTTCTTTTTTCTCTAGAGAACTGATGGTTAGAAACAAGCACATCACTGAAAAATCCCCACTGGCTTCAAATTGTCTTCGCCCTCTTATGCACTTACAGAATGACAATAATAATAAATGTATTTAAAAATGGTTCCTTCTAGGTAAGTCAAGCCAAACAAGACAGAAGAAAATTACCAGGGAGAAATAAAACATGCATGGCTGGCAGGTACAGGACACTTAAAGCAGTGAGGATCGTTGGTGACACTCTTCATTGCTCAAGTTGAACAAATTTGTAGAGCAGTTGAACATGTTTTATCATTTACCTATTTTGTGATAATTAACACATTGACTATAAACTTAATAATTTCATTGTCATCATAATCATCCATTGTATTAGATTAGCACTGTGAGTTAATTCCAAAATGAAATACATTTGGAGTCTAGAGTTTTCTCTTCAACTGTGTAAAGAAATAAAACTGAGCCAGATGCCAGTAACTCATGCTTATAACCATAGCTATGTGGGAGCCTAAGAATGGAAGAATGTAGTTCGAGAATAACCCAGACAGAAAAGTTTCCAAGATCCTTTCTCAATACATGGCTGAATGTAGTGTTGGCAATCTATCATCCTGTATGTGAAGCTGAGCTTGAAGGGATCAAAGCTCAAAGGAAGGCTAAGTAGAAAAGTCCAAGTGACTTCATCTCAATGAAAGAACCATGTATGGTATACATGGCTGTCATCCCAATCACAACAAAAACCTAAAACAGGTAGATTGCAATCTAGACTCTTCCTAGGCAGGAATGAGAATGTCTTGTAAATAACCAGTGCAGAAAAGAGCTTAGAGTACAACTTAGCAATAGATCACCTGCCTACCAAGTGAGAGGCCCTGAGTTCAAGCTCTAGTAACATCAGAAAAAGAAAAACAAGGATAAGAGAGAGGGAGGAAATAAGAAAGGGAGAGAGGAAGGAAGGAAGGAAGGAAATAAGAAAGGGAGAGAGGAAGGAAGGAAGGAAGGAAGAAAAAAAAGCCCCGAGAAAACTGCTGGCAGTTTATAGTGGGTTAATGGGTTCATTTTTTTTAAGTAGAAAAATGTGTCTTCAAACAAATTGGTACTTCAGTTCCAGACCCAAGTCTGAACAGGAGATAGTGAAATATATTTCTTTAGCCTTGAAACCACAGTATGTTAATTCAATGATTGAAGCATTGTCATGAAATATTTTTTTTTAAATTTTATTTTATTTTATTTGAGAACATACTGTACAGAGGGGTTACAATTACATGGTCAGGATAATGCATACATTTCTTACCAAGCATTGCAGCCTCCTCCTTTGTTTACCCTTCACCTCCCTTCCCAGCCTCCCCCCTCCCCCCCACCCAATCATACCCCCCCCCCCTCCGACATTGTAAAGCTGGTTTTGACATGACATTTTGTACTTCTCATTGTTGCAACAGGTCCACCTGAATCCTTAAACGACTTGTTTGTCCCCATCTCCTCCACATGTTATACTGACATCAAATATAGTGAAAGCAGGGGTTACACTGTGGGGGAGGGTGTCATGAAATATTTTTGATGTCCAGTGGATGTTACCTATCTTTGCTACTTGTTTCTGGTGTGAGAATTTCTGTACTTTTAAAATTAAGAACAAAACAATAAGCAAACACATTTGAATGTATGGTGCATTTTGCTGCTATTTGAATTTGTTGTATGTTCAAGGTATTAATCGCTTGTATAGTGAATGAATAGCTTATAAACATTTTCTCCTATTCTTTAAATTGCCTTTTTACTCTTAGTTGCTTTGATGGGGCTTTTAAAAAATGATTTTATTGTAAAGATGCTGTACAGAGGGGTTACAGTTACATGAGTAAGGTAATGAGTACATTTCTTGTTGAACATATTACCCCCTCCTTTGTTTTTTCCTACTATCCCTTCCCTCCTCCATCCTCTCCCCTCTAATCCCGCCCCCCCCCCCCCCCCACAGGTCATCCTGTGTCCTTGTTTTAGCATTTTGTTATTCCCCTTCCCTTCCCCAAATTAGATAAATGTATATACAAGATACAGGGTACCAAAATCAGATACAGTGACAGCAGGGGATGTACGGTAGGAGGAAGAACACGCAAAAGAAAAAAAATTACATAGTACATTAAAAACAAAAAGGACCAAAAAAACCTCTTGTGTCCATATCTTGGGGTTCATTTAATTTTAGATCATTTTATATGGCCATATATACATAGCTTTTGAGCTTTTCTGCTCATCTGATAAGATTATCCTAGATATATACTAATTATTGTAAATAAGGAAAACCATGGGACCTGGATTTCTTTGGGTCTAGGTTACTTCACTTAATATGATTTTTTCTAAATCTTTCCATTTCCTAATTTGATGGGGCCTTTAATTTGACATAGCTTCATTTGTCAGTTTTTGCTATTGTTACTTATGTGAAGTTATATTCCAAAAAAACTTTGCACAGACCAATGCCTTAAAGTATTTTCCACTGTGTTTATTGTAATTGCTTCATGGTCTCAGATTGTAATTTTCCTAGTTCATGTAGCTGAGATCACAGGCATTTATCACCATGCCTGGCCACTAACGTATGTTCTTGCTGCCTGCATTGAAAGACAGTAGATTATTCTTGAGTTATCTCTTCTATTTCATTTGTTTAATTATCTGTGCTTATGACAATATTATGCTGTTTTGTCATAGCTTTGCAGTATATTTTGAAGTTGAGTCAATACCTCTAGTATTGTTATTTTTGTTAAGGATGTTTTGCCACTTTCCAGTCTGCTGTGGCTGCATATAGATTTTGAGAGTTAAAACAATTCTATGAAGAATTCTCCTGGCACATTGAAAGTAATTGTATTGACAAAGTAGATCACTTTGGGTACACTAGACATTTTAGGATTAATTCTTCTAATCCATGAATATGAGTTGTTTTCCTTTTCTAACCTTTGATATTTTTTCAGTGTTATAAAACTATGAAGTTTTCACTGTGCAGTTCTTTTATCTTCTTGGTTAAATTTATCTCGATTTTTTTATTCTGTCATTTTGTGTTAGTAGTATAAATGGAATTGATTTCTTGACTTCTTGTACAGATAGTTCACTATTGTACAGAAATAGTTATTTTTGTGTGTCAATCTTTTTTGTAAAAGTGGTATTTTTTTTCTTTTTGTGGGTTGTGAGGCTTGAACTCTAGACCTGGGCGCTGTCCCTTAGCTTTTCAGCTCAAGGTGAGCACTCTACCGCGTGAGCCACAGCACCACTTCCAGTTTTCTAGTGGTTTATTGGAGATCAGGGTCTCATGGACTTTTCTGTTGGGGCTGGCTTTGAACTGTGATCTTCAGATCTCAGCCTCCTGAGTATCTAAGATTATAGGCGTGAGCCACAGGCGCCCGACAAAAGTGGTATTTTTGAATGTTATGAAGTGAGAGAGGTCTGAGAAACAGTCACATCAGTCTCTGATAGATACCATTCTCTCTTGATATGTTTTTTCTTTTTCATTTCTTATATAAATTGATTTAAACTCATACCTGTAATCCTAGCTACTCAGGAGGCTGAGATCTGAGATCACGGTCCAAAGCCAGCCAGAGCAGGAAAGTCCGTGAGACTCATATCTAATAAACCACTAGAAAACTGGAAATGGTGCTGTGGCTCAAGCAGTAGAGCAAAGCGCTCGCTTTGAGCTGAAGAGCTGAGGGACAGCACCCAAGCCCAGAGTTCAAGACCCATGACTGACAAGCCCCCAACCAAAAAAAAAATCAGGTCCAACAGAATAATGCCATTTGTGGCTCAAATGAACCCAGATTTATCACTGGATACATAAAGAAATGTGAGCAGGGCTGGGCTAGGGCTAAAGACAAAGATTCTAGAACCAAGAGGTAGGAAACTGAAGATGGCTGCCTTCATGACTATTCCCATGACTGTCTCCTGGACAGTCATGAAGAAAAAAGGCTGTGAGGCAGCCTTTCCCACCATCTGCTCTCTTCTCAATGGCTTGGCCAAATCTACATGAAAACCAGTGTCCACAACAAGGCATTGTAGATACTTTCTTCAGGACTGATCCATTTAAGGGCAAAAGAGAGAAGAGTAGAAAATGGATGGGGGGTGGGAATGCAAAAGAACAACCAGCATATTCAAACTCGTGTGTTAAAACCATCTGGGAACATCACAGGATCTGTTCTTCTGTCATATAAACTCCTAAGACTCTTGGTCTGTCTAATTCTGGACTGTTTTTGGATGGTGATCACAGCCCTGTGTTAAGTGAGGTAAAGTTTTAATATTTTTCTCAGGGTATCTTCTTATTATACATGCATGTATCTTATTGCTGTAGTTTGTTGTAAATCATACCTTGATATATATGATTAATATTCTAAATACTCAACAATGTGCTTGCATAAATTCTCAACTTTTCCCCCCAGAGAAATTAAATTAGCAAATTAAAATCTTAAAAAATACACACCTCCAAATTTAAAGAGTAAGAATCTAAGTAATATTGAAGGAGAGCTATAACTTTAAAACTATAATTTGTGAAAAAATTTTAAATTAGTGAAAGAAAATTAACATTCAGATGGTTTCTAAGTGGAATATAACACATATCTATTTTGGGTGTGAAATTTTTTCTTTAAGAATAATTTGCTCTTATAAAAAAAGTGCATATAAATATAGTTGCAAAAAAGTTGCAAACTTTTTATTTCCAAGATGAAGTAAAAGAAACAAAATAAAATAAATTACTATAAATTGAACCATAATATACTGGTAATTCTCGTTTCCACCATAAATTTGGTCATAAAGAGGGCAAAAACAAATTTTGTTTTGATAGAAATTAGTAGCATACCAATAACAGCATTTGATAACATAATGACTGTATATAAATGAATGAGACCAAACTTATTTCTGATCCTTTGGCAAAATTTTCATAAAACTTTGGTGGTGGTGGTTTTGATCTTATGATTAAAGTATCTTAGAGCAAAAGTAGTATTAAAAATAGGATTTTTTTCTTTTTTTTTCTTCACCCTCCCTCATTCCCCTAAACATACTTAGAATCATGCTCTATGCTGTCATTTTAAAAGGCATTTTTGTTGATAGTATAAGTGGGATTTCTTTCTTGATTTCTTTTACAGCTACTTCACTCGTAGTATATGGAAATGCTACTTATTTTTGTGTGTTGATCTTTTTTTTTTGTCAGTTGTGGGGCTTGAACTCTGGGCCTGGGCATTATCTATCAGCTCTTCAGCTCAAGGCAAGCTCTACTGCTTGAGCCACAGCACCACTTCCAGTTTTCAAGTGGTTTATTGGAGATAAGAGTCTCATGACTTTCCTGCCCAGGCTGGCTTTGAACCGTGATCCTCAGATCTCAGCCTCCTGAGTAACTAGGATTATGGGCCTGAGCTACTAGTGCCTGGCTGTGTGTTGATTTTTTGAGCCTTGCTGATGTTGATGATCCCATACTCTGTTTTTGGTTGTAACTACTGTGCAGTTCTTTTACTTTGTATGTATCTTTTATCTGGATGATGTAGTTGATTCTGTTGTCATTGTGTTGTTATGATCTTTAAAACATCCTTTGTAGGTTCTCATTCTTTATATTGAATTCCATTATCCAAGCTTAAAACTTAAATTACCTATTAAATGCATTCCCCCAGATTTTGATTTGGAAGAACTTCAGGTGAAGAAACAAACAGAGTGATGGGTGTCCCTTCAACAGGGGTAATAGATTCTATGGTATATGTAGAAGTTCAGTGTTCTCATCATAGAGGAGAAAGTGAGAGTTGTAATTCACTCAAACATCAGAGTTGACCACAGAGGTCTGTATTACCAGGATGTGGATTGCAGTTGAATCCCTCATGCTAGTGGAATACTGATGAGTACACAGAAAGCTGTGTATTAATGGAACTTGGCCTACACAGGGGAATCAGATAAAGTGGATAAATAAAACAAAATGAAGCAAACCTGCAGAAGTCAGATACAGTCTGCTCTGCTCCTGGCAAAGACGTCTCTGTTTTGTGACACAGGCACAGTGATGTCCAGTTTTCAGGGGATTTTGTTGTTATTGTTACTTTCAAGGGAAAATAGAAATTGAGATCTTTTTGAGGGGTAATGTAGTATTATAGGTTTTAAGTATTATAAACAAATTAGAAAAAAAAAAAACTTTGCAAGTCTTGTAGGATGAAAAGTCTTGTCAGATACAGCTTGTGGAGTGCCACGTTCTAATTCCAGATGCAAGTTGAGATAAACAGGAGTTCATAAAAAAAGAGAAGAAACAGTGAGACAGAAGAGGAAGGCCTACTAAATTCTGGGAAGTGACTCGAAGAGAGCTTGTTTGGCAACAAATCAGAGAGGCCTTGCTAGATAAGCGTTAAAATACATCCATGGCATTCATTCATGATAATTGTACTCTTGAGAATCTTTGGTAGTTTTTGTCAAACCTCTTTAGGAGGATAGAACAGAAGAGACCATATGGACAGATAGTGAAAACAGAATGAAGATGCACCAAGCCCTAAGTGCATATAGACATACGAATATTCATGCTATCCTTTGGTTTAGGTAATCTTTAGTAATTGTATTATTTCAATTTTCTATAACCTTTTAAAATTTCATAGATATAGGCTCAAATGAATAATGCAATAATAGAGGAGAAAGGTAAAAAACAAATGGAGTGAAAACTGTCAATGAGTTTATTTCCCAAAGGAGGAAAGAGGGGCTAGAGGAGAAACCACAGATATGAAAATAGAATTCTCTGCTAACAGTGGGAAGGGGCTCAGAAATATTATTGGGTACTCATAGGGTTAATGATGATGGTGGAAGAAGTTGAGGTCATTGCTGTCCAGTTTGGTAGATAATTAAGGTAAGGTAAGTAGTGGGGGCAGTCTGGATGGATATGAGACAAGACTGGAACTACTAGAGAAGAAATGGGAATAGAAGATGAGCACAAAATGAATTTTGAGCAGAGGCCACCCTGGAACTCCAACAGAAACTCATCCTTGGGAATTGTGGCCTTTGGAACATCAGATACAATGGAACTCGCTCAGAGAATTTGAAATGATTTCAGAGAAGTAATTCTTAAACATTAGGTTCATTTGAATGGTCCTGAAAACTTGTTTAAACAGGTTCTGGGTGCCTGCTCTCAGGGAATTTGGTTCAGTGGTATAGAGGTGGTACTCAAAAATATATTTCTAGCAACTTCTCAGGATGATGATACTATTGTGTTTATTTGTTGGAGTGTTTGTTGTACATGTCCAGTGCATGAGTGGTCCTAAGTTTATTTTGTTGACTTCTGGGAACTGATCCTATGGAAATTTTTATATAAGGAGTTCCAGTCCTTAGCCTAGAACTCAGTAATTTCAACGTTAGACAGATTTGTCTTCACCTTGGTCTTTACTGCTATTACTACTTATTGACTATATAATTATGAAGTCATCTCATTGATTTTTTTTGTGGTACAGGAAAAGATAGAGATCTATTCATATCTCCTCACCGCCTTTCTCCCCCAGCCCGTTGTTCTTGAAACTGGAATCAATGTGTAGGCACCTCTTCCTTACCAGGATTATAACTTTAGCCTCTAATTTCTTGCTTGAGCTATGAATTCTTGAGTAAAACTTATACTCTGTAGCCAGAGACCCGAGTCCTTGGGGAATGAGATGTTTGGTGGGAGTGTATCTGGCTCTCAACCTTGCCAGTTGATTCCTTGGCCATAGTCTTAAAATAGAAATGACAAATTATACCTCTGCCAGGACTACATTGGTCTAATCCAGAGAATATGTTTTTAAGGGCTCTGAAGGGCTCTGCCACAGGAATCTTGATAGCAGTAGCCAAGATAGCTGAGGTCCAAGGATGGCAAACCCCAAGGGGCACCCAGTACACATGGGGGGATTCCAGCAAAATAGAAATTGGGATTTGGGCATGTCTGGGCAGGTCTGCTGACTAGAAGGGCAAGCATGCCTGGAGTCTATTTACATAACAACTTTTGGCTGAAGAAGGACTGTGTGGTGCTCTGAATGGAAAGTGGAATGGGAACAACAGAAATGTGTCAATCTTAGAATCCAGTCCTGATAAACCTTATTTAACAACTGAATTTGACCATTAAATAACATAGGCATCTTTTAAATCTGGTAACTGTACAGTTTATATTAGAATAATTTGATGACTTGTGGTTTGCCCTATCTTTGGAGAGTTATAGGCCTTGTGTAGGAATTTATATCAAAATTAAAGATTGATAAAATTTATTTTACTACCAGGAGTTGTTTTGAGTTTGTGAATGAAAGAGAATAAGGCACATGTTTTAGCTTTGGAAATGTTAGTGGGTAATTCTCTTTTTCTAAATTTCCATGGGAAATAATACATCTAAATATGTTTTTATGAATGGTGTACACACACATTAGTGAACTTTTGTTAAATATTAATATGGCTAAAATGTTGTAAAACTACATCCACCTTCCATTGAGGTGCTTTTACACTCCTGATTCTGGTCTCAATTGGAATTATTTCTTAATTTTGTATTTTCAAGGGAAATTTTGATTGATGAGCCATCCTATTACTTTAATTAATAAGAATGATTTTTTTGCAGGGGGGGGGTCCAGTCACGAGGCCTGAACTCTGGGCCTGGACGCTGTCCCTCAGCTCTTCAGCTCAAGGCTAGTGCTCTACCACTTGAGCCACAGCGTCACTTCCGGCTTTTTTCTTTTTGCTTATGTGGTGCTGAGGAATTGAACCCAGGGCCTCAGGCATGCAAGGCAAGCACTCTACCACTGAGCCACCTTCCCAGCCCAATAAGAATGATTTTTATTCTAGCAGCAATTTACTGACTTTTTAAGGTAACAATAAATGAAATAACCCTTTTGCCTATCTCATCTCTTTTAACTTTCATAACATTGTTAGAGGGAGGCACTTTCTTATATCGCATAGATGAAACTGAGGAGCAGGGGTATAAAATGACATGTGAAATTATACATAGCAAGGACAATGGAGAAATTGGGCACTTGTAATATTTTAATCAGTCCAAATTTTAAGATGGTTGCACAAAAACAAAACCTGTTTCTCAGGATAGAAATAGTTCAATTATCAGGAATTATCTCACTGTCAATTTTGATTCTCTCAGTAGACTTGCTAAAGTCATTACTTTCCAGTTTCCATATTATTTTCCAGTCATCTGGTCCTATAACATCAAGTATTTTATAATTTTTTCTTTATTCCCTAGAGAATGAAGAGAAGCAGTCTGCAATGTACCTCTCCCCTTGAGAATGATCTTAAAAAAAAATCAAACTTTTATTTGGATATATTTTTATTTTGGATATATATTTTATTTGGATATATTTTCAGATTTATAGGAAAGTTGTAAAAAAGGATAGCCATGTAAACACTCACAAACCTTCTACTCAGATTTACTTGTTAATACAATATAAATGAAAATAATGCCTTTTCAAGTCACTTAAATTTTAATTATATACAACATATTCTTTTCTCCTATATGCTTAAACAAGTATTTCCTGATTCTAGTAGTATTCTTTTTTTTTTTTTTTTGGTCGGCCGTGGGGCTTGAACTCGGTCTGGGCTCTGTCCCTCAGCTCTTCAGCTCAAGGCGAGCGCTCTACCACTTGAGCTACAGTGCCACTTCCGGTTTTCTGGTGGTTTTATTGGAGATAGGAGTCTCATGGTCTCTCCTGCCCGGGCTGGCTTTGAACCGCGATCCTCAGATCTCAGCCTCCTGAGTAGCTAGAATTACAGGCGTGAGCCACCAGCGCCTGGCTCTAGTAGTATTCTTTTACATGAGTATAGTACAGTAATCAATTCTAGCAAATTCAACTTTGAAATATCTTTTGACATTGTTCTGATTTTGTCGATTTAACCCAAGGTTGTAATAAATTATTAGTTTATTTTGTGCCAGTTCTAGGGGTTGAAGTCATGGCCTGGGTGCTGCCACTGAGCTTTTATGACCAAGTCTAATGCTCTACCACTTGAACCACAGCTCCACTTCCAGCATTCTGGTGGTTCATTGGAGGTAAGAGTGTCAGACTTTCCTGCCTGGGCTGCTTTTAATAGGGATCCTCAAATTTTAGCCTCTTTGGTAGCTAGGATTACAGGTGTGAGCTACTGGCACTTGGCTCCAATGTTGTTATTTATAGAATTTTCTTTTTTAGGTACAAGATTCAGTTTAGGGTTGGGCACTGCATTTGCCTGACTTGGTTAATGATTTAATTATGCCAGATTTTATTTTTGCCATATTTGAGGAACTACATGTTACATAGTATACAAAAATCATAATTTAGGTGTACATCTGATAAAAATTACTTTCATTTTGCACTGTCGCTTTATATTTTCCAATTCCTAATGCTAATTAGGATATAGTCATGCTAATTAAAACTAGTTACCAACAACTGTTCCTATGAACACACTCAGAAGTGAATTCAATCTTTTGAATAAGAGTTGCAATTCAGTAATTGAATGCTATTAATATAAACTTCATTTAGAAGATCTTCTAGGGTTCAGGATGTAGCCTAGCAGAAGACCACTTGTTCAAAGATTGATTTCTAATTTTCTGGTACTAATTGGGCTAAGGTAAGATGAATGGAAAAGGATGAAACTCTAAGAGGAAAATGAGACAGTAGTGTTTAAGAGAAATGATTAACACTGACAAATATGAAATGAAATTTTAAATTAATAATGTAGATGCAGGTTGTTGATTTTACCACTCCTCTTTGTCAAAACATTCATCTGCCTGTTAAACTTTATGTTTCTGCTCTGATCATCAATGGCAGTTTTAAAGCACATATAGCATCTCAGGATCAAGGAAAAGGAATCTGCGCTAGGAAGCACTGTGAAACTGCATCTGTCCATCTCTCTTTCCTGAGAGTCCTCCTGAGTGCCAACCTAGTAGCTCATCTGCCTTGGAGAAGTTAGATCCTTTTTCTTTTTCTTGCTGGTCCTGGGCTTGAACTCTGGTCCTGGGCACTGTGGTCCTGAGCACTGTCCTTGAGCTTCCTTTGCTCATTGAGCCACAGCTCTACTGTGGCTTTTTGTGTGTTAATTAGAGATAAGAGTCTCATGGACTTTCCTGCTGGGCTGGCTTTGAACCATGATCCTCAGATCTCAGTCTTCTGAGTAGCTAGGATTATAGGCATGAGCCACGGGCAGTCTGATTGTTTTCTTTATCCACTTTCCCTCTTTCTCCCAGAATTCAGGGCTGAAAAGTAAGAAAACTCTACAGGGCTTCTAATCAGTAAACTCTTGACTACCTCTGAGTCCATCAAAGTTCTCATGTGGCAACCAATTGAGAGTATCTCTGATGTTAATTTTTACTAAATAGGGTCTTCACAAAAAGAACTAACTTTTAAAAATAACTTAGATTGTGATGTTTGAAAGAAAGAACCTATTTTCTTAACAGTACTGCAAATATTGACTCTTCTTTATTCTTTCATTCGTAGACCTGGTCATTTGTTTTCATCTTCTATTGCTTTGGTATTTTTCATATAGATTGAGTATGTAGCACACATGGAATTGGAAACTGGTATTGATAATCTACATATATGTTCTAAGAACCACAGATTGTTGAACTAAACAATGCTGAGGAGTTTTAAGAATGTAAAACAGAAAGTGCAAAATACTGACAAACTTTCTCCTACCTTGAGGGTGTCATTATTTAATCCCTGTGAGCCAGGGTTATCATTCTGGAAATCAACTCCATTTTCATTCTCATATCACCAAGTCTTTGGAATCACAGTTACACAATGGCCATTTCTGCAGTTGATATTCTGATTTCTAGAATGTGCCCATCACCAGTCTGTTTTTTGCTTTTCCCAGTGATGTATTTAAAAACAACAACAACAATTTTTTTTAAAGATTGGAGGCCTACTTTATTTTATTATTTTTTTTGGTCGGTCATGGGGCTTGAACTCTGGGCCTGTGCGCTGTCCCTCAGCTCTTCAGCTCAAGGTGAGCGCTCTACCACTTGAGCTACAGTGCCACTTCCGGTTTTCTGGTGGTTTATTGGAGATAGGAGTCTCACGGTCTCTCCTGCCCGGGCTGGCTTTGAACCGAGATCCTCAGATCTCAGCTTCCTGAGTAGCTAGGATTACAGGCGTGAGCCACCAACGCCCGGCTTGGAGGTCTACGTTATTTAGACCTCCAAGATGTTTTCAGGAAAACTTTAGGTTAGGTATGTTGCAGAGAGGAATACACACCCATACTCCTCCATTGGAAACTGATGCATACTGTTTCTACTGTAAAGGAGTTGTGAAACTCTTTCAAGATCCTTAGAGGTGACCTGGATCCTTCATCATTCTGGAGCTTCTATCTCCCTGGCAACTTAATTTCAGGGGTAAGTACATCTCTCAGCAAATGTATGGCTTATACTGTCACATAAGACCCTAAGGATTTTTTTTTCATTAACAGGAAATTAGACCACTGGCTTTTAATTTTTTTTTTATTTTTTCACTCATCATTTATTTACAAATACACATTATAACTTTTATATACATTGCACATTTACATGGTAGAAAAGTACAAAACTATATATTTAAATGAATTTATATTTAACTTGCCATGTTTGAAAATATAAAATTGCATCAGAAAAAAGTATTATGAAAAGCAAGAAACTTGAACTGATAAAGCTTTGATAGAACTTTTAGTGAGTGACACATTGGTTGAAACAAGAATTAATTTGAAAGGTACCGCTGACTAGCTTAAAAGGAACCACCAAAAGGGCCAATGTTTGGCCTTTACCTTCCTTTAGTCTCCTGATACCCAACACTGTTTCTTTGGATATGTGACATTGTATAAGTATATTCCTAGAGTTCTAACACTGCATTCAGTCCTCTTTCACAAATACCATCAGAACAAGAGGACTGAAGTAGTAGTTTCCTCAAAGATGCACAGCCTCTGTACCTTGTATTTGAGTTAGAGTTATAATGCCTTTTGGTCAGTCAAGATTCCTTGTAAACAAAACCCGAGGGATCATGTATGTACAGATCAGGCAGCAGAGAATCCAATAAATAAACATGACAGAAACTGACATGCAAGTTTGTTAAAAGTGGAAAAGAGTCTAACCAACAGTGAAATGATGGGAGACAAATGAGTGGGTGAGAGTTAAGGAATGGACTTAAATGGTTTACAAGGAGAAAAAAAAAGCTTTTACTTTACAAGCAAGAGACCTCACAATAAATAACAACTGCTCTTTCTTTCACTAATAAATTTCTTCAAAAACAAGGTGTACAGTCAACCAGACATTTTATGTATAAATTATAAAACATGACACAGTATAAATAAATGTCTACAAATCTCAACTATGGGCCTCATCCAGTAGACCTCACAATGACCACCTCTCTGTGCCCAGTGAGTAACAAGGTGGCCTGGGAGAGAGTTTTAGGACAAAGGTCCTTTACTGTATAGTTTTACCCCCAAATAAATAAGCATACACTTATTTACAGTATGGACAATATATTTTTTTCTTTTTTCTTTTCTTTCTTTTTTTTTTGTTTGTTTTTGCCCAAAGGCTATGTTAACACTGAACACTGTTGGAGGCTTTACCACTCTAGAATGGAAGATATAGGAAAGCTGTAGTCCTGGTCTTCATCTTCCTCCTCTTCCTCCGTATCTTCCGAAATGGCTAGATGGGGGAATACAGGGGAGCTGTTGTTTAAATATGGACAACAACAGCGCAGAAGCAGCTCAGTGTATGTTTTCAAAGCCCTCTGATACAGCCATGTTACGGCGTTGCATTTTTATGTGACTTGCAGTGTGATGTTTGGTTTGGTTTGGTTTTGGTATTGCATTTTGACATATGCAATTGGTTAAATTTGATTTTTTTAGTATTAAAAAAATTATCTATGAAGTCAAAAACTGCAGAAAGTTCTGAAGAATCAATGGCTCAGGTTTTACGGGCAGATTCCTGCAATTAGATAAAAAGCGCTCTTGTGTTCTACATATAACTACTTTGGGTCCTTAATTCAGAGTTAGTAGAGGCAACTGCAAAAAGAAAAAAAAAAGCAGCGGCCCACGTCTGATAATATAAAGCTGTCTTTGGAGAAAAATAACAACAACAACAACAATAACTTTTGAAGCAGTTAGTTTAGACTCAAGTGTTAATCAAGCAACAGCAGAAGCACACAATTAATGCAAAAGAATTAGGGGTGAGCAACTGGAGATAGGTTTTTAGAGACAACCCAATTGGTGATGATGATCACCAGCTTAAGTCTCCAAAGCCGGGAAACATGGCGAATTTTTCAGTAGGTCACGGAATTGCCGAATTGCCGTGAAACGTAGCAGCTACCAAACTTAAAACAGGGCTCATATGGGGAGGTCTGTGGTGCTTTTAAAGTCTCCATTGGCTAGGAATTGCCTGGGAAAGACTTACATTGCAGCTAGGTTAAAAATTGGCACTTACAGTTGCAAGATCCGGCGTGCTTTACTTCCAGTAGCACACCTGAGGAGCAGGCAGCTTCTTTCATGGCACACTCGCTGGCGTAAGTGGCATTGTCACTGGCACACACAGGCTCATCCGATTTACTGTCAGGGCACAGCTCATCACAGAGGGAGCATCGGCCTCTGCCAACCTTGAAATCCCATAAACATTTTTTTCCACCACTGCACTGGATATCTTCACAGGACTTTGCTTCTAGGATGTAATACATCTGTAATGAGTGAACTGATCGCCCATTTCTCCCTTTTCTCCTTTCCTCTCTAGTTGCATTTAAGAAACACAAACATGATCTATATTTGATTGCTTACTAAAAGCAGGTAATGAAGATGTGACATAAAAGTGCTTCATAATTAAACATTCAAGCACAGACAGATGCATACACACTGTGATTATCACATTCCATATAATGCATCATGAAAACACTTTTTTTTTTGGTGGGGGAAGGAGGAGGACAGGATTTCACAGTATCCTTGAGTTCAATATGCATCTAATTATTTCCTACAAGTGGGGACTTTTTTTTTTTTAGAAAAAAGAATTCCATTAATTACTGGAATTTGATAACAGATTTTAGGAACTGTTAAGTAATTATTTTTCGCTTCCAGCAAGTCTGGCACTCTGAAGAAATGTGTAAAATGGTGTGAGTTTTAAATTTTCTAAAATGGAATACTGTTTTCTGTTTTTTGCTGGCATTTCAGAGAGAGAGAAAGAGAGGGAGGGAGGGAGGGAAGGAGAGAAAGAGAGAGAGGGAGGGAGGAAAGAAGAGAGAGAAGGAGGGAGGGAGGGAAGAAGGGAGAGGGAGAGAGAGAGAGAGAGAGAGAGAGAGAGAGAGAGAGAGAGAGAGAGAGAGAATATAAAGGCTTACAGACGGTTATAGTTTCCACAAGAGGCTTTGTGGTAACAAGTTTACCCAAACTAGAGAGCACCTCTTCCTCTGGTGAAACTATGCATTTGGGGGGAAGTCTTAGCCTTTATCCATCTGTGAACCCCAGTTTTAACATTAGATTTAGCTCTTTTGATTCTCTGTTATCTCCTTTTCCTTCAATCCAGAATACCTACTGATACACTTTCCCTCATAGGCTAATCCAATCGATCTGCCCAGCAGACACGTGGCTTTTCTCAGATGGCAGGCACTGGAGTAGGTCACTCCATCATTCCCACAGAGATACTGCTCAGAGGAAGTGGGTTCTGGGCAAATCCGATTACACGTCACACAGTAGGCATTATTGGTCTGGTCCACCACACATGTAGAGCTGCCTGGGCAGAAAACATCGCGGCAGGTCTCTGGAAGAGAGAGACACAGAGAGAGAAAGAGAGAAACATAATTCAGTAAGCAT
Organism: Dipodomys spectabilis; assembly: GCF_019054845.1. Taxonomy (NCBI): domain Eukaryota; kingdom Metazoa; phylum Chordata; class Mammalia; order Rodentia; family Heteromyidae; genus Dipodomys; species Dipodomys spectabilis. The sequence goes on along the minus strand of NW_024870815.1, from coordinate 14,662,339 downwards.
CTCTGGTCCTTAGAGCTTAAGTATTTGACTATTACTGAGGGAATCATGAAAGTGAACTATCTAGATTTAGCAAAGTATTTGGGGAGACTGGTGGTTTAAAAAAAAAAAAAACAAACTACAATTCCAGATTGGTTCTTTTTTGTTGTTGTTGTTGGTCATGGGGCTTGAACTCTGGGCCTGGGCACTGTCCCTCAGCTCCTCAGATCAAAGCAGGTGCTTGAGCCACAGCGCCACTTCTGGTTTTCTAGTGGTTTATTGAGATAAGAGTCTCACAGACTTTTTTGCCTCGGGTGGCTTTGAACCTCGATCCTCAGATCTCAGCCTCCTGAGTAGCTCGGATTACAGGTCTGAACCACCAGTGCCCAGATGCTAGATTGGTTCTTTAATGACTCTTTCGAAGTTAGAAGAAGGCTCTTTTATTTTATATTACTATACTACTACTACTACTACCACTACTACTATTACTACTAGGTCTTATTATGTGATCTATATTATCTCCCAGCTGTCTTCCAGAGGGCCTACTTGAGATGCAAAGTTGAAGGAGAGAGCCAGGGTCTAGATCAAGGGTGGGACCTACTTTTACATTTGCCCTGGTACTGGACTTCCAGTTCTGGCTGTTCTTTACATCTGGCCTTGAGGAGTGCACACTCATTGCGGTAGGTTTTCCCATCCAGTCCACAGACTGGACCTTTCCAGGTGATATTGGAACAATCTGGGGCACAGACACAGCGTGGTTTGTTCTTCTTGTTCATTCGGCATTTCTTTCCTGGCCCGCAGTCCACATCCTCACACGTTTCTAGGAGATTGAGAGAGATACAGATTGAAACTAGAATCAGAGGGTTGGCAGGTCAGTCAGGAAATGTTTAAGTGCTTTGTGTAATCAGACAACCCTTGGTTCTGGGGCTGGAAGGACCCAGGTTCTCTCCCATTAAAGAATGAAGAGGGCACAAAGGTATAGGGGCTGTGAGCTGTATACCCCATCACCAAAATGCGTTTCCAGCAACGCAGGTTGACTGGTTTCATCATTATACTTTAACCAAGATGTTAGCAAACCTTGGTCTGCCTGCAGCACCCAACAGGCCGGATTCGATCGGGCTAGCCAGGCTTGGGGGGAGCCCACCTACAAAGCTCTCCTAGTCTCCAGCGCCAGTTAGTTAGTAGGAAAGCTGAGGGGAAGACGCCCTCTACCGTGGGCCCTGCAAGTTGGGGGGGGGGGGGGGAGGAGGCGAGTCTTACCTTTACAAGGGATGCAGTTGGGGGCGCCCCCATTGAAAATCATCCACTTGAAGAGAGTGTTGTCGTTCACGTCCTCCTCGGTCCACGAGGTGCTCAGGCGTCCGGTGCTGCAGCACTCCTCCTTGCTCAGTTCTGTCTTGTATAGGACCTGGCAGCGGCCGTTCTTGGCTTGACGGAGCCAGCAATTCCCAGCTGTGAAGAGTCATGGGTGGGAGGTGAAGGAGGGTGGCGGCTGGGGGCAGGGAGGAGGGGAGGGAGAGGGCCAGGGGGCAGCTAGCGCGCAGAAGCCTCGGAGACTCGGTGGGGATGGGGGGGGGGGGGGTTGAGTGTAGCGGAGGAGAGCAGGGAGCAGAAAACAGGAGAGGAGGGGAGGAAAAGAAATCGAAGGGTGGGAAAGGTCGGAGGGGATGGGGGGGATGGGTTGGGATGGGGTGGGTTGATCTCGCAGGTGGGAAGCGGGCGAGGGCCAGGGGGAGGGTGGACGGGAGCGCGCACCGCGGGAGCACCTAGCCATATCAATGTCAGTTACCAGTGACCCAGACACAACACGTGCAGCCTGCGTTGACTTTTACTAGACTGTTTACTTTATTTCCTCCCATCTCATAGCCTGCAGCGACTCGAAGAGCAGATTAAAGAACCTGACAAAAATATTGCGACGGCTGTTTTTACATGTTGGCTTCATGTAGGCGGTAAGGGAAATATTCTGTGACAGGGGTTAAGAAATTAGGAGAGGGAAAGAGAGAGGGGGGAGGAGAGGGAGGGAGGGAGGGGGAGAGAGAGAATGGGGGAGGGGGGGAGAGGGATGCAGAACCGATCAAGCAAAAGACACTTGTGAAAAATGAAAGCAAAAAGCAACAGGGCGCAGCCCGGAGCTGCCCCGCGCGGCCTCCAGGAACAGCCCGCCCGTCCGACGGGCCCGTTTTGCAATCCTCCAGCCCCGGAGCACGCCCGCAGCCACCGGGATCTTTCGAAATCTCCCAGGGCTTCTTTTCCCTTGGCGCCCACGTTCCAGGCACTCAGGCTGCTCTTCTCCCCGAAAGGCGGGCAACCCATCGTAGGGGCCGGGGCAGACGGCTAAGGGTAGTGCCCAGGGAAGGCAGTTTTCAAGGCAGAAAACGAGAACGCTAGCACCGGGAGAGTCTAACATGTGAACGAGGGAGGGCTACTGCCCGTCTCTGGGCTCTCGACACATCGAAGAAGAAATCATTGCAAATAATACCACCACCCCCCTCTTAATTAATGCTCGTACTTGGGGGTAGGAAGACTTCTCATAAATCAGCAGAGAGACTGTACCCATGCTTGGACCACAGCTGCTATTAGGATTCCTGTTAAGAATTCTGCCCCCAAGACGACTAGAATTAAAACAAACCTATTTTCCATTTTCCAAGACAAACTTGAGAAAAAATGTTCTCCTGATCTCAAAATCTAAATCAGTTGTGAGTTGCTCATTGTTTCACCGAAAGTTCCCAGGGAGAGAACTGAAGCAAAGAGGAGAAAATTGTAAAGTGTACTCGGAATTCGCAGGGGTAATAATTTGGCTGTCTCGTCTTTTTTATTTCTGTTCTTTCCTGTTTTCTTTTCTATTTTCTTTTCTCTTTTGTGGGGCTGGGGGAGGGGACAGAAAGGAGCATCCTCTAAGCAGAAAAGTACTTCCCCTCTAAAAATTTCAGCACCCACATTTCCAAGTTTGGGCAAAGTTTCTGCAACCACGTCCCACAGCCACCTAGGAAAATTCGGGCTCTCTCCCCCACCCCACTCCCCACCCAAGTCAAATTTTAAAGTCACATACATCCCCCTCCAAAAGAAAAGATACAACAAGGAGATAGGTTAGATTACAAGTGGGTCGACTGAAATCTCCAGGCTACAGATGCTTGGTCACCCTCGTCCACAGCCAACCAGGAGAGATAACATCTAAAGCCATTATGGCCAAAACTTGGAGCACCTAGCCCCAACTAGGCGAGAGCCTGCGGCTTCCTCCCTCCCTTTCCTTTCAAGGATCAGCGAGGTTCAAACTCCGCTCTCAGTCCTCCTTAGTGTCAGTAACCTCAGTTTCCCCACTCCTCTCCATCCCGGAGTCGTTAAGTTGGTCCAACCTCTTTCCCAGAGCGGCGTTGCTCAGGACAGACCCAAGTGGAGACGACGGAAAAGTAGAAAGCCTTTCCCTTCGCCCCGTTCTCCCCAGCGGACCCCCCCTTCCCCTTGACTCACCCTGGGCGCTGCGGTCCTCCATGAACTGGCAGAGCAGCAGCAGCAGGAGGCAGAGCCCGCCGGGCTGGTGCCTGGCGCGGACCATCGTGGGGCAGGCGCGGGGCGAGCGAGGAGCGCGGCGGCGGCGGGTGGCTCGGGCAGGCGACGCGCGTCTGGGAGGCGAGCGGCGCAGGGCGCAGCGATCCTGGCGCGGCCCCGCGCTCGCCGCCGGCCGCCCGCGCGATTCAATGGACGTCAGAAGCCGGGCGCAGCCGCGCTTTAAATCTAGACGGGGGTCTCCGCGGTTTGCGGTGGGCGGTCTCCCAGGGTGTGGGGCTGTGGGAGGGCGGCCGCGAGCGAGGGTGTGCGCGGCTCCTTGGGGGTTGGGGAGCTTTTTAAAAAAGTTCAGTGTGAATCAGGTGACATTTCCCACCTTCTGGAAACCCTTCCCAATTATCTGTCGGAGGTGCCCGAAATCAAAGCGGCGGGAGGGGAATCGCCGAGTTCTTATTTGCGTCGGAGCGGGAGGGAGGGGGCAGACGATCGGGGCGGGGGGGGGGATGGGGGCGACGCGTCGGGGGGTGGGGAGCGGGGGAAAGAACACCCACTTCAGTCCTGCACGCCGCCGCTCGCAGGCAACGCCGGCGCGCCCGGGGTGGCGTGTGTGTGTGTGTGTGTGTGTGTGTGTGTGTGCGTGCACGGGAGGGAGGGCGCCGTGGGTGCTCTGGAGGAGGAGGAGGAGGAGGAGGAGGAAGAGGAGGAGGCGGCGGCGGAGGCGGCGGCGGAGGCGGCGGCGGCGGCGGGCGGAGCAGAGGGCTGGAGGAGGAGGAGGAGGGGGGGGTCCCCCGGAGTTTGTCTCTGCACTGCTTCATCCTCGGCTCTCCGGCTCCAGCAAGACTTTTTGCAAACGCCCGGGGAGCCTCCCCCCCCCCGCACCGTGCGCCCCGGGGAGCCCCCCTCCCCAGTACCTCCCCCCCCCTTCCCGAGCTGCTTCAGTCTCCTGCCTGGCTTGGGTCGGGTCGGGACGCGCGGGGCCTCCAGGCAGTTTCAGACTCCCCGCAGCCAGGGCGCGGGACCCGGCGCGGTTTTGTGTCTGGGTTGTGTGCGTGCCTCACGTGTGTGCGTTCATCTCACACCGCCCCCCCACCCCACCATCCCCTCCTCCCCGGCCGGGAGTTGTGGCTGAGAACCCGGGCCCCCGACACTCCCACCCTAGCCCCGCGGGGCCGAGACGCGTCCCGGCGTCTCCACGAGGCTCGCAAACAAAAACTGTGTCACACCTCGGACCCGGCCTCCCACCCCGCCGCAGGCTCGCCTGCTCCCTTTCTTTACTCCCCTTTCACTTCGCCGCCGCGCCGGCAGTCAGCCCCGAGCAGGGGCGCCGACGTAGGCGGTCGGCCCCCTCCTTCCCTGACCCGAGGTCCCCCAATTCCTGTCGTCTACCTCTCCAGTCTCCTGCACTGCCCCCCCCGAAATAACAACAACAACAATAATAATAAAAAGATTGCAACACCGATCGCGAACTTCTGAGGCCGCCGTTTATGAAGTACAGTGCCTGGCATTCTTCGCTGAAAGTTGGCGGGGCTCTCATTTATAACATTTTTTGGCATGGCTGAATGAAACTGAGGAGGCGATATTTCCTTTTATATAAAACGATTACTTCACGGAAAAAAAGGCGATATTGTTGATTCCAAAGCTGCCTCATTAATTTCTATTCTTTCTTTCTTTCTTTTTTTTTTTTTTTTTTTTGCCTCTGAAGCCCCAGCGACCACAGACAGCGAAGTATGCAGACGGGATTCTTGGACATTCGCAGGTCACTACAATTGGTTGTCCTGCGGATTTCCAACCCGCCCCATCTCTCCCCCGCCCGCTCCCCCGCCTCAGTCTTCCTCCCCAGCCCAGCCAGACCTTCCTCCCACCAAGTCCTCCCCTAGCCCTCACCCCCCCATCTCCTGTCAACCCCCCCCACTCAGCCCCCTCCACAACTGCAAATAACTCAGTGATAACAGATTCTTTTCCACCAACTGCAGGAGATAGTGCTAATCTTTTAATAAAAGATCCCATTACAATGGGATCTGTCTGGACAGACTATAATAGATCCCGAAATACAGCCGTGCTAATATTAGAAGACAGTTGTTTGGGTGCTTCTCAGACGGGCCCAAGCCCCCCTTTGAAAGTGGGCCTGAATCACAAAGCCCCGCGGCCGCCGCACCTGCACCGCGCGCATTCGGTGCCGGCGGCAGGCTGGTTAAAACCGGTGACCTCGCCGCCGCTTTTCGCTTTATAATTACCGTCCTGAGCACGGAGGGGAGGGGCGCGGGCAGCCCGGGGAGACTGGCTTTTTGCTCACTTCAGACGGCTGAGGGGCGCGGGGGTGGGGTGTGTGTGTGTGGGGGGGGGGGAAGCTCCACATCCTTCTTAATCTTTCCAGATTCATTCATTCTGTCTATCTGTCTGCTGGCTCTTCTCTTTTCCCTGGCGTCTTCTCTCAGCTCTCCTTCCTTTCGCTCCTTCCCAGCTCCTGTCTTCCTTCTCCACACTGGGTCTCTGCCTATACTCTCCCTCCTTCCCCTCCCTCCTCATTTTTCCTGTCTCTTTTCTCCCCCCTTCCCTCCAACACATTAATGTAGAGTTGTTTAGTGCCCTCTAATGGCAGACGACATTAACAATTAATAGCAAACTGTCCCCCTTGCAGGAGCCACACTCCATGGCAGAGGTCCAAAGTTGAATTTGTTTCTTCTTTATTCAGAGGTGGATATAGGGCTTAGACAGTGATGGGCTGGAGAGAAAGTTTGTTTTCTTCGAAGTTTTTTTGTTTGTTTTTGTTTCCCCTTCCACTGTAGGGAAAAACAAAAGGGGGAGCCAACCATTATTATATGTTTCTTTGACCTCCTCCCCATACACATTTGTCTTTTAGTGACAGCGAGAGACACAACTTCTGTCCCAGATTGATCAAATCATATATTTAGAGTTGGAAAAGAAATAAACGTTCTAAGTACATGAAAGAGCTTAGATGGTAGATGACTGCATCTTATAGCGACCAATGGTTCATTAAAACGTTTTTAAGGCTCAATTATGGTTATAGATTTTAAATACTTGTTTTTTGGTCCTGAGTCAGTAGGTAGCCTCTGAAAGCTGGGATCTTTTTCTTTTCTAGGACTTTTCACTTTAGGAACATACCTAACATTCAAATTTTATTCATACTCAGTTGAAAATGAAGTCATATTGACCAGAGGAACACATCTTGCCCAGGGTCACAATTTAAGTCGTTTATTTTCTCAGTAATTTTTGGGAAAATTGTTTTTGAAACTATAACTTCACTAGAAAAAATGATATGAAGCAAGACTCTGAGAGACAAGCTAGATCTAAAATACAAACATGCATGATAACATCTGTAGTGCTCTATGCGTATACACACAAACAAACTGACTAAAGGATGGTATACTAGGGGAGGAGGCCAAAGGTCTAACTCCTCTGAACCTCTGTTTATCAAAATGATTAGGAACTAGGAACATGTTTTTATTCTGGGGGGGGGGGTGAGTGAGGAGTGGAAGGAAGGGGCACAAGAATGGAGGGAGGAAGGGTGAGCAAATGCATATTCAATGCCCATCATGTAAAAATTGAACTATGTAACTGGAGGGTAGGGATAGGAGGGAGAAAATGGGGGAGAACAATGGAAGAGATGCCACTGATGAAGAAGCATTGTACTCATGGAGTTGTAACCTCTTGGTACAAGCACATAATTTAAAAAAGAACCCTCTAACTTCCCCATTAACAATAGGATGTGCCTTACTATTCTCTTAATGGATTGAGTTGCTCTTCATTTACATATGCACACATAATTTGTTGATGTCAAAGGTCTATACGAGTCTGCACAAATATTTCTTTTTTGGGAGGGTCTGCATGGGTAAACGAAAATTAGAATAAAAACAATTTTGGAGGGTTAAAAGAGTATTTATCTAGATATCCTACAGAACGTAGTCTATACAGATAATTTATGTACTATATAGAAAAATAACAGTATCATCGAAACTTTGCAAATTGATTTAGGCCAAGATATATCCATACAATTCCAAAATGATTAGGTAGAAAATATTAATTTGATTTTATCTTATTTTTGTCTCTCTCTCTGTATCTATGTGTATCTATCTATGTACTCTGTATCTATCTCTGTATCTCGGTATCTATCTATGCATCAATGTATCTATTTATCTATCTATCATGCATGCATGTATGTGTGTACGCATCTATCTATCTGTCTGTCTACCAACCTACCGGTCAAAGCGGTCATTTGACTAATTGAGTTCATGGCCTAGTTGTGGTATGGCATAGTTGTCTTTGCTGTGCTGATGGGGACACAGTAGCTCTCACTGTAAAAGAAATGCAGTCACTTATAGAAGTCCTTTAGTACCAGAGGATGACCCAGCACAAGATTACTTTTGGTCACAGAGAGGGTTGCCCTGCAGGTCAGGGTTGAGGGCATTGGCAAACACACTGTGGAAAATACAAGGGCTGTGTTGCTTTTGCCCTTGTGAATAAGCAGCTTGGTGTTTGTTTAGTGATACAAGCCTATCCTGTTTTTCAGCTGCACCTTGGATAGTATTGATCTGTTTGGGAGATGTCTGCTCAAAATCCGCATAGATCAGTCACCAAAACTCTTGTCATCCCAGTTTATTTTCTGCCTGTACCTGAAGAAATGAGACACAGGTCAATACTGGTTCCAATATGAGCCTCCTGTGGCCATTAGTAAGAAGTGAAATGGCACCACACCTGATCAGTGACATGACTAAAACCAGATATTTGTTTTCTGTTTTATCTCTTATAAATGTTAAACATTGGCTTGGTAGATATCTAAATGCCAAAGGGGCATTTACATTTTTTAAAAAAGCCTTCTTTGATTTTTTGTTGTATGCCTCCAAGTTTGACTTATTTTTTTCCTTTCTGCTTTGCCAAAACAGTAAATGTAAATTATGAGAAACACAATAGGACCACTTTGTAAGTGAATTTCTGGGCAGTGCACAAAAAGACTACTGTTCTCCAATTTTCTTTTGTCAGCTTCAAAAGCTATCTTCCTTCTGAAGTTTATAAATTTAAAATCTTAGAGTTTAGCAATTGACTCACACTAGATCCCAAGATAGCTATTGAACGCATATGAAATTGTTGTCTGACTAGTTAATTGTTGTACTGACTAGTTAAATTTCATCCTCTAAAAAGAGAATATAAACAACAGAAATGAAGTATGTATAGAAATTTCAGAATTCGTTGAACTGACAGCTTTTAGCTTTTTGGGACCTTGAAAGTCAAACTTGAAGCTAGATGTTTTGCAAAATGAGTACATTTCCAAATGCAAAGTAACCAATCCTGATTAAACAACAGAATTGAAGCATTTGAGAAATAATCACAGTGATTTAAAAATTATATTTTTCATGATAGGTACAAGAACAATTATTCAGTACATCATGTTTTTTTGACACTGTGCAATATAATAGGTTAGAAAAGGGATTTGAATGAGGGTAATATATTGGCTGAATTATTGTAGAACTAAAAGATTACGAAGTCTACGCGATGGCAATGCTTACCCAAGTTACCCAAGTTATTTGGGTTGTCTAAGTTAAAAAATTATAAAACATGTTTTCTAAATAAGGTACTAAGGCAACAATATATTACTTGTATTTTTCTCTTTTTAATGTTGCTTTGGTATGTCATGTATCATGAAACAATTAATAATAGGCAGCGTGCTCTCTCTCAGATATTATCATTTTTTTCTGTACAGCATTTAAACTAACTAATTTCTCCCTCCAAGTTTAGAAACATTTCGGGTTTCCAGAAAGCAACTAAATAAAACACGTGGCACATAGTCACTTAAAGTAGCCAAGTCAGCAGATTCAGTTAACATAATTAGATCATTACCCAGTAAATCTCAGTAAAAGCATTCAAATTATGTTTTAGGAAGGAAATGCTCTATTGAATTAACAGAAAGTTCTGAGTATTTCAGATCACTTTGACAGTACAAATGATTCATATATTTGGAAATGATTGAAAATGTCAGCATGTGGCCTTTAACACTTTTTACCCTGCTTCCATTTACACTTGCTACTCTACGGAAAGTGTGATGAGGTGGAAGCAGTATTTGCCATTCTGTGTCTCTACTTTATGTTCAAAACCAAGTTGTCAGTCAAAGTAAGAGCTACCTTTCTGGATTGTACATTGCTTAAAAGTGTATTACGGCTTGTTTTAGCTTTCCATTGAATACTAGTAGCTTGTGCACTTTTGTAACGGGTTATCCTATTTAGTATTGCGATCAATAGTTGATATAATCATTATTTAATTACCTATCCTGTTGACATTCTCATTTTTTTGTTTGAAATGAACCCCTTCTCATTTGCAGTGAGGTAATATACTGTGATTCTGACAGGCCCAGCACTCATAAAGCATTGAGGGATGACGTTGGACATCCTGTACATTATTGCATAGTTCAGTTGGTCATTGCATGGCTTAATGTGTACTTACAAAACTCAGTGTTGGGGCTGGAAAGGTGACTCAGTGGTAGAGTGTTTGCCTTGCATTTATGAGGCCCTGGGTTCAATTCCTCAGCACCACATAAGCAGAAAAAACTGGAAGTGGCACTGTGGCTCAAGTAGTAGAGCACTAGCCTTGAGCTGAAGAGCTGAGGGACAGCTCCCAGGCCCAGAGTTCAGGCTCCATGACTAACCAAAAAAACCCAAAATCCAAAACCAAAACCAACCAAACAACAACAACAAAAAACCCTCAGTGTTGGCACTTAATCCTAGTGTGATATAATAAGAGATAAAATCCTTAGGAGCATGTGATGAGAAATTTGCCTGTATGTATGGGTCAAGAACCTTTATTAAAAGGCTTAGAGGAAAGAATTAGCCATTTTTGCCTTTCTGCCACTAACAAGGGACAAAGTAACAGGCACTGTCGTGGAAACAGAGAGAAAGAGTCTTGGCATATGTTAAATCTGCTGGTGCCTTGACCTTGGACTTCACAAACTTCAGAACTGTGAACGATAGCTTTCTGTTGTTTATAAATTACCCAGTCTAAGGTATTTTGTTAAAGCAGAAACATGTTCTTAAGACATTCCCTTCTGGAAGGGAAGTACATTTCAAATATATTTTACATTTGCTTTTACATATTGTAAAAAAAAATCAGATGGCTAATTAGCAATTAAGTATGGTTTCCAGTCTGTTTTGTTGATTCTATGCCACTATTCCAGAATCTTTATTGCTATGGCTTGATAGTAAATAATGAAGTCAGGAAGTGTAATTTCTATGGCCTTATTCTGCTTATTTATGTACATAATTTTTATAAAAGGTTTATGTTTATAAATTATTTTTAGGTACATATTTTTTATAAAAAGTTTGTCTATAAATTATTTATATTTATGTTTATAAAAAAGTTCAGTGGGATTACGATTTGGATAGGGCAATCTGGATATGATCAACATTTTAACAATAATGAGTCTTTAAAACCATGAATATGGTATACCTTTTCACTTACTTAGGTTTTACTTAATTTCTCACCATTATGGTTGTTGGCCCATTTAGTATTTTGAAAGTTACTGAAAACTATATGTTAAAGTATGCTAAAGATCTTTAGCTCTGTATCTCAAAGGAATTGAACTGGTTATAAATATTTCCTTGTGCAGGCTGATCCTTCTCTTTATACTTCCAAAGGCTTAGTGTCTATAGCCAATCAAATGGAATGTAGTGAGCACACTTTCCAAGAAAGATGTGCTAACTCATCAAAATCTCTTACAAGCATTCTTTTGCTATTTCTTTTACCCCATAATCATTCTTTTTAATGAACAATTTTTCACTGTAAAATTTGCACTCGGTGAATGTTGAAAATTATTCTTTGGCTGGGTGCTATTTGCTCAAGCCTATAATCCCACACAGGAGGCTAAGATCTGAGGATCATGGTTTGAAGCCAGCCTGGGCAGGGAAGTCCATAAAACTCTTTCCAATTAACCCCTGAAGTGCTGGAAGAGCAATTGTACCTCAAGTGGTAGCAATTGTACCTCACTAGTCTTGGGCAACACACACACATATACACACACTCCCATAAATAAACAAAAAAAATAAGATTCTCTATTGGCTAGTGCTTTGTTGGACATGTTCATCATTTCCATGTAAAGATAGACTCCTTTTCAAAACAATCCATTATTAAACTTTAGTTTTGAAGTATAAATATACACTTTCCATTATGCCAACGTTTGGATACTTTCTGCCACTAGTCTTTATTGAATAGATGGAACATCTTTTCAGTTGTGTGCTCTTCTCCCTGATTTCCTTCATCCTCCTCCTGGCTTCCTTTCCCCTTGCATTTCATTTTCCATCCACCAAAGGAGTAAATACTAAAATACAACTTGTGTTTTTTACAGAATGTATTGGTTTATTTTTATGTAAATGTCACCTTCAAAAGTAAACAATACTTTGTATTGTTTATTCAGCAGTACTATTAAATATTTAACAATGCGTTGAGGTCAAATGGTGATGACACAACATGTGGAAATTTGGGACAGATGATGCATAAAGTGTTGAAATAAATTATTTCAACACATGGCGAGCCTTTCTATTTTCTGGACTAGAATAGGAATATATATACACATATATTATTTATATGTATAATGAAAAACTACTAGATGGATGGCTTAGAGTCATCCATCAATATTTGTCTTCTCTCCTTTAAAGACTCCACTTCTTAACAATATAACATTGTTCGTATATATATGAGGCTCATTTATTTGATTTTCCCAATACATTAGATAATTTTTTAACTGATCTCCCTGCAACTTTCTTGCAAATAATGATATAAAAATCATCATCAGGAAGCATGTGTTAATGGCTCACATGTTAGGCAGATGGAAACATAGTGTAGAAAAACCATTTAGTTGAGATCATTTTGGCCCCAAGGCTTCTAATCTTTGCTGTAATAGAAAACATTGTTTTGGCCAGCCAGATGACATAACCATCACACTGTCAACATTTTCGTTTTTGCCAGAGCACCAGATTTCCTGAAGAAATCCTTAAGCAGTGATTCTTTTCTTCTTCCTAGTCCCTTTGAGAAACTATTGTAATATATGGATCATCTCCTAGTACAAACACGAACACACATATACCTACATAGATTTTGCATTTTTTAAAAACAATGATAGACATGTTGAAATCCATGTGTGAATGAATCTTGGAGGGATTACAGGATTAATCTGGAATTAAGACTCACATTTTAAACACTGACCTTCTAGACCTTCTAGGTTATCTTTCTTTTTGTCACTACTATGATTTGCACTCAGGAATACATGTTTTATAAGCATAAGCTCTATTTGAACCATGCCCTAGACAAGGCGATAGATCTACTGTTGGGAGCCGTTGGGAGCTGACAGTAAAGCTCAAAGGTCATCTTGACCCCTTTGCTCGCTTAAAGGCACGTACAAGGAACTGGCTTACTTAAAAGACACCAGGTGCCCAGGATTGCTTTGCTATGTCTGCAGTTTGTTTTAAATTTTCCTTGTTTTTCTGGACTATGGTAGAACGGCCTGAGTGTGGGGGCCCACGAGGATGCACCTTGCCGCATGTGTGGAACTCCCAATACCCAGGCTGCTCCCATGTTCTGAAGAGGACGACCTTACGGGATACTGACTTTTATATATGCCCAGGAATTAATTGAACTGCTTCGGACATTTCTAACTGTGGTGGGACTGACGTTTATTACTGTGCTAGGTGGGGATGTGAGGTAACTGGGATGGGCTCTTGGATCATGCACAAGAGCCCTTCCTATCCTTGTCTGGCAAATCTCACCCCCCAGACTTGCCTCAAACCCCCTGCGTGGCCAATGCTATCTTTACCAATGTAATCCTGTTAAAATAACCTTTACAGAGGAGGGAAAAGGATAACTAACTGGGAGGTGGGCCTGCCATTAAAACAAAAAAGGGGGAATCTGTAGAGCACATGGGCAGCAAAGATGGCGCTGAGAGGGAGTTGAGTGGGCAGAGCCCAATTTGCTTTACTTTCAGTGCGCAACCAGCCTGTAGAAGCTTAGGGTGTGACCTAGGGTGCATGATAGGGTGTGACCTTGACAGTGATTGGTTCCTCTTCCTCCCCTGCCATGCCACCGGCTCTTTTTTGCTTTAAAAAGGGCTTGCTCTGTGTTAATAAACGAGTTTTTTCCTGCTTGACTTGACTCCCGGCTGTGTCTGATTGTCTCCCGGGCTGAGAGAGGCTGGAGAACGGGCGAGTGGCCGCACTTACCTTTACTTGGACCCCATCCATCTTTCGTGGGATGGATGAAGACCTGACAATCCACCAGTACATTCTGGTAATTGTACCAGTATGTTCTTTTCAAGAATGCTTCAGTCTTTAGTCAGGATCTTTTTCCTGGTACGTAACATCATATACATACATATATAGTATAGTCTTAAGAAAATTAACTAGTGTCACCAGAGTTGTCTTAAGAAAGCTATACACACACACACACACACACACACACACACACACTACCACAACACACACATAACTTTATATATGCCTGTTACTGTTTGTATGTATTGATACCTGTTTCATGCCATACACATGAAGTATATGACATCACTATTTCTCTTAACTGCCTTGCTAGTTAGGCATTGTTTTCACCATTTCCTAGCTGTTAAGTGAACAACAAACTCTTTTTCTAGAAAGAGATGGTAAGTTGGCTCCCAAGGAATATTAAGTAAAGGAAACAGCGTTGAAATTTCTACTACTAAAATAATTTCAAATCTAATATTTTCCTACTACTCCAAATTCGAGGCACATAAAATATGTGAAGCACAAAATGTCTATTATGGGCTCTAAACCTGTGATGGGGATGGAGAGGCAATAAAATCAAATTTAGTTGCAGTTTCCTTGGAGATTTTAGAATAAAAAAGAAGGCAGTTATTAAATAAGTAGAGCAAATTATGATGAAGAGGGTCAGGAAAGTCTTCATAAAGTGACATTCAGCTGAACTTTTGCATATGAGGAGGGGTTGCTAGAGGAAGTTAATGCTTTGGGGGAGATGGTAGCGGATTATTTGTGAAGCCTAGGAATTAAGAAAGAAATTATTTGAGGAATCAAAAGAAAATTTAGTGATCAAAGAGGTAGTCTTGATAGGTCCTGTTGATTGACTGAATATGAAGGACGAGGGAAGAGAAGAAACAAGGGCCACTCTTGGGTTTCTACCATGCCCCAATATGGACGCTAACGGAAGAAATGGAAAGTCCCTATTTGGTACTTGTGCTCAAAGAAATTGTGACAGTTAAGGACTAAGTCAAAGCCCAACAAAATAAGTACCCGGAAATGGGTACTTGTGAGAGGTAGGTAGGGCCAAGGGGAGAGAGTAGAAGGATGAATTGGGGAAGTGGGGAGAAGGCAGGCGAGAATTCATTGTATATATCACAGAACTGAGAAATGTAAGGGAAGGGTGGGTTGAAGGTGGAGGAAGATGTTGATGTGGTGACACAGATCAAGATGCATCATACACATAAACTTGCTTTGTTAGATGGCAAAAAATTCAATACATAACCTAAAATTAAGATAAGGCATGGGTTGGGAGGGAAGGATGAGAACATAGATAGGAGTGATAGTGATCAAGATGCACTTTATTCATAAATGGCTTTGGTGAATGGCAGCAGTGCGTTGTACAACTACTTAGAGATAATAGAAGTATTCAAAAAAATTGTCAGACAAATCTTGGACTTCCTTTCTGATCTTGGAAACAACCAGCTGGGCTCAGATATAAACCGGTTACTACCAGTATCACAAATGAGAAATGAATGTGAATGAGTAGTTGTTTCACAAACTAATTCAAGAAAATGTATGTTCCCCTTTTCTTTCTGAGCACTAACCATAGAGGACAGTGATGACTGAATATAAGTCTTCTATCACCATAAGACAGAAGGGGTCCAAGCACTCTCTCAGAATGCACAGCTGTTTGGACATGTTTATATTTTGTAGACCAATCTCAGTCTCTAGAAAGCCAGTTACCATCCAGTACTTGGAGTGGTGGTAGAGAGTGGAGGATGAGAAATCCATTTATAGAAACCTCTGGCATTTCTATTTAGACAATAGTTATTGAGTGTATGTAGCATTTATTGAATACAATTGAGTGCTTGTTGATAGGAAAACCATTTGGGGAATGATTAATGGGGAATTTACAATTATATAGTTCCAAAGTAATTGTGTTTCAAGGAAGAATCTCACAGTGACATAATAGAAGGAACAGAATGGCATCACTCAAATCTAGTCATTGTATCATTATGATAGAGCAAGCAATAATAGGTACATCCTAGTACGGTGGAATGCTAAGAAACGACTTCATGATAAATTTAAGATAGAAATGTAAATTGAATGTAATTGTTGCTTCTAACTTTTCACATGTAGACAATAAAAGGACTATACTACAGGTAAACAATAAATCTAGCAGATGGTTCATTCTACAGACCAACTGGCCTGACAGCACTATGTGAACCTGTAAATAAATGCTTTCTTTTTTACTTAAAAACAAAATCAAAAAAATCCTCTCAAAACCCAAAACATTTGGGTACATTGTGTAATCTAGTAACCAGAATTAAGGCAGGCAGCTCAGTAATATGGGATTATTATTGGCTCTCCTCCCCGCTCAGTTTCTCCATTTTTCGCTATTGGCTTCTGTAAACTCTGATAAAGAGTTTAATAAATTTTTTTTTTTTTTGGTCAGTTATGGGTCTTGAACTCTGGGCCTGGGCTCTGTCCCTCAACTCTTCAGCTCAAGGCAAGTGCTCTACCACTTGAGCCACAGTGCCTCTTCTGGTTTTCTGGTGGTTAATTGGAGATAAGAGTCTCACAATTTTCCTCTTGGCTGGCTTTGAACCATGATCCTCAGTAGCTAGGATTACAGGCATGAGCAACCAGAGCCTGGCTTAAGAATTTAAATTTTACTTAAACTTTTGTTAGCAAGCTTTGCTTTCTGTGAAATCTACACTCAAAGAAAGTGAAATACTTTTAACAGATTTAAGGGACGAATGGAACCTATAAGTCACAATATTTTCTATACATCATAGACTTTCTGAGTCAGGGCAAAGATTACAAATATATGCTTATTAAGATTATAAAATAGGATAGGCGAGTAGGTAAATTTGATATAAGGTGAGCAGACAAAGATTGTAAAGCTAATTAGCAATATTTGTCTTGGGTACTGTATGGAGGTGTTTCATGAACCTCTCTATGTCCATCTTCATTAGATTAACAGGTAAAGGTGGTCAAGAGAAAATTAGGAGGCAATTACATACATTAAAGGAGGAAGACAAGACCTCATTTTCATTCAGGTGACTTATGTATAGCTATTTATAAGCCTTAGGTGATATTCACGCCTTTGATGTCATTATTTACATTCTTCTTTCTTTGCAACCTCACTGGTCTTTAAATGTGTTTTGCTATAGAACTGTATTTATTGCTTCATTGTTTTACTTGAAAAGTGTTTCCTTTAGATGTATGGGTAGCTTGCTCCCTCATTTTCTCCAAGCCAAATGTGAGTGTGTGTGTATGTATACATTATATAAATATATCCATTTATAGACTATATTCTGGCTTCTTTCCCTTAGTCTAATGTTTCCAACATCAATAAACATTCAACTAATAACTTTCTTTAAAAATTCTTTTACTTAGCCTAATATTTCCACAGTGTAGCATGTATTGATTTTTCATCCTTGTTTATGGCCGTTAATGTACCATCATATCAAAATTCCAGGTTTTACTTACCTATTAATCAGTGTATGGACATTTGGTTTAGTTCTACTCTTTATTATGATTAATAGTAGGTACAAATATTCAAATACAAAGCTGTTTATAAACATGTTTTGATTTCTTTTGGGTCTCTACCTATGAGTGGAATTTCTGGATCATATGGTAATTATGTTTTTTTTTGTTTGTTTGTTTGTTTTTGTTGGTTGTGGGACTTGAACTCAGGACTTGGGCTCCGTTCCTAAACTTTCATCTTCAAGGCTAGCACCCTACCATTTTGAGCCACAGCTCCACTTCTGGTTTTGGGGTGGTTAATTAGAGATAAGAGTCTCATGGACTTTCCTGCTCAGGCTGGCTTCGAACTGTGATCTTCATATCTAATCCTCCTGAATAGCTAAGATTACAGGCATGAGCTGCTAGCACCTGGCTATATTGAAGTTTTTGAGGAACTATCAAAACTGTTTTTGTATTGTGGAGATGGTGTCACATTCTATTCCCATCAACAATATATGGCTGTTTCAAATTTTCTATAGTCCCAATAACACTTTGCTATTGTCTTTTTGAGTATACTCATTTTAGTAGATAGGGAGTGTATGTTAGGGAATTTTTGCCTTCTTTTTGGATTTTTGGAAGCAAATTCTACTTGAAGTCAAATTCACATAAGGAGATGTTGTAATGAGGAAGTAAGTAACAGTAAGCCATAATTTCAGAAAATTCATATGGACTTTAGTACAGATAGAAGAAGAGAACAACAATAGCTTAATAAAACTGTAGCACAGTCTGGTGCTTGAGACTCACACCTGTAATCTAGGCTGAGATCTGAAGATCAAAGTTCCAAGCCAGACTGGGAAGTAAAATTTGAGAGATTCTTGCCTTTAAATTCACTAGTCAAATGTTGATCCACAGGTATAGCTCAAGTGGTAGAGTGCTAGCCATGAGTGAAAAAGCCAACTGAAAAACCCAAGGCCCTGGATCAGGTCCAAGTAGTACCAGGTCAAAAACAATCAAAAAACCTGTTGCACAATGTGAGTTGCACATTTTGTGAGGAAGCACATTTCTTCTTCTTCCAGGTAGGGTGAAAACCTCAAGGTTACAAGCCATCAATCCTCCCTCAAAGATTCATGCTTTGCAGCTACAGCATGACAAGGGTGAAGGTGTGGGAAACATAGCCATGGCTGAAGAAGGCTAGCTTTGCATCTAAGGTGTAATTTCCCAGGTGCTCTTATCCAGGTGGTTTACATTTCCCAGCTCAGTTTTAACTTTCCATTCATTATTATTATTATTAGTTGGTTGTGGGGCCTGAACTCTGTGCCTGGATGCTATCCCTCAGCTCTTCAGCTCAAGGCTAGCACTCTACCACTTGAGCTATAGTGCCACTTCTGGCTTTTTCTGCTTATATGGTGCTGAGGAATCGAACCCAGGGCCTCATGCATGCAAGGCAAGCATTCAACCACTGAGCCACCTTCCCAGCCCTATTTGATTATTTTAAAAGTAATTTTTAACTTAAATTTTAATTTCACAATTCTTAGGGTATCATGAAAATCTTGATTTTCCACATCACTAATGAATCACTTATTTCTTGACTTTTCACATCACTAGTAAATCAGGTACTTCTTATTTCACAAAAGATATCGCTCCAAAATCTTCCTTCTTTTAAAATTAAAATAAATCTATTTTGTCTTGGAATTTAGTCTTTAGAATTTTGGCCTCCTTTGTAAAGGCAAAAGTTATCATCAAAAAGACTTGGAAGATAAGAAATAATATGTATATAGATATGTATATATGTAAACACACATATATATGTATATTCATGTATATGTGTTGTAGATCTGAATGTATCACCTGAGTTACTGTATATATATATATACACATATGACATACAGTTCATATTTGTATATACATATGTATATGTTATACAGTGTTTCAGGCCATAACCAATACTTTTCATCCAACTGGGCAGGCAGAGCTTCTGCAGGAGATATCTAGATCTTCTTGGAAATGTGGAAGTTAGAAACCTTTCTTACTTTTAGGATTTCCCCAACATGGAAGATCTAAAAGGAAAAGGAGGAGAGATTGGTAGAAAATGATGAGGTTCAAGAGTCTGCTTATAGGTTGTGTTCTAGTCAGGGTTCCTGATTAGGCTGTCAAAGAAGACAAGACAGGAGGCAGGGCTCCTGACTCTTGAAAAATGGATGTGTTGCTGAGCTCCCAAAGGGTGAGATTATAGTTGAGTTTGTTTATTTTTCCTGTTAGGAAAGGGAGTCAACTGTCTTCCATGGATGAAGTTCGTCAAAGGCACCAGTGCTAGGTTTTCAGAAAGACAAACAGCATAAACCAAGACAAGGACTAACAGTGCCAAGTGAAAATGCATCAATTTATTGCCAGTTGTGCTATACATTTCCTAGAAAATGAATCATTGCAAAATGCTTTAACATGGTAATTTCTACTGGTAATCTTAGAGAAATGTTTAAATATATTATAGAAATATGCTTACAGAGTATATTATGGCAGTGTTTAATCTTCATGGGAGGAGCAGAACATTGCATTGTGGTATGAGAAGCAACTAGAGAAATTTGAGGAATGTGTATTCTTGCTGCTCTTACAATGGCCAAAAGAGCTTTTTAGCTTTCAGCCAACGTGGCTTTCTTTCTTTCTCCCTGAAAGTCCTAATAAGATTCAAGTCACACACCAGTAGAGTGCCTGGTCTAGTGGTGGGTGTTCACTAAATATTAAACACCAACAACAATTGCTAAAGTTTCCTATGTTATGTCTGCTCCAGAAAGCATTTCTTCAGTAGCGTTATGGTTTAAAGATAGCCTGGGGCTGCAAGAAAGAGAGACATAGAAACTTTGCCCACAGCCCAATCCCACACACCAATGTTTCAGAACAAAAAGATCAGTATACAGGGGAACTCCTGCCGCCCTCCCAGCACACTGAGCTGCCTTCTCTCGCTATTGGCCCTTTATGAATGAGGGACTGAATCAGCCTGAGAGAAGGCAGCCGAAACGTGCTGGCATTTGCAAAGGGATAACCTGTAAATATGCACTTGACTTTTTTCTAATGTATTTACATCTCCCCTGGTCTAGCTGCAACTTGAGAAGAAGTTAGAAATAAGGAGATCAGTGTTCTTATGCTGAAATGGAGGGCAGAAGGCAGTCTCTCCTCTGATCTGAAGTCTGGATCTCATATCTGTGAACTGAATCTCTATTGCAAGAGAGACAAGTACAGATTGTGCAACAGAGGGCTCCCCTGTGTGCATCTGACAGGAGAAGTTTGTTCTGAGTGTCATAGCGTTGTTTTCATCTTGATAGACTAGCATGGTCTGGGGGAAGTGTCGGGGGAGGGTGCTGGGAAGATAAAAAAGCTCAGGTAGCTGAGCAATGCAAGCTTCCGTGCTACATGGACAGAAATGCAGGGGAGCTTAGTGTAACCTCTGGTTAGTGGAAACAATTAGAATGAGGAAGAATAACATTTGCAAAGGCTGAAAATGATTAAGGGCATTTGAAACATGGACTGGAAAAGTGATGGGAAATTTAGCACTGTCTATTCACCACCGGAGCACCAGCTCTATTCAGTTTAGGCTGTGATGGGAATAGAGAACTCAAAAGAGTTTGGTATGTGTCTATACTTCAGGTTGGAGCATTTATTTTTGACCTTGGTATTTAGAGATGCTGCCTCTGATGGCATGTGTAAGTGGGGCACAAAGCTGCCTGATGAATGACGCACAGTCCAATCTTGCCTAAGTACACTTGTAGCCACGCTGTCTGCACTGTTGGTGGTTTTTCTTGTTACCTCTGAGGCTGCGTGAAATCTCAGTTAACAGAAAGCTCTCTCAAGTTTGCAGTAAGTGGCATGGATCTTGACTCCTAGGAGTCAAGCGGACATGCCGTATTGCTAACTGTTCTACTTCCACACATTCTTCCTACTTCTTTGTTGGCTCTGCTTCTAATCAAGCCCTTTGGCTTGTGCTAGGTGCAGCTGCTGTGGTTGAGTGAACGTGTCTAGAGGCAGAGATTCAATGAGTGAGATTTAAATGCTGATGGAGTGACTACACATTCTGGGTCTGTGTTTTTGGCTCTTGATGTTTCCACTCATGTCAATTATGGATCATGAGTGAGGCTGTGAAGACTGCTAGGAAAAGCAGTCCAAGCTATGCTGTTCTTCTTTTGAATAGATATTTCTAGGGCAGAATTTTACTTCAGTTCACTTCTTAAGTGCCCTTTCTTCTTGACCCTTTAGGAGTTATTTCTGCTAGAAAGAGACTATTCAAACAAACAGCCTATCCATTTTATCTATATTTTATGTCTCTCTCTCTCTCTGTCAATCAATCATCAATCTATCCATCTATTTTGCTGATCTTGGGGTTAGAACTCAGGGCTCGAGTAATTTCCCTAAGCTTTTTCGCTCAAAGCTAGCACTGTACCACTTGAGCCATAGCTTCACTACCAGTTTTTGGGTGACTAGTTGTAGTCTTACGGACTCATGAGGTGAGCAGACTCGTGAGACTGCTTTTGAATCGTGATCCTTAGTAGCTCCTGAGTAGCTAAGAATATAGCCATGAGACACCAGCACCTAGATAGTTTCTTTTTAAGCTGCCCATGCAGCTTCGAATAGCATGCGTTCTAGGAAGTGAGGTCTGCCTTTAGTTCTCTCCTCAGAGAACTTGTGGAGGTTTCCTCTGTGAAAGTGGCTGCAGTCCCTCTGGTTTAATTTATATTTTTGTATTGGAATGGTTTTTGTATCATCTAGGATAGGATCCCATGGAATCTCATCTATTTTCTGGGGCTCTGGGTTTAGAAGTAGAATCATGGAATAAATAGAAGTTTCTGAATGATTCCACCAACTTCGCATGATACTGCCTTCTGTGCTGGCTTGATTTAAAAGAGGATGCTGGGCAGAGTCTGATTCTGGCTTTTAGAAGCATGGTTTTGTCTAGCACACTGCACAAATAGATGTACCCGAATTCAACTGGTGGTGAAGAGCAGATTTCATAGCTTTAGCAAAGTCTGCCATTGAATCGAGCATGCTGGCTTCATCATAATTTTAGGAGTTTAGGGAAATTCTCTGGTGAAGATACCATCCTTGTTAAGGATCTGATGGTTTAAGAGTATTAGGTGTGCTAACAGAGACATCAAGCCTATAAAGCAAGGCAGGGTAAGCTTAAGTTCAGGAATTAAGTTCTGCCTTAAACAGATTAGTTTTTAATGTATCTTTCTGTGTTGCTTAGGTTTCCTTGAACTTACGATTCTCCTGCCACAGTCTCTAGCATAACTGAGATTACAGACATGAACAAATACTCTCCAATTAGTTTGTACTTTTTGTTTGTTTGTGGTGCTGAGGTTTTAATTCAGCGCCTTGAACTTGCTAGGCAAGCACTCCACCTACTTGGGCTACACCTCTTCCAGTCCTCCTCTTTTTGCTTTAGTTTATTTTTCAGGCATGATATCACTTTGGCCAGGGGTTGGCTATGGATCATAATACTCTGGCTTATACTTCCCTCCTGGCTGGAATGATAGATGAGTAGTACTATTGTGCCTGTCTTGTTGGATGAGATATTGGTCTTGCTCATGTTTTGCCTAGACCACCATCAAACTGCAGGACTCTTTATTTTTCCTTCCTTGGTAGCTGGGATTACAGACATGAGCTATCATA
This sequence comes from Dipodomys spectabilis, assembly GCF_019054845.1. Classification (NCBI taxonomy): domain Eukaryota; kingdom Metazoa; phylum Chordata; class Mammalia; order Rodentia; family Heteromyidae; genus Dipodomys; species Dipodomys spectabilis. Next base: position 14,639,510 of record NW_024870815.1, on the reverse strand, counting down.
TCCGGTCCCTAATTTTGTGATTTTTAATGAGTGTCTTATGCCATAGAACTTGGACTCTGAGGTTCATGGGGGAATGGTGAGTCTGCAAGACAGATGTGAAATGTGAGAACTTGGTTTCCTTTACCGAATTCCATATCCAAACTTGTACTCCTTGGTCTGAGTGGTTAGCACAAGTGGAGGTAAACGAGAGGTCATGGAGTAAATTCCCAATATGGCTAAAAATGAAACAAAAAACAAAAACAAAAACACCTAAGTTCTGCTTCTTATTTTAACTTTTCTTCCTAAATCAGTTTATATATCTTAGTAAAAATAAAAGAGATGAAGAAGTACATAAGACCTGTATAGTTTAAATGTAGAATTGTTGGAAGTAATATTAATTATGTATTTAATATTAGAAAAAATATGTTTAATGTAGATGAGATGTTAAATATTTAGAACATACATACATAAGAAAGTGTCTATTGTGGTAATAAACTGCTAAATCAGGGAGTTAAATGATTTATCTTTCAAATTTTTCGTGTCTTGGAATATACTGAATTCTGATATCAGAATTTTGCCAAAATATTAATTTTGTAAAGAAAAAATACATTCTCTCATCTGTCAACTTGGGCTATCTTTGAGAAAAACCCAACTCTTTCCATGCACTTAAGCAACATTTTTCATGAATGCTTGACTGTTTAAGGATACAAGATTCTCGCGGCAGGCTCATGGTCAGATGAGGGGATTCTTGAGTATTGTCAATTCTTGGAGATAAAGTCAAGAAAAATTTACACTCAGAATTCACATGTTTGAATAAACAGTGAAGAGTATCTATGCTTAAGGTGATTTGGTCTTTCACTTCATGGTGTACACTACTGTGACTAATTCTTGACTCACAAGGGAACAAAAGAAGATAAATACGATCGTATCTCTTAAGCAGTATCTAATTAAGATAGAATGTAGTCATGAAAGCAATGAGTGGCTCCTAAACCTCAACCCATGTACGTAACACTGTGGTTAGATGGTATTTGTAATGACTAAGGGAAATCTGGGACAGGAAAATATTCTTTGTGAATCTGTTTGCTTGGCTAGTCATGGCCATTGTATTTCCAAAAATGCGTCACTTAAAAGCAGTAAAATCCAACTTAAAAAATACACTTGAATAAATCATATAAAAAATCCTCTATAGAAAACTGTAACTCTACTTCAAATGCTATGGGGAAGGAGGAATCGGTAATTAAGTCTCTCAAATGAAAGTGTTCTTAATAAAAAAAGATGTCCAAAGATAAGAATTATTTTTTTATAAGAATGGATAGATAAATATTTCAGGCAAAAGCACAAGAAAAACATCAGTGGGTGAGGAGCCTATGAGTGTGGGACAGGTCACTAATGAGTTTTTCTAGGTTTAATACACAGCTTCTAGAATGACATATTAAGATATTTTGATTTAATCCTATAGATAATGCAAAATCATTAAAAGTTTTAAAACAAAACTAGATCTGTACTTGTTCCTATGAAGTACATATAAAAATTACAATCCAGGGCCAGGAAGGTGGCTCAGTGGTAGAGTGCTTGCCTTGAATGCAGGAGGCCCTGGGTTCGATTCCTCAGCACCATATAAGCAGAAAAAGCTGGAAGTAGTGCTGTGGTTCAAGTGGTAGAGTGCTGGCCTTCAGCTGAAGAGCTGAGGGACAGTGCCCAGGCCCAGAGTTCAGACCCCCACGACTCTCTCTCTCTCTCTCTCTCTCTCTCTCTCTCTCACACACACACACACCACAATCCAATCCAATTAGATGAAAACTTATGGGATAAATTTATAGCTTCTCCAAAAGGCGCTGATGACATTTCAGCAGCCTATTTAACCAATTCTATCCAAGAAACTCTACAATGAATATAGCTTCTAACATAGTAAATTCTTTCTGTATTTTATAGGTTCTGCTGAAACAATAAAATCCACTAAATAATTTTTTTTATTTATAGTTATCATTTTTTTCCAAAGTAAAGCTCCAAAGCAACAACTGAAACAAAACGGAAAGCCTAAAAAAAAGAAGCCCGTACTTTCGCTTGAAAATGTCTTGTTGGCTTTTCACTATGCTAAAAAAAAATTGCTACGTATCTTCATTGAGTACCTTCTCTGGGCCATAAAATTTCTAAAATGCTTCAATATTGTAGCACTTCAAGGTTTTCTAATTATATTTTACTTTTTTATTTTGTTTTAAATTGTTATTATAAAGGTGGTATACAGAGGGTACAGGGGAGCTCTCCTGGCTTTGATAGTCTGTGGTAGTGTTTTTGATGATCACATTAATTCTTTATGGTAGGACTATTTTTTATCTATCTATGTATCTATCTATCTTTATCATCATCATCATCATCATCATCATCATCATCATCAGTATGAGCTACCTGCCTCTTGTTTGAGAAAGCTAAAGCACAGAGGCTGTGGTTGCAAAGAAGTGGCCTTTGATTTAAGAAGTCTGGGACTGGCCCTCTTCTCCTCACCACTGCATCCTGCTGTTTCTCATATACTGGGTACTGATTAAAAGGTAAACAGAAACACAACTGCCCACCTAGACCCATGATGTAATGTAAAGCATCCAAAGGTAAAGGTTAAAATGAGATGACGTTTGAGTTAGGGTCTGAGAAGGATGATTGTATAATACTTTATAGTATAGATTGTATAATACTTTATAGTATTATAATATATAATGTGAAGTATTAAAATGCAGGTGAATGCCTTTTCCTGGAGCAAATGACTGATGACAAGAATTGTGTGAACGTGGTTTAATAGACTTCTGATGTTTAAGAGAAGTTATATTATAGAAGTGTGTTTTATTGTACAGAGAACAATTTTATATGTAATTTATATTTTAACCTATTGCTTCTTAGTCTGAAAATTGGTTTGATCACACTCTCCAATTTTTCCCCAACTGAATGAAGGTGAGGATGATGTCAGTTTTGTTTCATGAGCACACTGTCAATTCTTTTATACCATCATGGCAATAGAAAGTAACACACATTTGTTGAATGAATGAATAAATGAATCCTGATTGAGTTCAAGGAGACATTATGTTTTTTTGTAATACTGTGGCCAGAAGGAGGCTTCATAGGGTTTCCTTTCTCTGATGCAAACAGAGAATTTTAGCATCTTTTGAATGCTTGTATGCATTTAGGTCTTTTGGAACCCAAATCCTAACTCCCTAAATTGATTAAAAACAAAACAAAACAAAAATAATCATTTTCAGAAAGGTCCAGAATCATGTTCTATTAGTGTTTATAACTTTTCTAAAAAGTAAGAGGTGATTTTTAAAATATCAAGCCTATTTATTGGAAATGAACTGTGCTGAGAAATTATTTTAAAATGATAACCACAGATTTAGTTTGGTATGATTGGGTGGGGGGGAGGGGGGAGGCTGGGAAGGGAGGTGAAGGGTAAACAAAGGAGGAGGTTGCAATGCTTGGTAAGAAATGTATGCATTTTTCTGCCCATGTAATTGTAACCCCTCTGTACAGTATGTTCTCAAATAAAATAAAATAAAATTAAAAAAAAAAGTTTGCATTGTCTAGTACAAAAAAAATTCATAATGGGTTTTATGGAGTAGTAACCTTTTCAAAAATGAATCTGCTTCAAGAGAGGGTGTGATACATATAGCATATGCTTGATCTTTGGAAGGATTTAAAAAATAGCCAATATTTCCTATTTGAGAAATCATACTTAAATCAGTGACAGGTAGGACAAAAAAAAAAAAGGCCTTTGGAACTCTGATACTTTTCCTGTTGCCCTTCCTTTGTCCCAACTAATGGGATTTGTTTGGAAAAGGTACACTAACCAATCAGAAAGTATTCCTCTCAAATTAATTATAACCTTGAAGAATAGAGAAGAGTTTCCTGTAATGGAGTTCACTGCAATTTAGGAAGGTGTTTGTGTGTGTCCAAGAGAGTTCTATCTTAGGGCCAAACATTAAATGTAGAGTGTTTTTAAATTTCTTTGAAGGAGTGATGGGAATGGCAATTTAAAATAAAAATGTGATGGTACTCCCTTTTTACACTATTTAAGATAATAAAAATATAATTTAAAAGTATTTGTATCATCTTTATTTTGGGTGGGATTAAGCACATCAAGACTAAGAAATATATTTCTGATTTGTCTTTAAAAATACAATATTGCAAAACATTGTAGTTCCAATCATTTTTCTCTAAAAGGCAACAACAGAAGTGAATAAAGTATTTAGCAGACCTAAAAAATAAGACTTCTAAAGGTTAAAAGTGACTTAGAGGTCTGCATTTGCTATTTCACTAATTTTTTTTCCTTTGCATGCAGTTAATGTTAGCATGTTTCCAAGGTGTATATAAATATATAAAACATGCTGTAATCAAAAACATTATAATAAAAGAATAATAAAGCCTGTAAAGAATAGAGGAAGGTTCAATTACTATGAGGTGATTGTGGTTTTGATGTTTAGTTTTGACAAGGATCCTGAGAAAAATGAAAACATTTTGAAATTTAAAGTCCATAAATTCTGTTTTCTGCATAATTATGTTCTTTTTGTAGTCAGCTTAAAAATAGTCAGATGATGCTGTATATTTATTCTGACAATCAGGATAGAAATATATATTGGCATCATGAGACCTGTGGAGGTCTGGGGATGGGAGAAGCTATAAGGATCAACTTATGTGTAGGTGATTAGCTGTCTCCTACAGAGACTGATGTGAGCCTGGTTTCTTTATAGGATAAATGATTAAAGGAACAAGCTGATTTTGTAATTTCATTTTTTTTTTAGGTCTGAACTCAGTACCTGGTGCTTTCCCTCAGTGTCTAGGGCTATACCAACTGATTCATGCCTCCCATTCCTGGCATTGTAATTTTTATTATTCATTTTTTATCATGTTGAAATAACTTTTTCTGTGACTATGTATCAAAACCATAAATTTCTATGGCTATAGTAGCAGGGTTTAAAGCTGTAGGGTCAGTGGAATGTTGTAAAGTGCTTCTGCTTGCCACATAAAGTGTACCATTTCCTTCTTTTAGGATGAATGGTATTTTTTTGGATGTGTGTGTGTGTGTTCTGGGGCTTTAGCTCAGCATCTTGTACTGTTAGCTTTTTCTCTCAAGGCTGGTGCTCTACCACTAGACCCACATCTCCATTTCTGGCTTTTTGCTGGTTAATTGGGGATGGGTCTCTCAGATTCATCTTCCCAGCTGTCTTTAAACTGCAATCCTCAGATCTCAACCCTCTCCAGTAACTAGTAGTCCAGGCATGAACCACTAGCACCCAAAAAAGCTGAATACTCTTGAATGAGAGAAATGTTTGGCCTTCCAAAAACCTATTCTCTAGCCAACATCCTCCCATTGAGATACGTATCTTGGCTTTATACATTGCCAGTCAAGATTTCTTTCAAAACCTACTGCATTATCAACGAACGCTTTCGTTATCTACACAGACGGAGGTACAGTTGCTCTATCTGTGGACCCTCTCACTCAGAATCTCCTGAGGGTCTGTTCCAAACACTGAGTTAGTGTCCCCACCCCGGCCTGTTGAGACAGAATGTCTGGGTGGGGACATGGATGAGGCATCTCCCCAGACCAGGTGATGTTCTTGAGACCTTGAAATGATAAAACAGCCATCAGACACAAGATTTTGAAGTGGGTACCCCGGGATTAAGAGAATACAAAGACAAAACAGAGCGGCAGAGATGAGGTGAGTTGGAGATAACTACAGCTAAGCTTTGGCTACTTCCTGATTGTGTCCAGGGCCAGTCCCTCGAAAAATCAGTGTTGTCATGGTCAGTGTTTCTATGACTGGTTCCCCTCAGGAAAATGGGAGAGATGAAAACACTATTTTAGAAAGGGAGGGGCTCCATCACTAAAATGAATGAAAAGCAAAGAATTCTCAAAGATAAACTCCTTCGACTTCACGGAGTCCCTCAGGGGTAGAGGGATTTTTTCTTTTCATTTGTGCTGGCCCCAGTGACATGTGCTGTGGATCCAGATATGTCCTGGGTCCTGTGATCCTAGGCTTTCTTTTGAAAACAGTTGCCGACAATCTGTCACTCCTTTGTGTTAGAGCGCAGCCCATTTGGAAATGTGGGGGTATCAGCTGCTGTGGCTGTAGGTCCATTTCTGTTTTCCAGCAGGTGGGTGTGTCTGTTTCTTTCCTTTCATCTCCATCCAGGCTTTCTTCTTTCAGGCACTTTCCGGTTTGTCAAGCCAAGTATTCCTGTCATGTTGGAACCCAGCCCTGGGACACTCACCAACTTCTTTGTGTTAGTATCACCCTGGGCTCTATTCCCACTCTTCCTTATCTTCAGAAAAGTCCATTCATGTAACCACTTCTTCTTCTTCTTCTTTTTTCTTCTTCTTCTTCTTCTTCTTCTTCTTCTTCTTCTTCTTCTTCTTCTTCTTCTTCTTCTTCTTCTTCTTCTTCTTCTTCTTCTTCTTCTTCTTCTTCTTCTTCTTCTTCTTCTTCCTCCTCTTCCTCCTCCTCCTCCTCCTCCTCCTCCTCCTCCTCCTCCTCCTCCTCCTCCTCCTCCTCCTCCTCCTCCTCCTCCTCCTCCTCCTCCTCCTCCTCTCTCCTCCTCCTCCTCTTCCTCCTCCTCCTCCTCCTTCTTTTCCTTCTCTTTCTCCTCCTTCTCCTTTTCCTGTTCTTCAGAAAAGTCCATTCATGTAATCTCTTCCCCTCCCCCTCCTTCTCCTCCTCCTCTTCCCCCTCCTCCTCCTCCTCCTCCTCCTGCTTCTTCTTTTCTTTCTTCTTTCTTCTATTTTAATTGTTGATATTCCCAAACTGCCAACTAACCTGGAGGTATCACATATTCTATCTTTTCTCTTAATCCAGACTTACCTTATATTTTCCTACTGGATCTCTTGGTGAATTCCTTCTTGTCTTCTTCTGATTGTTTTCCATATCAAGTCATGCTAAATGCTTCAGCAGCTTTCCTGAGCCAAAGCAAAAGTTCTGTGTATAGAGAATGGGTTTCAGAGTTGGGCTAGGATTGGAAGCCTCAGTTTACTGTTCATGGGTATCTCTGAGCCTCCCTCCCCCAACTATCTAACCATTCTGTCATTGAGTTGTGTAAGGTTTGGATAGTATGGAAACATGGCAAGCACAGCCCAGTAACAATAGGTGCTCTGTACATGAGAGCTGTTCTTCATCATAGTTTTGTATGAAAACTCTTCATACTGCTGTAGCACATGTGTTTTTTTTTTTCTTCCAAAGTACTTGTACAGATTTTCTTGGGTATGTTGTGTGTTGTTCCAAGACAAGTGGGAACCTGAGGTATACATCCTTCCCCCTTGGCCTTGTGCCCGCTAGAGGGCGGGCAGCCAGGGGGAAGTGCTGCGATCCAGGACTTCTATCTACTGCCTGCACACGGGTGGGGGTTTCTCTAAAAGCACAAGTTTGATGAAAAGTGCATGATTCCTTCAGTGAAATTTTCCTTAGTTAAAGCCTTGGAGTCCTAACTGGACCAGCTCAGAAGAGGGTCCCAGGGAGTCCTGCAGCTTAGGGCTATGGAGCATTTACTGGGCCAGGTATTTCTATTATGGCCTGGCTGTGGTACCCATGCAACTCTCTGCAGCTATGCTTTCCATTGCTGCTGAGTTCTGACATTTGGTGCTGTACAGGAAGAACTGACCTTCTCTACAATGGTGTCCCTAGCTTATTTTTGAGATCTGGTATACTCTCTGTCTCTGTCTCTTTCTCTGTGTCTCTGTCTCTATTTTGTCAGCCATGGGGTTTGAGCTTGGGACCTGGGCACTGTCCCTGAACCTTTGTGCTCAAGGCTAGTGCCCTACCACTTTGAGTGACAGGGCAACTTTCCAGTTTTCTGATGGTTAATTGGAGATAAGAGTCTATAGAAGTTCCTTCCCTGTCTGACTGTGAACTGCAATCCTCAGATCTCAGCCTCCTGAGTAGTTAGGATTACAGGCATGAGTCATCAGAGACTGGCTCTCTCTCTCTTTAACTTGACCTTCTCTTTGTTACTTGAAAAGTAATGACCCATTGAAAAAACAAAACTCCCCAACCTCATTCTTCAAGGAAATAGAAGATGCAATCCAAAAATTCACATGAAACAATAAAAGACCCCGAATAGCAAAAACGATCCTTAACAGAAAGAACAGTCCTGGAGGAATATCAATACCAAATTTCAAACTCTACTACAAAGCCCTAGTAATCAAAACAACTTGGTACTGGCACAAAAACAGACCTCAGGACCATGGAATAGAATTGAAAACCCAGAAATGAACCTACAGACATATAGTCATCTAATCTTTGATAAAGGAGCTAAAAAAAAAAAAAATAGAATGGAAGAAAGACAGCCTCTTCAGTAAATGGTGCTGACCAAACTGGTTAATCACTTGTAGAAAACTAAAGTTAGATCCTTATATATCACCCTGCACCAGAATCAACTCCAAATGGATCAAAGACCTTGGAGTCAAAGCAGACACCCTGAAAACATTACAGGACAGAATAGGAGAAACCCTAGGTCTTCTTGGCACAGACTGAAATTTTCTTAATAGAGACCCAGAAACACAACAAATCAAAGAAAGGTTGGACAAATAGGATTGCATGAAATTGCAGAGCTTCTGCATGGCAAAGGACATAGCTAGCAAGATCAATAGAAAGCCCATGGATTGGGAGAAGATCTTCACTAGCCATACAACGGACAAGGGTCTCATTTCTAAAATACACCTCAACTTCCCTTCTATCCCTAAAACTCTCTAAAAGTTAAAAAGCTTCCATCTTTTCTTTTCTGCTTTCCCAGAATGCCCACTCATGTCCTATCTCCCTGGAACCTCTCTTTTACATTTTGCCCTCTTTGGTAGCTCTGTGCCCCTGTTTTTGGCCACCCCCCAAACTCTACCATTTCTCAGGACCCATAAAGACTTCCTATTTTCAATTACTTTTATGCAGATCATAGATTTCTTAGTGGTTATGTCTATTTTTTCTTAAATTGAGATAATAGGCTTCCTACAGATCCAACAGTTTATACCCTCTATGGAAGGTAGCACAACGATTTCCATAAAGGAGATACTCAATACAAATACATTGAATTGTCATTGACTTTTGCTTTATTGTACTTCACAGTTTTTCTGCTTGCCAAAAGCTGCTTCTAGCCAACATGGGATTATGTGTGGCACCTGGGGACAAAGATGGCATAGAGAACTAAAGCCTAGAGAGATAATCCTATAAGCTCATTTAGAACAAAGGTTTAATTATCCCTCTATCAGCTGAGTCTTTTATCTCAGCTGAGTTGCAATAAGCAACAAATTGGTGAGTTTCATCTGCTCTGCTTGCTTTGGCTACTGTAAAGAGTATGAGGAACACCAGTTAAAGGAAGGGAAGCAATGAATGTGCACAAGACAATTACTTGTGTCTGGTCAGGCCGGTCAGTGAGCAACACATGTTAAATGCATCTTTGAGCAAGTTTTTGGCCTTTCTAGGTAAGGAAACAAACATCTGATAAATTGTTTCAGGATAGACTGGAACTGGGAATGTTACATACTTTCTGATGCCTAATTTTCCTCATTTTGCCAACTAATGGCTAAACTGGTGACGTTCCTACAGGTGGAACTGGCCAAGAGCCAGTGGGTATATGAGGGAATAGAAGTAGGAAAAGGACTGAAGGCTTGCTAGTGGGGCCTTTTAGTGCTGTCAATGGGAGGGCTTGCCTTTTCTCCTGTGTCCTCATCTCCCCTACCCACGACAGGCAGAGGATGACCACTGGTGAAATCTTTCCATGGTCTTCCACAGCTTTTAAGATGTAGATCCTCCTTGACATAGTTTTAAAATCCTTCCAGGGTTCTCTCAATCTGCTTGTGATACATGAACAGCCTGTCTCCTATACAATAATGCCAGCTCCACGTGGTAAAGGGCCATTTTTGTTTTCCACACAACTGTGTCCCCAGTGACTACTTAATATAGGCTGTGAGAAAGGCCAGACATTTATTAAAAAATCTTTGGATGAATAAATAAGTCATAAAACAATCATAACTCTTCTCATATGTATATTCTTATCTAATCTGACTTTTAAAAATAAATAAGTGTGATTATGTTTTGAATAAAGAGTTTCAGAGGAGATACTTGTTCATCTTGTTTCTATTGTTGAAAGGCAATCACGATCCAGGATGGGAGTCAGATATTGAAGAACTCTTTCTATGTTTCATGTTGCCATTGTCTAACTTCATGTGGCCCTATGCCCTCTAACACTTAACTTTCTCCTGGGATGGTTCCCTCCATTCCAATCCCTACCTAGGCCTGGGTCCAGAGCTCATGGTTTCTTGCATTTGTTTTCAACCTGCTTTGTTTCTTCCTTTCCCCCAACCCATCTTCTGGAGATCTGCTCAGTAAAGGTTCCTAAAGCTCAAACCTGGGTATGTCACTGTTGCCTTAAAATTCTTCATGCTGTACAACAGAGAAACAAATCTTAACCTACTATAGAAAATCCTTCATCGTTTGAGGCATGTCTACTCTTTGAACAACTAATAAATATTTATTGGATTTCTACTAGATTTTAGGGGATCTACTGAAAATGTGATGGCAAATAAGATAGTCCTTTCTTAGTATTAGTATGTGTGTTTCTGTCTGGCAATCAAATCCTGGGTCTTGAGTTTGCTAGGCAAGTATCGCTGGGATGCACTCCCACCCTTTCTTTTTTAATAGAAAATAATATCTAACAGTAGATTTACTTCTTAAAATTATATATATATATATATATGTTTATACAATTTATACATATTATATATTACATATATTTGTTTCCAGAATCTGACACCCTTTCATATGTCTTAGCCTCTCTAGGGAGTCCCTTCTATTTCTCATATTTCTGGGAATCCACCTGGCAAATTATTTTTCAGGACTAAATTGAAGAACTTCCTTTTATAGGGTCCCTTAGTCTTATCACCTTCCTATCTTAGGAGGTATTTACCATTCTTTCATTGTTCACACTTGCCACATTGTTTATATTTCCTTATCTCTCTGTCCATAACAATTGATAGATTCCATGTGACTTGTAATTTTGTCTTGGTTTCATGATCTTTTCAGAGAATAGAAGTTTACCTGCTCAGTGATAAGCCCACACTACATAAATGTTTTTGACTGAGAAAATATTTTTTCTTAAATGTGAACCTTACGATTATATCGTTCTTTATACAACATAGAATTTAAGTTCTTGGGCTGGGAAGGTGGCTCAGTGGTAGAGTGCTTGCCTTGCATGCATGAGGCCCTGGGTTCGATTCCTCAGTACCACATAAGCAAAAAAGAAAAAAAGCCGGAAGTGGTGCTGTGGCTCAAGTGGTAGAGCGCTAGCCTTACGCTGAAGAGCTGAGGGACAGCACCCAGGCCCAGAGTTCAGGCCCCATGACCGGACCCCCCCCCCAAAAAAAAGAATTTAAGTTCTTACAGTATCAATTTATTGCAACACTTTGTTGATATACTTCAAACTTTGATATATTTTAAAATATAGGGCTTAATTTTATTCAACAACTTTTATTTACTTGCTTTTAAAGTTATGGTAACTGTGATAGAAAATTAGCTTGTATATACTGAATGATATTCACACAACTAGAGATACCTCATTTGACTGTTTCCTACTTTGATTTATTATCGATTTTGGCCTGGTTTGTTAAGGCAAATGCTGATATTATTTCTTCTGGAATTTACCAGATTTTCTTTCTATTGATAGAGATAATGATTTAAGCAATTCATTCCTAGGTCAGGTCTCTCGGCCATTTCATTTCCCCAGGACACTTATTTTTATTTCTATCTCTTGGTTATCCTTAACACAAAGTCAGCATTAATTACTTCCTGTGACACCAGGTCTTAGAGCTCTCTAGCACATGTAGCTTCTACTGGAAGTTGTCTGAGATGGGAGTACTAGGGATTGGTCTAGTCAATGCTCAAATATTTATTGAGCATTTGTTCTATACCCAAGTTCTAGTAGGATAAAGTGATTTCTGTGCTGTTAATCACTGAATTTCAAAAGCTTAGCAAACACTTGCTGAATAATTTTTTTTTGAATGAGTAAATTCTTGGAAGTTATGCAGCTTATTTTTGGGAAGGAGAGGGTGGCTGGGAAGAAGAGTAAGAAGAAAACTATCAATGATATTCCTTCTATGTGCCAAGTCCAATGTTCACATTTTCCACATACTGTCAATTCTACAAGAGCACTTTGAGGAAGATGTGGTTATTTTATTTTCCATGAAACCCATGTTTTCCCAGTTGCAGAGCCAAGAAGTAGAGGAGGAATCACATAAACAGTGTCATTGTGTTCCTAGTTGTGTACTTTTGCTGTCTCTATTGGCAAGACCTTACCTCTTCCCCTTGGTTATTATGGAAAATGTCTGGGGGCATCCCTTGTGTACTCATGACAAGAGGCCTTACATTTACTAATGTAACTTTACTAATGTCTACCATCTCTCATTTCTCTACTTTGTTGCTGTGGATGTTTCTATGTGTCGATGGTCTATGGGGCTTGTGCAGTGTGGCATGGCACTGAGCTGTGTTACTGTCATGTATGGCCTACTTTACCAACAGATGCAGTAGTGTCAAGGGCCTGTGCAAAAACAACTTGGTTGCCAGATTATCATTTTGTGGCAGAGGACACAACATCTGGAGGGAAGGGCTGGCATCATCCAGACACTCATCTGATGAGTGCCTTCCAGTGCTGCAATTTCCATTGAGAGAGGCCACAATCTGGCTTAGTCTGTCCTGCAATAATGTTTGCTGATAAGATGAATTTCCCAAGGCCTCAGGAGGAAGAAAAAGGTAGAAAAGGTTTGGGATCTGTTGGGAAATGTCCTCTGGATTAGGGGACAAGATAGAAGTATGTTTTTGAGGTGGGAAGCTTGACAGGAACAACAACAAAAATTAACCTTTTAAATACTGATTGGAAGTTTTCCTGTTTCTCTACCTCTGAAGGAAGAAAGTCTTCTTTTCTTCCACAGTTCCAGGGACTTGGACTTTGACCTCATTAATATCTGTGTATATTATTGAAAGGCTCCCCAAATGTCTAAACTGAGAGAAAAGGGAAAAGAACAGACAACCATTCCTAGAAGAATAAGTACATAGGTGAGAAGTGAGGGATGATAATTAAAAAAAAAAAGAGAAAAAGCAGCATAGACTAGAGATGAAAGGGTTGAGAATGTGGGAAAGATAGAGAAGAATGATTACTGGCCAGCTGTTGTGAAGATGTCAGAGTTCACAGAGAAGTGTTAGAATGCTTGCTCGATGTCTTTGAAATAGTTCAGTAAAATATTTAATGCATTTTTCAGGTGTACACTTGGCTTCTCGACTTAGATCTCTGTTAGACATAGCATCAACTTAAGAATGGCTATGAATATGGCTTGTGTTATCATCTTATGGGGAAGTCAAGGTGAAGCCAAGAAGCATTGAAAGAGTGATAGATTGGGAGGTTCTGACAATGTGTTATTCCACAAACCAGACAGAACTTGAATCCGTATTGGCAGGGGTTGTTGGGGAGGATTTCAAACAGTTCAATGGAACATAGCTAGGAATTAGGTTTTTAAAAAATGTGTAGGATTTGTATAGGTAGGGAGAAGAAAAGACATATAATTAGTGGAAATATCTTAAATAAAGGCACAGAGGTAGTAAAGAACATTGTGGGTAAGGAAGTTAGCCAGACACTAGCCTAAGTGAATGAGAAAGAAAAATGATGCGTAGTAATTGGAAATTAGAATGCATCAGTAAAATTAGAATGTATCCAAGGCCACAATCTGGAAGGTTTTGGAAGCTGTATGGAAGTTTTAAATTCTGTAGAGTGTTGAAAACTAGGGTTTTATAAAGATTCATCTGGATGAAATGATTGTAATGGGGGAGCCTGGAGACATTGGTTTTAAATCCATGTGTAAGCCATTTAAAGTTTGGATTTGGTGGAGAGAAAATGTTGAAAGAATCTAGGACTTTGCAACTGCCTAGATGTGCAGGATTGTTGTGAGACCAGATTCAAATATGATTCTGACTTTTCTGGTCTCTAGAAGCATTATGGCTTATTTCTTTCATAAACCCATCTATATTTGTATATACTCTTACCTGTTTGAGCAATATTTCTTGAATATCTGCCATGTTCTCAGTACTGGGATGTGGCAAGAATACCCTGATCTCAGAAAGGTTACACTAAACTGGGGGAGAAAGCTGATAATAAAAACACACATAAGGAAAGCTTTCAACCTCACAGGAGATGGAGAAAGGTAGAAAGGGCTGGGGTTGAATGGGAAAGGACTATAGGGAAGGAAGCGTACATCCTTTTCAAAGACCTATCCAAGTTTGTAATTGAATATATGGCACCTTAGCTAGTGGTAAGTTCTTTGAAGAAATGTGAAAGGGAAGGAATGGAATAATGAGAGAAGGTAAGGAAGTTTAATGGTAAATAGTTCAGGCAGGAGTGGAAAAGAAGCTGCTTGCCACCAGTGGCTTTCTTTTCTGGGAAAAGTAAGCCAAAATTTCTTACAGGATGTTAGGTTTGGAAAGGTAGATTTGGGAATAATGAGTAAAACTATGGTAATTAAAGCCTTTTATCTTGAGACATCCTCAAATAATAAGGCACTGATGTAAACTAGAAGTCTACACCCTCTCCTATTTGTGATATCACTAGGCTTAAGAAAGAGGCAGCGCAGAGAAGGCACTTAGTTCTTACGAATGTTCTCGCTATCGTAAGGCAGGTGATTAGTGATGGAGTCAGTACCCACAGACTTACTGTTTATCCGGTAACATCTTAAGTCAATTTCCACAAATATTTGGAAAATTGTTAGTAATGTATGCTAATGAGTTGAGATAGCAATCTAGCATGAACGCCGCCTTTGTGGTAGGGTAGGAAGTCTCTTTAGACAGGAAAAAAATTGAATACATGACACAGAAGAATAAATAGGTGACTAATATTGTCTTCTGAAGGGCCTGGCTTACAATTAGGCAATAACTTCTCATTATTTTACTAATCCCTTTCTGGCTGCCCATATATCTGTTATGTTAGCTCTGCATTCAATTCGTCTCCTTTTTAATTTAAAAGATTACTTAGATAGACAAAATGAAGCAAGAATGTTCTGAGATCAGAGGGATTGAATTATGAGTCTTAGTCTGAGAATTGTAAAGCCTCCTGCAGATATTCCTGTGTGAACTTGTAGGTAAACTAGTTTACTTGTAGTAAACTTGTAGTTTACTAAACAACAGTGACACAACACCAACAACCTAGTCCTTGACACTGTAAATGATGATGACCTGCATCTTACATTTCAAAAAATTCAAATTCTCACAATTTCCTATAAAAACCAATGTGTAGTTGTTGCATAAAGTTTAATATTTAATTTAATAAATAAATATTTGTTCCAGCCTTTAAGACACAGTTTCAAAAACATCTACCTCATTTCTATGTTATTGTCCTGTTTATTAACTCATAGAGGAATTAAAATATCTCTATGATGGCAACAATTGGAACAAAAGTTCTGTCTATTCCAACAACTCCAAATGCAACTCCAAGAGGCTGCATGAATT
The DNA here is from genome assembly GCF_019054845.1 of Dipodomys spectabilis. Classification (NCBI taxonomy): domain Eukaryota; kingdom Metazoa; phylum Chordata; class Mammalia; order Rodentia; family Heteromyidae; genus Dipodomys; species Dipodomys spectabilis. The sequence goes on along the minus strand of NW_024870815.1, from coordinate 14,624,028 downwards.
TGTGTCATTAATTCTATACAGATTACCTTTCAGTAAATGCATTTCACTCAAGATTATGACATACTCCATGTTTAGGAGCTGGGTTGATTATGGCTCCCTTGCATTTCATGTTTAACTATTGGAAGATGATACCTTAATTTCTACTCTTTTCTCTGCTTAAAAGTTCAGGATTAAAAAAAATCCAATTTCAGAGATGTGTGGGGATGCGGCCAGGAGAATGACAGAAGGGTTGACATTGATCAGGGTTTGTTATACTCTGGAATCTGAATTGAATTGAAGCCTTTGAAACATGCTAAATTGCAACTTCTTTGTATAGCTACTTAATTAAAAAAAGACAAACCCTTACCATCATTTAAGATTTTTGATTCTTGTACATATAATGATATAATGTTACCATTCTTGAAGCAACAAAGACATGTTTTATTTGGGGGGGGTCATATGATAATATTTATTTTAGCTTCCTATTTATTGTCAGCCTGAACGAATCAGCTACTAAAAGTTGATTTCATTTTTTGCCTTTTTATTCTCATATTCTTTGTTGTGAGAAAGAGCTGAGTACTTGCATAAAGTGTTTAAAATATCTTAAAAATTAGCCAGGTGCTAGTGGCTCATGCCTATAATCCTAGCTACTCAGGAGGCTGTAATCTCAAGATTGTGGTTCAAAGCCAGCCTAGGCAGAAAAGTCTGTGAGACTCTTATCTCCTATTAAGCACTAGAAAAACAGAAGTGGAGCTGTGGCTCAAATTGGTAGAGTACTAGACTTGACAGTGCCCACTCCATGAGTTCAAGTCCCACAACTGACCAAAAAAAATTAACATAGGCCAACCCAGTAATAATCGCAATAGAATATTATAAATAGCTTAAGTGTTATTTTAGTTATGAAGGTCTGTGTGTCTATAATTGATGAACAGAGCCAAACCAAGCCAAGGAAATAGTAGTTCAATTGATTTTCATAATCTCTCTTTCACAAAATTATCTGGGATGTATTAAACACTTCTCTATCTCACCATAATTTTTTTGTCGGTCATGGAGCTTGAACCACAGTTCCACTTCCGGTTTTCTGGTGGTTAATTGGGGATGAGAGTCACATGGACTTTCTTGCCCGGGTTGGCTTTGAACTGTGATCCTCAGATCTCAGCCTCCTAAGTAGCTAGGATTACAGGTGTGAGCCACCAGCGCCTGGTTTGCTCACCATAAAATCTGTGGGACAAATAAATAGTTTAACAGAAGCGAATCATTCATACTTGAAGCTAATGACGTTGTGGGCATACTCTCATTGCTTTGTTAGCTCAAAAGGTACTTTACTAGATGGTAGAGTCTGGCCACATAAAAGGAGAAATTGAGACCAAGACTGAAATGTATGTGTAGTGTACAATATCTGTATTGAGATATGCTTTGAAAGACTTAGAAACAAAACCCTGTACATATATTCTGATGTATCACATATCTTTACATATTATTAACATCTTAAAAAGCTGGACATAAAATGAAATGTGTAAAAGCCAACATTATGTCATGAAGAACAAAAGAGAAAAAACAGACCTTATAAATTTTTTATATGCTTTACCAAAATTCTCAAAAAAAAATAAGCTAGAATGTGGCTTGTAGCCATAGGTGTAAAATAGATTATAAATTAATTTGGAAGCAGGTGTTTCCATGGTTGTGGAAAAAACAGTGCCAACTGAACATTTCCATTGCATTAAAAGAGCAGACCACGGTTATGCTTACAACAGGCAAGAAAGGGAAATAAGATCATAATCCTGGAACATATTCCTCACTTTCTGAAACAAAACCTGGAGCTGTAAATGCTGCAGCTGGAAGAGTTTTGTAGGAGTTTTGATCTTGGTGGGTGAATTCAGCATTAACATCTTTAACTCAGACACATAGCTTGCAATAAAACCCATATCCATGAAGTATTTTCGATTTCCAACTGTGACATTTCTGTTCTTCTTTTTTTAAATAAGAAATAAAGACTAAAAGTTATTGTATTTGTTAAGCCTTAATTTGTTATTTTTTTGGAGCAAGTGAAATTACAAAACAGAGATTCTTTTTTTTTATTGTGAAAATACTGTACAGAGGGGTTACAATTACATGGGCAAGATAATGAGTACATTTCTTATCAAGCATTGTACCCTCCTCCTTTGTTTCCTCTTCCCATACCTTTCCATCCTCCCCCCTCCCCCTCACCTAATCCTTTTCCCCCTCTCCCCCCCACCAAAGTTGTAAAGTTCGTTTTAGACATAACGACTTGTACATCTCATTGTTGCAATGGGTCCACCTGTATCCCTATTTAAACGATTTAAAACAGAGATTCTTAACCTATCGATATCTCTATCTATATTCCTCACTAGCAGAGAATTTCATCAATTTGAACTATGTTGAAGAATAATGTCCATAATTTCATATGCTACATATTCCTCTGATAGGAATTGTGTTTCCATTTGATCAGATTCCATCTATTAGTTTTCATAATTTTACCCACTTCTACTTTTGTTATTTTCATTTTGGGGTAAGGAAAAAGATCTGACAGAGGAATCAGCTGTCATTTGTTCCCTGGCCTGGGCTGAATGACAACTGTGACATCTTTTCCATTCCACTCTCTGTAGACCTTGAGCATACTGTGGGTTACATATAAACTAATTAAAAGAAAATTTATTTGTTCCTTCTAATAGTCACTTGTTTAATAATTAGTAGGGCTGCCATATAGCAATTTGACTAGTTTAAAATATGTATACAATTAATATACAGTATGTATTTGAATTTATGAATATAAATATTATGTAAGGAAATAAATATAGTTGATTTCTCATGTTTTATTTATAACTTTAGTCGCTGCTTATATTTCTTTCTTCCCTCCCCCCTCCTCCCTGCCTTCCTTCCTTCCTTATTTTCCTTCCTTCCTTCCCTTCTTCTGTCCTTCCATCCTTCTTTCCTTCCTTTGTCCCCATCCTGGGACTTGAACTCAGTGTCTGGGTGTTTTTCCTAAGCTTTCTTGCTCAAGGCTAGCACTCTACCACTTGAGCCATAGCTCCATTTCTGGCTTTTTTTCATTGTAGTTGTTGCTTAATTGGAGATAAGAGACTCATGGACTTTCTTGCCCTGGCTGGCTTCAAAGTGCTGTCCTTAGATGTCAGTTTTCTGAGTATATAGGGTTAAAGGCATGAAACTTAGGCACCTAGCTAATGCTTGCATTTTCATTGACTTAACACTATTAGGCACATAAAAGACAATGAAACACAAAGTAAATGAATCACGTATCCAAAAGTTATTTCATACCATCCTTCTGAAATTGAATAACCATCAATCAAATTTTCTTGTTCTTTAGATATAGTTGCACTGTATCTAAGTGACATTGCTGTTTAAACAGATGAAAACCACTTGTTAGTAACATTGTAAGTTTCATCTGATAAGTTCAAGTTCAATTAACAATTGTGTTTCCCTTTCCTGGTTCCAGTTGAAAAATATATGGATTTAAAGTCTTTCTGCTGAGTCCTGGAGGGACTCAGCTTTTCATGACCAACTTATTACGTGACCAAATTTCCTCTTGAAAAGGTCAACTTTTTTACCTCAATATACTTTTAATTCTTTAATTTTTTTTCCTTGATGTATTTTATTTGTCCTTCTTTCTGCGAACTGAAGATTTCTTTGCATACAAATCTCCCTGTTCTAAGTGCCACTGCAATCTAGAACTCCAGAATTGAAGCAAATGACAATCAGCAGGACTCCTGCCTAGTTAGTTGGCCACTGTTTAATCTTTACTGACTGCACAGTACTCATCTAGATATAGAAATTATAGGAAGAATGAAAAAAACTTCCTTGCTAATTTTAGGAGTTAGTATTCTAGTATATGAGATCAAAATTAAAGGACTAAAGAAAATGAATGCATCAATATTTAAAATCTAAAAAGCAAGCCAGGAATCTAAGAATGAGAGGAGCAAAAAGTTATCTTGTACAATCAACAAGGTAAAACTGATCTTGCTTGATAAGAAAAATGATTTTCAACTGACTTTCATTTGGCATCCGGACATGTTACACTGCTGAAATACAGTCATATCTATGGTCAAAAGTTCAATATTGAACATCCTTTCTTCTTCCTAGTATGGTTCTCACTGTACAGAATTGTGTATGGTACAAATGAATAAGAAGAAAGGAGGAAAAATATAATGTGTGTGTGTGCGTGTGTGTGTGTGTGTGTGTGTGTGTGTGTGTGTGGCCAGTCCTTCTACATAAAATGAAATCCTTCACAAGGATCTAAACTCAAAGTATCTTTAGGTGCAAGTAGACTTTTTTTTTGTAGATAGATAGCAATGCCAGAGTAAGCTCCATTCCTGGATTGATATGTGGTGCCTTGAGGCAGAGGCAATAAAGAAGCTCACGAAAGCCAGTTCTGACCGTGAGCAGGAATCGCAGTCCTATAGAAATTGGGGTGGTCCATCTTTCAACAGATTTCCAAATTCTCAGTCCACATCATGATGTTAGTCTTAGTTGCTAACTTTATTGACTTAAGAAATGCCTAGAAGGTTAGTAAAATAGACCTCTTTTTTTTTGGTCTTTTTTTTTGTATGCTTTTTATTGTAAAAATGCTGTACAGAGGGGTTACAGTTACATGAGCAAGGTAATGAGTACATTTCTTATTGAGCATTGTTGCCTCCTCCTTTGTTTCCCCACTACCATCCTTTCCCTCTCACCTCCACAACTATCCCCCTCCCGTGGAAATTGTGAAGTTCATTTTCCACATAGTGTTTTGTGCATCTCATTGTTACAAAGGGTCAACCTGTATCCTTACTTAACCCTTTTGTTTTTTCCCTTCCCCTTCCCAAATTAGAGAAGTGTATTTACAAAATGCAGGGCACTGACATCAAATACAGTGAAAATAGGGGTTATACCATAGGGGAGGAACATACAAAGCAACAAAAAAACACATGGCACATTATAAATATGTTAGAAACAATAGCAAGAAAGAAAAAAAGATTAAAATAGACTTCTAATTGTGTCTGTGAGGGTGTTTCCTGAGATGATGAACTAAGGAAGTAAGATCTCTCCTGAATATGGATGGTGTTATCCAGTAGGCTGAGGGCTCAGCTGGAATAAAAGAGGAAATAAAGAGGAAGGTACCAGCATAGTCAAGCTCCCCTCTCTATTTCCTGGCCTTCTTGAAGAGAACAACCTCCTCTTCCATATATTGCCTGTCAGCCTCACAATGGGCCCAAAGCGCTGGATCTAACTAATGTTGAACTGAAATGCCTGAACTAAAGTGAATGTCTCCTCCTTTAAAGTCATTCACTCAGATATAATCTACAGTGATGATAACATGTTTCCTTTTGGAGTTCCGTATTCTTTTTTTTTTTTTTTGTCGGTCATGGGGCTTGAACTCTGGCTCTGGGTGCTGTCCCTCAGCTCTTCAGCTTAAGGCCAGCACTCTACCACTTGAGCCATAGCTCCACTTCCAGTTTTCTGAGTGGTTTATTAGAGATAAGAGTCTCATGATGGTTTCTGCCTGGGCTGGCTTTAAACTGTGATCCTTAGATCTCAGCCTCCTGAGTAGCCAGGATTATAGGTGTGAGCCACCAACGCTGGGCTGGGGTTCGTATTCTTTGAACAGGCTTTACTAGACCAGAAGTACAACTATCTCATGTCTTCCAATTTTTAGGGTACATCATTCAGAGAGATTATGCCAAAAAACTTGATGATTTTGGAGATTTCATTTAAATTTAAAGCAAAGTTGAAGAGAGGTGCTGTTTAGTACTGGCTATATAAGAATGAAGCTAGAAATATGGTGAATCACAAACAAGTCAGGTAGTAGCTTCCTGTCAATATAAGAAATATTGTGAACACACCCAGGATTTCCAGGTTCATGGTGTGTTTTTATTAATAAATGGAAGAGACATTATGTAGCAAACTCCTACTAGCAGGGAAAACTCTTGCTCTCCAGAAATGAGTGTTAGGAAATGGAGAAAAAGAGCCTGAGAAGTGAACTACTTCAGCATCATGAGATCCATTTTAGTCTTGTATGGGAAAGATATTCCAGAAGGAAGGGCTGAAAAGGACACATCACATATCCTTTCTTGGTTAAAGCTCAGAGATCCAGGAAGATCTCTTACTCTGAGAATGAAGAAAATGTGGCACAAAGTTTAGGTTGGACATGGAAGTCAATTCTAGGGACTTCCTTAAACATTTAGGCTGTTGGTTTCATTAAAAAAACTACAGTCAAACAACTAATTTCTTCTAGGGTTCTTTTTTTGAGATCTCTGCTACTACAGAGGAGCTTGTATAGTTGGGCTGAAATGCCTAAAGAGACAAAGCTGGAAGTGGATCTCTCTGGGAGCTTTAGAGGATACCATTCTCTGAGGGCTGAGAAGAAAACTAGTGTTGGAATGTAGAATCAGACCCCAAGGATAGGGATGAAATTCCTAGACAAGCAAAGAAGTTACTCACTTCTTGGAGGAAAAAGAGGAAGTCATGTGCTACAGTTAACATCATGATTACTTGTATTTGTAATCAGGTAGTAAGTTCAAGAAGTTTTTGAGCAAGAGAAGATTTAGATTGAAGCTGAAGAAGAGGCTTAGTGTAGAATTATGGAAGGACACGGATGGCAAAGTATAGGTCTAGATGGGGCATTCTATGTTCTCACAGTCTGTACAGTTAGCAGCTAAGTTTAACCCAATCTGTGTGATGAACATGGTGCATATGTGTGTGCACGTGCGTGCGTGCGTGCGTGCGTGCGTGCGTGTGTGTGTGTGTGTGTGTGTGTGTGTGTGTGTCTTAGGTGAGTGAAGAGAGTCATGACTTCCTGGGAATCTACCAGGTTCTCATATAATACTTAATATACTATATTATAATTATAACCCTACCAATGATGTTTTTCCTTCCAGATCCAGATTTTTCTACATCACTGAACTAACACTCTTTCCTCACTCAATCATATCCTTGTCTTTCTATTTCTGTAGGAAATCTATGCAAACAAGGAAAAAATTTTCTAAATAATTCTGACCTTGTCCCCATCAGATGGATCTAATAAGATCAAAAGAAAAAAGAGGAGGGGGTAAAAATCCCCTTTGAGTCCCACATGACTGCCATACTCCTTTCTGCCTTTACATCTTTGTTTATCTTAGCCCTCTGCCTAAATGGTTTCCTTCCATCCAAATTATATCCATCCTTAAAGGCCTAGCTAAAGTACACCTCTCCTTGAATAGTCCTCTGATCCCTCCAGGCCTTTCTGATCTCCTTTCTAGTGTTTGTCTTGTCTTTCCAACTCTATCACATCTCACTTGAGAATCAGGAATAATTTATGTTTCTGAAACCACTACGGTGCCTTTTCCCAATGCTAAACACACAGCACACATTTCATTTAAATGTATTGCCAGATACCTGAAGTGTGGGCTACGATTTAAAAATGTAAGATCCTCCAGGGCAGGGCCCGGGCCTTTCATGCATTACAGAATATGAATAGAATAAGCATCAGAAACATTATACAAGTTTTGTGCTGCTACCTAGTAATGGGTGTGAAACAGCCAAGGATAGATTTGTAAGTTTACTTGCAGTGGCCAGTTATGCCAGGAGGACAGTGATCACAATTATCACCTGCTGAGATTTCTGCTGATATTCCTTTGTGCAAATATTTCTGTAAGGCTTCTTACAGGACTGACTTTGAATTCCTTTTGTATCGAATAGTGAATTACTATTATTAGAAAAGATACATGAGCAAAGTATGAGTAGAAATTCTACAGTTATTGGTCCAGTAAGACTGGAAAATGGAATAAAGCCAGAGTCTCCTTACTCACTCAAAGAAAGCTTGTACCTTTCTTAAAGTCTTGTGTTATTAATAATAATAATAAAATCTTTGTCAGCTACTTGGATGCAGAGAGCATTCCAAGACCAACAAAAATGGTTTCAAGGAGCCAAGTCTTCAGGGTTTGTGTAATTGCTAAACACTGTAGTTCTCAACTTTCATAAGACAAACCATCTTCAAAATTTATATATGAGATGAATAATTGAGCCTGAAAATTCGATTCTGACATTTCCTTTCCCTATCATAGACCTCTGAAGAGTTGTCTTAATCACATTTTCTGTAGTATCCAAAAATGGCATCCTTCAGACTTTTAAAAAGCAGAAACCACAGAAATATTTTACTGAAAGTGATCGCTTCAATTTGGTAACCATTTCCTCTGGGGCAGACAATTGTGCTTCTTTTACTCATGGAATAGATCCTGTAGAAATGGAGGAATCACATCAAGTTCTCTATGTCATCAGTGCTATAGAAGATTTGACTTCATAAAAAGCCTTTATGCTTTGTAGACAAAGGCTATTCTTTTTTACCTCTATAAAAGCTATCTTACCCAGAGAGTCACACAGGGAATGGTTGGGTGAGGCAGGAATGAACTGACTCATTGATATATCTCCCATGAACTCTCTGGATTGCTTTAGAAGGATGAATTTGAGCAGTTGAATGATTGTCTAAATTCCAAGGCAGGGAACTGGCTTAAGAACAACAAACACAATTTCGGCCCGCATAAAATAGAGGGCTTTCTGGGGATCAGAAAAAACCTGTTTTGCACAGGTGTTACTCCAATCATGATCCAGAGCTATGGAGAATTTCACAGTGTGTTGCCGATCTTGCCCTGAGACCACAGCTGTTCTAATTCAAGCCACCTCCCTACTCTATGAGGTGGTCTTGCATTGTTACACAGGCCCATTAAAATAGCAGGAGCAAAAGAAAATACAAGATATCAAAGCTCCTGCTTGTTTTGAGTGAGTAGTGGTACTTTTACTCCTGTAGTCAGGTTATGATCTGTTTAATAGGCCTTTGGAGAGGCAATGTACACTCTGAAAACCTCTTAAAGTAGGTCAAGGCATTTGTTTTAGTGGTTACCATATGAATGTTATACATGCTTTGAAGTTAAAGTAGAAGGCAAAATTAAAGAACACAAAAACGGATGCCCAGAAACCAAAATCCAGATTTTTGAAAATACAGATTTTTGACATTATCTCTCATGAAAAGTGATTTGGTCCTGAATGTTATTAAGCCATTTGGATACAAAACATTTTCTGCTACATTTGATTCTAGAGGTTAAAAAAATAAAAATAAAACATAAAAATTCTTTTTCATTAGTGAATTTATGTGAGAGTACATGGATCATTTAGTGCTCTGGTGAGTGTGGGTATTCTTGAGGCTTGGCATTCTGCCAAGCATCAGAGGCAGGTGATAAAATAAGGACCCAGTAGAGCTGACTGAATTTTAAGGATGTGTGGTTGCTTGGTCATGCTGCCTGGAATAATGCACCAAGGTAATCTCTGTGAACCAGATCTTCAAGAAAGTATCAACCATAGATAGCTTTTCCTTGATTATGCAAAACTCCTTGTTAAACTGTCATTTGGACTTTTAATTTGGACAATCTTGTCACCCTGCCATGGTTTGGATATGTTTCAAGTGTGTCCTCAAGGGTTTATGTATGAGAAGGTTGGTCCTTAAGGTGTCAGTGTTGGAGTGTAAAGACGTTATGAAGTAGGGCTCACTGGAAGGTCATTGGAGGCATTGATAGGTCACAGGCATTCATCTCCAGAAGGGCTTACTTGGTGGTCCCATGGAGTGTCTTACTTCTCATGGGAGTGAATTGTTGCCCTGTGCTCTCCTCCCATGATGCCATCTGCTGTGTGAGACACAGCCAACAAGACCTTCACAGATGGAGTGATCTGGCCTTGGGGCCTCTAGTTTCCCAAACCGTGAACTAGATAAATCTTTATTAATGAAAAGTTCCCAGCCTCAGATATTTTGTGATAGCAGTAGGAAAAAAACCAATCCGTATTTTATCCTAGGGAATTATTTCCAGCCTTAAATTCTTATATTCTGTGTTGGAGATTCTTATCTCCTCAGCTCTCTACTGACCTTTTTAATTTTCTCAATTCTACGCAAATTACTTCATAGTTACCTTTCTATATCACTGTATTCCAGTGATTTTTTTCTTATTCCCATAGTACTTTGCATATTATATTGTGGAAGAAATAGTAAATTCTTTGAAGGGGAGAAACTATTATATTCTGTTCTTTTTTATGCCATTATTACTGGAGATTGAATTTATGGCCTTTCCTTTATTTGACATTTTTCACTTACAGCTGGTGCTCTACCACTTGAATCATGCCTCTACTTGCAGTTTTTTGCTAGTTAACTGGAGCTTAATGTCTCTAAGATTTGTCTTCTCAGCTGGCCTTAAACAATGATCCCTTAGATCCTCAGATCAGCCTCCTAAGTAGCTAGGATTATAGGTGTGAGCCACCAGCAACAAGCTTATTATATTCTTATGTATCTTATGCTTCAAAATTTATCCATTACCTCCAAGATCACTCCTTATCATTTGCTTCTTTAATGTCACTTTAATGTAGCAACCATAAGTCAAAGCTATGTGTTAAAATCATGGGAAAATATTAATATCTGAGTTGCAATTCTAGGAGTTTTGATGTAATTGAACTGGAGTATTCCCTGGGTGTTTCTAATGTCTAGCTAAGATTGTGAGCCTTTGTCCTAATGCTCAATCAATACTAATCATGAGTTCACTTGGTTTTGCCCTCTGCCATTGTATAGCACTTTAGGGTTTTTTGCCATGACATTTATTTAAAATGATATATGTAATTATAATAATAATGGAAATAATACATATCTAACACTTGTCAGCTGCGAGGCACAACATATTTTATAATTTACCTACTTTTCCAAAACTGGCATGAGTTAAGAGCTAGTATTGTTCCCATTTCACAGATGAATAAATTCCAACATGAATGTTTAAGTTAATTGCTCCAGATTATAGGAGATGGCAAAGCTGAGCTTTCTACTTGGGAAGGTGGGCTCCAATCAGAACAACAACTCCTGATTAAAAAGAATTTTTAATTGCCAGAAAATAAACGGCATGTGGGCAAGACAGCAATATAACTTTTCTCTCACTGCCTTTATTTGTATGCCTTTGCCCAGAATGGTAAGAGAAAAGAAAGTTCTACAAAAGAGAGAAGAGGCAGATCAAAATACCCAGGAAAACATGCTTTTGGGGCATGGAAAACATCTCTGCCTGTACTTCTAACAGTGGTACTATTGACATTTTTGGCCAAGTAATTCTTTGCTGGATGTCTGAAGGGGTACACGCCTGGGCATTATAGGATGTTGAACAGTATCTATTGCTTCTACCTTCAGAAGCCAATAGCATAACACAATAGACTTCTAACATTTCTCAATGACTCCTCACTGAGAACCACTGTTCTCAATCAGACAGCTTTGAAAGGCATAGAAACAAACTTTCAAGTATTAGGATGCTGTGGTGCATAGTGCTAGTTTTTTTTAACAAAGAAAATATGTCATAATTTATTTATTCTACTGAGTGTTTTCATCTAAGTAATCAATTTGGGAATTCACACATGGATTCCAATAAGCATTGCTATTGCTATTTGAGATTGTGTTCAGAACATGTAGCACAATTTTTGTTTATTACCCAGAATAATAAATCATCCTTTGATGGTGGATTAATATTTAGAGAGTTCTAAAATATGTTTAGAACTAGATGTTGTGAAGCAGGTAGGCTGCTGATCAACTATGGAGGGTTTTGTGTTCTTTTTTTTAAACTTTAACATGTTTGTTTCATAAATTGTTATAGTCAGCAATGAGTTCAGACTAATATTTTGACTTGTGATGCTATTTGTAGATGTCCTTCCAGAATTTTCTCAAGAAGTACAATATTGTATAACTATTGATTATTATTATTATTATTTTATTTATTTATTTTTGTCGGTCATGGGGCTGGAACTCGGCCTGGGCACTGTCCTTGTACTCTTCAGCTCAAAGCGAGTGCTCTACCTCTTAAGCCACAGTGCCACTTCCGGTTTTCTAGTGGTTTATTGGAGTTCAGAGTTTCATGGACTTTTCTGCCCAGGCTGGCTTTGAACCATGATCCTCAGATCTCAGCCTCCTGAGTAGGTAGGATTACAGGTGTGAGCCACTGGCACCCAGCTCTATTGATTATTTTTTGCTTGCAAATAAGTTTTATTTTCTAAGTATCACATATCATGCATGTACTAAGAAGTTACTTGGCTGTACAAGTCAAGTGGAGGAGGAAAGGGGGAAGGGTTTCTAACAGGAATTCATTTTGAAAATGAAAAAATTTGTGGGTTGGCTAAGAAGAATTAGGAAAGCAATCTAGGCAGAGCAAGTGATTGGCCCTTACCTTTGGAGGTAAGAAGGAGTCACTTATAAAAGTTAGAGATAATAGGCAGGTATCCTAACTGTGTTGGTGAATCTTCTTTTGATAACACGTGTCTTAATCTGAGCCATATATTACTCTCATATTTTTCTCTCTGTTTCTCTCTGTCTCTCTGGGATTGAACGCATGGCCTCTCCACAGGATGGTTATAAATTCTCTATCCTCTTGCCTCTTTCCTGAGTAGGAGGATTGCAGGCATGAGCTACCAGGGTTAGCTTCAGAAACGTTTTTTTCCTTTCCTCTAAGATAGCTGCTTAACGTTTTGTACTAGGCCTATTAAATGAGACTCTCTGGGGACGGTGCCTCTATGTTTTCTTTTGGAAACCTTCACAAGATGAAAACCTTAATGCACAGGCATGTCTGAGAACGTATCTTATTAAATTGGTTCTCAGACATGCCAGTTTAATAAGATATGAACTTGATTGAATAAAGCAAAAAGAGCCTGCCTGTGTTTTCCATGACTCACAAGCAATCTTGGGCCAGGTCAGGCTTCTGAGGCATGGGAGTAATAACCTCATGCAATTTTGTAGATACCGAGATGATAATATTGATTTAACATCAGCGGATTCCCCCTCCATAAGGTTAAATAACGTGCTCAAGTTCATACAGCCAGTAAGCACAACCCTAAGGCATAGCCTCATGTTTTGATTTCAGTTCACTGTTGGTGCCAGGGAGCATCTCATAATAGGCGTAATGGAATTTGATAGTGAGTAGTGGTGCATGAGAGGCCAGAATAAGACAAATGGTGGTCTCAAAGTTGAGAGATTTCTGGAAAAAATGGAAAGAAAGCTGGAAACTGAATATCTACTGTGTTACGCTGTATCTCATCCTGGTTACCTAACACCCCAGCAGGTTACCAATGACCGAGAAGAATTCTGAAGCTCTACATGAGCAATAAGTTGCATAAGTCCCTCAAAAAGGAAGTGAAATTAGGACTTATAACTGCATCTGTATCCAGCCGCTGACTTCATTCTTCCAGTTAGTCTCTCATTTAAGAGCAATGTGTCCCCAACTGGGGACAAGTTTTTCCTCAAGGACATTTGGTAATATCTGGAGATATCTTTGGTTGTCACACTTGCCAGAAAGATGGAGGTTGCCACAGACAAAACTCAGATAGATATACTAGTTTTAAGTGTATAGAGCAACCCCAAAGCATTATCTAGCTCTAAGTGGCAATCATGCTAAGCTAAGAAATTCTGATCTAGAATGATGGTTGCAGTTCAGAAAAATAAAAACGAATGGAGTAATAGGCAAAAGGACTACAAACATGTATGTATTCGTTGGGTCTTAATTAAATCTACTAGAGCCCCCCCCCCCATCTTCTGCTTGGTAGTTATAGGAAACTTAAGATTTGGATCTCCACGTTGTTATCTAGTAATTGGCTTTCTCCTACTTTAACAGAGTGCTTATTTATAAAAGCCCTCCTTTAGGACCCCAAGTGGATTTGCTGTAAGACAGCCTTTGTACCAGTTTCTAACCACCTGTTAGGCTGAGGAGGCTTTATTTCCCACTGTTTCTTTCTTTTTTCCTCCTGAGTTTTATTATTATTATTATTATTATTTTCTTTTTTATGGCCCATTGAGTTCTTGGCAGATCTGTTAGACCTTTGCTCCAAGTTTTTCTTCTGGGCCTTTTGTTTGAAGGAGATGGATTCTTGTTTACGAGGGGCTGAGTAGAAACTACCCAGCCTAGAGGCCACAATAAGGTAGCCATTTTTAGTCATTTTCCACCTGGGCTGAATGTGAGCCAGAAGATAAGAGGCAAAACATATCCCATTATCAGGCCCCTAAGCCATTGACTCCTCTGATATCACCCACGGATACTCTTGTTTCAATGCCAGGAGGCCCACATACTCTGTTTGTGGTGGCTTGGAGCCAAAATCCAGGTGTGATATTCCAAAGAATTCTTGTAGAGGAGTTTTCAGCTGGTATTTTGTTTACCTACATTTTTGGCTAGTCTAAATCTCTTGGAAGCCAAAAGCTTACAGCACCGTAACATCTCTAGCTCTTACCATATCTGTCTATAAAATATGCATGAAGACAGACTTTGCACAATGTGTCTGCGGCCTTTGGTGACCCCTTTATTGCCTTTATCTTTCTGCAGGAAGTTCCATGAAACTCTGGAAACACCTATGTAGCTACTATTGCCCGTTGGAAATCTGGTCCTCACAGAGTGTCTGAGGTTCCTAACTAGAAAAATAAAAATCACAATCAAGGAATGTTGTTCTTGGGATTATGTCTTTCTTTTGAGCAGAATGGCCTTCTCAACTGTTTAATTTTAGGTAAACCATGGAGGAAGATTGTGATGAATCTACTAGTCATAAATGATGTTGTTCTCATCATTCTAGGAAAAGATTTAAAAGTAATTTCAGCTTGTATTTCAGTGTGCTTGGCTTTAGGGTAACAGTCTTATCCCAGATCTTCTTCTTTAGCCTCTTTGGGACTACCATGTTGTTTTGCTTGCTTTGGGTCTTGGCTGTGTGTTTTCTCTCTGGCAATGTGAATCTTCCTTTTGCTCTGCTCAGTGGCTGTTGCAAGTCTTATCTCAGGTCTGCCTTGGTTGTTGATTTCAGACCTCTTCTATCAGTATTGTTGACAGACTGTCTGGATCTTATTTCCATATGTGTAGAATGGGGATAAGGTTGTCTGGCTATTCCTCTCTGACCTCCACAGTCCCCTCATGAATCTGGAGGAGTTTTGTCTGCTCACTGTATCAAAGGAAATATTTGATACTTGTCAGCTGCATATAAACATATGCTGGATGGGTAAATAAACATTATGTTAACCTCTCCATTTCTAAATCAATTAATATGCTCCTTTCTGAGAATGTTGCACTTTAAACTAGTCTGGTTTTGGTTCATTTGGATGAAATAGAAATTTGACAATACTTCTGCCCTGACTTGCTTCTGGCTCTAGGCTATGCAAATTTCAAAAAAGCACAAGGACTAGACTCTCACAGATTTTTTCCATGACAGTAGAGAGAGAAACCTTTCAGAGTACACAGTGTTTTTTCCTTAGTATAGTTTTAGTTGTTTGTTTGTTTGTCTGTTGAGACAGGGTCTTGCCCTGTAATCCTTGAATTTGAAATCTTTCTGTTGCTTCCTTTTATGGGATCATAAGTACATGCCACCATGCTAAGTACTGCTATGGTTTTAGTGCAAAGTGCTTTTTATTATTATCTCTCTATTTTTATTGTGATTAAGTGATTACACACATTTCACAAATTTCATAGTCATGAGAGATAGAGATACTTAGTTAAAGTCACAAACACATTCTAACCTTCATGGGGAAAATTGTCTTTATCATGATTACCTCTATATTTTAAGGGAAACTTATCTAGTCTTTTCTTATTCAATTGTTTACGATTTATATGAAGAAGAGCAGTGGATATGGAATGTAGGGTCTTATATTGTATATTTCCTGGTGACTTCAAAACAGATTTGCAGCCCAGAGGAAATGGAGGCTTTACAGTCCATACTCATCTCCTAATTCATTAATATGATACACCCACATGCATGTACATATGCCTTTTGTCATGATTCCTTATTGCACTACAGTTTTATCTCAGATAACTTGAGTCTTTACATATATTTAAATAATTCAGTGTTAAATTTTCATCTCTGAATACCTCTACAATTAAAAATCAAAATGTAAGGATGTTTTCTGACAATGATGATCTGCATAGTTATGTGGCTAGCACATGAGACTTGTGACTTGACATTTTTGAGAATTTTCAAGTTTAGATGTTTAAAAAGCCAGGAAGGTGGCTGGGAATGTTCCTAGTGATAGATTGCTTGCCTAACATGCATGGATTCTGGATTCTGTCTCTCAGTACTATATAAACAGACAAAGCCAGAAGTGGCACTGTGGCTCAAGTGGTAGAGCACTAGCCTTGAGCAAGAGAAGCTCAGGGACAATGCCCAAAGGCCTGAGTTCGAGCCCAGGACACACACACACACACACACACACACACACACACACACACACACACACACACACACACAGAAAAAGCTGGGAAGGTGCATTGATTATGCTCTATCGTATCTATACCTGGAAACTGTATCTGGATTTTTGTAATAAAATCTATTATGTTCACACTAATGGAGATTAAAACAAAGAATATAAAAAGTCTTATGAAAATCCTGGTCAGATTTTTCCACCAAATGAGCTCAAGTTAAGTCACTGAGTTGCCACTAAATCAGTTTAAGAAAGAAAAAAAAAAGCTTTAGATGGTTCTGGATATTTGAATTACAGATAAGGAATTGTAGACTAGCATTTCAAAACTACAGTTAGCATTATTTATTTTTAATAGAGATTTTTTTCCATTAATGGAGAAACCTTATTTTAGTAAGTGCCTTGTAGAGAAGAGCGAGTCTCTTGTCCTGGCATAATTTTTGCTTTTTGCTCTATGGCAAGCGGACATTATTTTTGTCACAGTCATGTGAAAATCAGTTCTATGTGTTTCTTGCATTAGACTGTAACGATGGCTTGAATTCCACTAGAGGGCAGTTGGGCCTTATCTCAGTGGACTTCATGGTTAACAGATTTGGTCCTGTCATAATTGATAAACTTTGCTATTGATCACCACTCATTGTTTCTGTTTCACGCCTCTGCCCCTCATGACATCACGGACACCTCTATGTGTGGGTGACCCCATGTTTACATTTCTGGCTGAGTTGTTCCTTCTCAGCTTCTACTTAGCCTCTCTAGTAGGCTGTTTTAAAGACCACTCCATCTTGACAGGTAAAGACTGGCTGCTTCCCTGCCTGTTCTCCACCCCCAGTTCTTCTCATTGACATGAGACTCGGTGAAAGTCACCACCATCCACTCTCTCTCTCTCATGAGCCTAAGAACCCAGTATTGATCCTTGACACACTTTTTCTTATGTTAGTCTTTACAAATCCTCTTTATGTTTGGTGCAAACATTGCTCACGATCTGTTGCATCTCCACCTCTTGCTTCCACTTTCCTTTTCCGTGGCTACTAGTCACCTCATTGGTGTCCCACTCGGACATGCCTCTCCTCGCTTCCAGATTTCCTTTATTCTTTCAATCAATCTCAGTTCCTATCCTTGTCCATTCGCACCTGCTATTATGGAAACATGTAAAAGGCAGCCTCCTGAAGATGAGCATGGCCAGACACAAGAGAGGGGTGAGGGACATCAGATACACAAGTGGCCCTCAATTTCTATGGTTCTTATATGTATAAATTTCCCTTACCATGAGTTATTTAAATGATACCAAAACAAAAGTATCAACCACCTTCACATAACACTTTGAGAGAGTCTAGTGACTAAGAAGAAAACCAACCAACCAACAACAGATGAAAAAACAACATGAGTGTGTTTTTACTGATGGAGCCAAGCATTTATTCCATTTGTATTTATTCCCAGTCACTATTACAAGTTGAATGAAGTTAGTGTGTAAGGTAGATTAGGATTAGCTCATAGATGGGAGAGGGAGAAGAAAGAAAACAAAGGAAGAAAAGGAGATTTGCATTTCATAGATGTGTATATTTTTATATATGCCATCATAATTTTTTTAAACAACAAAAATGAGAAACATTACTAAGTTGCAGTCACTAAAGCAGTTAGTAAAGTGCCTTAGTATAGCCCTGAAAGACAAGAACATACTTAGCTTGAACTTGTTTGCCTTGCTCTGATGCTTCCTTCCTCTGCATAGCACTGTGTCCTCCATCCAGTATTCAACTATACATGCATTCATGCACCTACGAAAGGGAAAGGAGGAAAGGATGCAATGCACTTGGAATCATGTCCTAATTGAAATTGGTTTTTCTCCTCCAAGTGACACAGAAGCCTTTCAAAATAGATGATATGTCTTCCTCATTCTTTATCTTTGCACTTCACTTATTGACATACTATCATTTATTTACATTTCCGTTGGTAATGAGCATCTAGTTTTTACATTTCTTTTTCCAGTTATAAATTAGACTTTAGTGGGTCCTCTCCTTTTGCATACATAGTAAGTTTTTTTTTTCATATGAACTTTTCAGCATGGAATTGCTAGGGCTGGCAGTTCTAACTCAGTGGTGAAGCAATTACCTTCAGCATGCACAAGGCTCTAGGTTCACTCTGCAGTACAAAATAATAAATAAACAAATGAATATATAAATTATTGTCTTGGACATTATTTCCATAATAATGAGTAAAAGTGAGTTTCTTTTTATGTATTTAGTGATTATATGTATACACACACACACATACACACACACACACACACACACATATATATATATATGTATATATATGCATTGCCCCATTTGTTAGGAAATGGAAAGACTTGGAAAAAATTATATTAAGTGAGGTAAGCCAGGCCCAAAGTAACATAAGTCCCATGGTTTCCCATGGGTTATTTGCAATAACTAGTATATGTCTGAGACAAGCAGAAAAGGTCAGATAAGTTGATGTTAGGTGAAATGAACCCCAAGATAAGTATTCAAATGTTTTTTTTCTTGCTATTGTTTCTAACATGTTTATAAGATATTTCTTTGTTGCTTTATATGTCCCTCCCCCATGGTATAACCCCTGTTTTCACTGTATTTGATGTTGGTATAATTTGTGGAGGGGAAGGGAAAAACCAAATTGTTTAAATAGGAATACAGGTGGACCCATTGCAACAATGAGATGTACAAGACATTATGTCGAAAAATGAACTTTACAACTTTGGCGGGGGGGGGGGGGTGTGAGGTGGAGGGTGGGGGGGTGGGGTGGGAGGGCAGTGGGGGGGATGGGAGGGAAGGGATGATAAGGGGAAACAAAGAAGGAGGCAACAATGCTTGATAAGAAATGTACTCATTACCTTGCTCATGTAATTGTAACCCCTCTGTATGGTATTTTCACAATAAAAAAGTTATTAATAATAAAAAATAAACTTAAAAAGTTTAATTTAAAAGAGGACTCTTTTGAGTCATTTGTTCAATTTAGCCATCAGCTGTTGTTTATACACTGTTTGGGCACAATGCTAGGTGTTGGAGCAGAGTTGTACCTTGTGGAATCCCTGCCCTCTTATGGGTGGGATGTACAGGGGAATGTGGATTTACAAAGAAAAAAAATGTGTAAGCTATTACAGCTGTCATGGGAGACATAACTGCCTATTTAAGAGTAGAATACTGAGTTGTGGGCATTGCTTATCAGTCATCTCAGGCAGAGAAAGATTTAAAATAGCATATGAATGACCACATCTCCTCCCTGGGTCATCACCAAATAGTGGAATGAGTGTATGGACCCCAATCCCATCCATGGCGCTCCGTTCTCAGGTCCTAATCACCTCTTTCCAAAGGCTAATACTATCAGGCGCTAGGATTTTAATATACATTTTAGAGGAACACAACTAATTAGACTATAACTTGACTTTGAGCATGTGTTAAATAATCTTGTCTTTAAAATTGATATTGTACAGTGTAACTATGAATGACAACACATGCTAGCAATTAAAAATTTTATTCGATAATAGTAAGTAGCAACAGCAAATTAAGATTCTACGAGAAATCTAGAGACTACAAAAGAAAGGATAATTGTTTCTCATTTAGAAACTTCGTTAGCACCATTTACCCTTCCTGCCTTCCTGCCTTCCTGCTTTCCTGCCTTCTTCCTTCTCTCCCTCCCTCCTTCCCTCCCTCCCTCTCTCTCTCCCTTCCTTCCTTCCTACCTTCCATCTTCCCTTCCTGTCTCTCTTTCTTTCTTCCATTCTCCTCCTCTAGTATTGTTTCTTTTACTATATGTTCAATTGCAGTGTACTCATTCAACTATATAAAGCCCTTTGACAGCTTCCCAGTTTATTGAACTTTTTTTTTTTTTTTTTGTCAGTCGTGGGGCTTGAACTCTGGGCCTGGGCGCTGTCCCTCAGCTCTTCAGCTCAAGGCAAGCGCTCTACCACTTGAGCTACAGCGCCACTTCCTTATTGAACGTTTTAAAGCAGCCATACACAAACATTTGCAGACAGAGTTTCACCAAGAGAGTCCCATCACCAAGAGAGATTAGGCAGTGTTACTGCATGTTACTTAGGTGAGGAGGACACTCTTCTGGAAGGTCTACATTCATGAGATTTGTGTCATTTGAATCAGGGACGTGTTTGAACACATCAGGACTGTGGTTAATTAAACAGAATTATACATATCTAAATGTATGTGCAGAGGAGGGCTGATATTTGTGTGTCTTTGTGGAAAGTTACAAAACTCAACCTGCATAGAAGTGATAACACTGATTCTATTCTTTCTTCAAGTGGAAAGGAACATGGGGAGATTCAGATGGACTGAGAGTGAGTTCTCATAGGTTTAGGTAGGCAGAATAAGTGGTTTCATTTCCTTTAACACAAATGGGCTAGAAGGAAAATGAGGTGAGCAGGATTATCGAGTAAGAACAGAGAGGCCCAAGATATCTTCTTCTGCACTGTAACTGTGCTAAGAAAGGCCTGAGATGGAGGAAGGGTATCAGACGTATGATAAAGCATTAACATCTGTTAGTGCAAGAAATGACTTATAGGTTGTGAGACCAAAGGTGCAGTGATATTATTTTTCTGTGAAAAATAGAAACCCCTATATGTGGGCATCTAATTTCATGAGTCAAATGGATTGAATGGCCTTATAAGTACTGCTTTGGTTAGAAGACAACTGGTCTGGAAATTGTCTTTGTTTTTAATTGGACTGTACATGGATTGGGAAGGAAACTATCAGTGTAGGTACGGGAGGACTACAACAGCAAGGATATTCCCAAGGATGTGGCACCTTAAGACACCACCACCGAATCTCACAAGGTGGACACTGAAGACAAAGATAAACTGTGACCGCCATCTTGTGGTGGGATCATCCATACCAAGTCAGATTGAATGAGATGGTGGCCGAGGGAGAAAGATAGGGGAGTTAAAACGTGTATGTGTGTGTGTGCGCATGATACACACACATTTTCTTACTTGAGGATTCTGGTAGAGACTTTAGGAGAAAGAGAGAGAAAAACCTCCCTCAGAACTATGTTCCCAGAAGAGAGTTCTATTACCTAAACCTATAGAACAGTTCTTCTCTTCATTTGATGTGGGTTTCTTTAGTGTAGAGAGCTAGGAGTTGTTTTGAGGTAGCATTGGTCTAGCCCCTGCTTCTGGATCCCTTAGCTTGGGAAGATATTTTCTTCACACTTCAAAGAGCTTATACTGAAGAGCACAAATCCAATATTTATTTTTCCACAATATCCCATTGTATACAACAACATAGCACATTTGTTTTCACAATATTTAATTAGATTTCCCAGAAATGGGAAAGCTATTTGATTTTTTAAAATGGAGTTACTATCAGTCTGAAACCCAAGAGTCTTTCCAATAGTTTAATACAAACCAGTCATACTAACTTAAATTAATGTGTTCAAAGAAGAAATAATACTGATAAAAGAAGCTTTTGATAGATTGTGGACAGCACCCAGACTAACAAGATGACATTTTGGTGAAAGCAAATAAGACATGATATCAAAGGGGATTTTTTTTCTTGAAATGTTTAAAACATAGTTTGCTTTTCACTTGGCAGCACAACAACAACAACAACAAAAGTAACCATGTGGCCACTTTTCACTTTTGCAAAAAATTCTTTACAGATGCCTGTCTAGTTTTTCTTGGATAGCTTTAGAGCACCGACCCTGCATTCATCTCGTGAAAGTTTTCCTCCATGTCCAACTGAGTCTTGTTGATCTTCGGAGTGGGTGAGGCACACCTTGCCTTCCAACTGGTCCAGAGTTTTAGTTATCTAGAATGTAGCTTGCTCTGGAATGTCTCTGGCTGGAGGCTCTGTCTTCCACTAACTAGAACCTCGGAAGACAACAGCATTCTACCTTTCCAATACTCAAGCAGGAAGATGATTAGACTGAAAATTTGGCAGGAGTACTTAGGACAGTGCCTGGCATATTTAGTTGTTGAGTAAATGCTACCACACAGGAGAGTCTAGCAGTGAGACTCAAATCTAGGGTTACACTGGCATTCTTAAATAGATACATATCTCCTGTCTCTGAAAGATGTCCCAAACTTGATTTTATGATCAGTTGGAGCCAGATAATTCTTGCTCCTTGGGTCACTAGCCTATGCATTGTAGGATGTTTCACATATCCCTGGACTCCAGCCATGAGATGTGAGTGGCATGCTCTAATTGTGGAAAACCAAAACTATTTTCAGGTACTGACATTTGTCACTTACAGAACAAAAAAAAATCACCCCCAGTTGTGAATAATTTTCCTAAACTCTGCATGATTGTTAAGAAGAGAGCTGGCAGCAGAAAGCCATGGACTGTGGTAGGAACACTATGGAATTGCTTTTCTAACCAATAATACAATCCTTGCCTACAATGTCCTCTAGGAAGATTAACCATGAGCATTTTAGCACCAATGTTTTACAGAAATTTGAGAGCAGCTGGGTGGCAGTGGCACATGCCTGTAAGCCTAGCGACTCAGGAGGCTGAGATTTGAGGATCATG
Source organism: Dipodomys spectabilis (assembly GCF_019054845.1). Lineage (NCBI taxonomy): Eukaryota > Metazoa > Chordata > Mammalia > Rodentia > Heteromyidae > Dipodomys > Dipodomys spectabilis. The sequence continues at coordinate 14,601,330 of NW_024870815.1, read as the reverse complement.
GTTCCAAGCCAGCATGGGCAGGAAAGTCTGTGAGACCCTTATTTCCAATAAACCACCAGAAAACCAGTGGTACTATGGCTCAAGTGGTTGAGCTGAAGAGCTGAGGGACAGTGCCCAGGCCCAGAGTTCAGGCCCCATGACTGATCAAAAAAAAAAAAAAAAAAGAAATTTGAGAGCAAAATGATGAGCACTAAAGATAAATAATAAGCAATAACCTAGGTAAGAGCACCTTTTTACCTTTTTATTTTAAAGAGAAGGACAATCTCCTGGGAGTCATATAGTTACTTGTAAGAAAGCAGGCATCCAAGAAACCATGCAATGTAATGGGTAAAAACCTGAAAGGAAATCAATAGATTTGTCCTTGAATCCTGTCTTGGCTGCTATTTGTGGCCTATAACTCTCTTTTTGGGTGATAATAAGGGTGTACTCAGTTCCTTGTACTCCCAGGGTGTGAAGAGAGTATGCATTAATATATCTAATCAATAGACAATTATTCCCCCCACCCCCGGCCCCCACTGTGTAATTTTCAAAAGAGGATCTGGGGCTTGAAGGGGATAATATAAAAATCAGAGATGTGGAGATTAGGGGTATAGGAATGACATGGTTTAAGATGAGGTAAATGGAGTTTGTACTATAAGGAAATCAGAAAATATAAGTTAGGAAGGCCATACAAGTTTGCTGCTTTTTTCTGTGTGTGCATGACTGTGGCTCAGTGGGTCACAGCTGTCATGCTAGCAGGCTTCCCCTAGCATCTCAGGGAGGAAGGCTGATTCAGAACACCCTCTCTACAAAGTATGAAAGTCACAGGTAACTGCTGGCAATGGGCACTGTTGGGTATGTGTGGGAGTTTTTGTTGTGCATTCAGCAGCTCATTTGACTTCATAACCTTATTTTGCAGATAGATATCTCAAAACAGTCCACAGATATGCCTTATGGGAAGCCCATGTCATGATTCATTGGCTATAAAACATAAACATGGCCTGGAAGATTTTGATATTAACTAGCACAGAAACTAGGGCAAGACAAGTCTGCCTGGATTTTGAATGATTGAAGATTTTTTCAGCCATTTTGTGTTTGCTAAAAGAGCAAACCCAGTTTCTGAAGCAGTACCCTTACTTTCTCAACATGATGTGTATTTGAAAGGAAATTCAATCCATATGTTTTTGATTAATTTTATTTAAATCATCAAAATATTATTTCTGAAGAGTTGTTTGATGTCTAAGAAGTATTTAAGCCTTTTGAATAATTTAAAAAATATACATTTTTTTCTCTTTAACACAGGAAATCACTTCTTAAAGAGTTTAAATGGGTTTGGACACAAATGAGATTCAGACTTGAAATCCTGACCCTGTAAGATTAAGGAAAGTTTGAAACTTGCCAAAATAGACTCTTCCATTCCTCCCTAAAACTCACTACCTTCTGATATTATATTGTCAGCAGAAATGCTTGGGAATGGTTCAATGAAGTAACATGTTTTCCCCTCAGTTGTAGGGTTCACAACCTCAGTAAACTTTGACTCCCCTCTCTCTTTGCAATGGTCTTCATATCAGGAAAATCATTACATTTTCTGCCTCTTCCTCCTGATTTTCATCGCCCTTTGCCTCCTTCCTGCTTTTACCACTGCAGACCTAGATCATAGCATTTATCATCTAGCTTGCATCCTCATTAGTCTATCTAGTCTCTCCTTGTACCAATCAAAAGTGTGGCTGCCCAGGTTGCTGTCTTTTATTTTTTCATTAAAATATTCATTAAATCTTTACTAAAACCATTCCCTTTTCACTATAGAACCTTTCCTGATTCCTAAAACCCCAGGGATTCTCAAGTCTGTATTTGATGGTTCTCTGCACTCACTGGCTCAGTGTATCCTTTCAAATGCATTAGTTGTATCAGAGTGACTTGGTTGTTGAGTGGAACACAACAGTTTTACATAGATCCCAGATGTCTTTCTTCCTCTTCCTAAGAGCCATTCTGTCTCACCTACTTTCAGATGCTTTCTGCCTGAGAAATCATGCCTTCCTTAGAGTTCTTACACAACCTTGTCTCTCTGAGCTGATGTGTGCTCTTATGCTACCGCATAGAATGCTTTATTTCATATCTTTATGTCTCGCTTCCTTACCTGGGGTAGACATGTAATTCTCCAAAGTTGTTCTCCAAGTCGCCCACTGTCTACACTGAGAACCTGTGGGAACTGTTATTTCTTAGGTTCCCCCTTAGATCGCTGGATCAGAAATTCTAAGGCTGAAGTTAACAAGCTCTCCAGTTGATCTGAATGCAAGTTCAAATTGAAAACGCAAAGGTCAAAAGCAAAAGGCAAATCTTAGATTTCTTTGCATTCTCCACATTGCCTAGAAAAGTTGAAATGTAAAAGTTACTGAAATTCTAAATAACTTGAAGGCTAGTTCTCAATGACATACAAAAAAAGAAAAAGAAAATGTTAAAAATTTTTTTAATGAAAATTTATGACATAAAAATCTACTATTCCTTACTGACTGGGAGATTAGATATGCTTGAAATGTATTTCTTCTTTTTTCTTTTTGAATTCTTAAGGATTGTAATGTGTCTCAGCACGGAGTAATCAGGTGGTTGTGCTTAATGCATTGTGATTCCAAACTCTAAATCTGTGGGTTTGTTGGTGATCTTTCTCCCCTCTTTGAAGGTTGTGTGCTTCGTGACCATATATGGATGTGGAGGATACTTCTTTTATTTTGAATTAAAATCCTTTATGAGAGCTTTGAGTTCTCAAGTGGATATGAATGTTGGCATGAAAATTAAAGATAGTGGCATACCTTGTTCAGCCACTCTGGAAAGCAGTATGGAGGTTCCTCAAAAGACTACACATAGAGCTCCCCTATGACCCAGCAATCCCACTTCTGGGCATTTACCTAAATGATCACAAACAAGGCCATACTAAGGCTACCAGTGAAACTATGTTTATTGTAGCATTATTTACCATAGCTAAGATATGAAACCAACCCAGATGCCCCTCAGTAGATGAATGGATCAAGAAAATGTGGTGTATATACACAATGGAATTCTATACTTCCATCAGAAAGAATGACACAGTCCCATTTGTTAGGAAATGGAAAAACTTGGAAAAAATTATATTAAGTGAAATAAGCCAAGCCCAAAGAAACATAGGTCCCATGGTTTCCCTTATTTGCAATAATTAGTATACATATGGGATAATCTTATCAGGTGAGCTGAAAAGCTTAAAAACCACATACAAATGACCATATAAGATGATGCTGAGTGAAATGAACCCTAAGATATGGACACAAGAAGTTTGTCTTTATTGTTATTGTTTTCAATGTACCATGTGATTTTATTTTGTTGTGTTTTTTTTGTTTCCTTTGTATGTTCTTTCCCCTATGGCATATCCCCTGTTGTCACTGTTCTTGATTTTGGTACCCTGCATCTTGTATATACATATGTCTAATCTGGGGAGGGAAGGGGAATAACAAAATGTTGAAACAAGGACACAGGATGTGGGAGGTGGGGGAGGGAAGGGGTAGTGGGACAACAACAAGGAAGGAAGGGAAGGGGTAATAATGATTGACAAGTAATGTAGTCATTGCCTTACTCATGTAACTGTAACCCCCCTGTACAGCATCTTAACAATAAAATAAAATAAAAAGATAGTGGCATACAAAAAATTGGTTCTTTGGGTCTAGCTATCTATACATCGATTGTACATATATATGTATATACTCTTCCCATCAAACTGTACAGTTTTCAAGTGATGAGGTAAGCCTTAACCCAATTGTATGTTTTCCAAACTTCTGAAAGTTGTACAGTTACTATATGATGAACTGTTTGTAGTCCCTAGAGCAAGCTCTTAGTTACTCTGACCTAGTCTGAAAGTACTTGCATACACTAGCCAGGGAGCTATTAGGAAAGCCAAGGAGCTAAGACACTACTTTAGTTTCCACTAGTAATAGTCAGTGAGCCTGTTTTTGTTGTTGTTGTTTTTGTTTGTTTATATGTTGAGACAAGGCCTCCCTATGCTTCCCAGGCTGGCCTTGAACTCACCATCCTTCGCCCGTTAGCCTCCTGTGTGTTAAAATTATAGGTATAAACCAGCATGCCTGGTGCAAGTCGCTTTGTTAATTAAGGTTAGTCACTGTAGTATTGGAGAAAAAGTTCACGCTTGAAGTCAGATAAATGTGGGTTTGAATTCAAATTCTCCATCTCTATCTTCTCCTTCAAACTTTGAACTTTTTGATGGCTGTTTCTAATGTCTATCTGTCCCACGGGCTTGTTGAAAGAGGTTTGATGATACATGTGAAATAAAATATTCAATGTAGATTCTTAGCAGATGGAATTATTATTGTCAGTCTCTGAAAATTAGTGCTTGTATTTCTTTTATTTTGAATCTCAAAGACATAACTCAAATGAAGTCACCCATCCCTGGCTTTTAAAACTTTACAAAGCTCTGCTTTTAATTGTTCTTTTCTAATAGTCAGTGTGTTGTGTTGACCTAAAGTATTTTGATGCATTTTTTTTCTTTTGCCTTTCTTCTCTTCATAATTGAAGCTGTACCACTGGAGTTTCCATAAAGCAGGTGGGTAGCTACATTAGCATTGTCATTTATTCAGAAGTCAAGTCTGTCTGGACGTTTCTTCTTTCATTCAACCAGACTTATTGAATGCTTACTGTCTGCCAGACTCTAGGGATGCACAAATATGCACAGGGAATAGTCTGAAGTAAAAAACTTGTTGTGACTAGAATTAGCCTATTGTCCAACTGTCTCTGTAAACTCAGACTTTGGAGTTGTTGAAGCAGGTATATGCCTACATGGTGAGATTTTCCAAGACTAAATAACAGGACATTTTCCCCAGGTGTTTATAGTATACCTTATGTTTCTTCCATGAGATTCAGCGTTTAGTTAAGACGTTGGTTTTCTGTTCTCTGATGAAGAATCTATGTGAGAAGCTATGTGTTTCTCCTGCAACATTCACTGAATTCACTAGCAAAAATTAACTTAACCAGAGTAGCAAAGCTATACTCAGTAAAGAATAAGGAAAAAAGAAAATAAATTCAAAACATTTATTCAATTTGAAGGGATTATCTGGAGAAAAGGGCCAGGACAAAGGTGGCCATGTGAAAGGTGGAAGGCCTTGGGCACTTGGGTCTGTGATAGCTGCTGAGATGGACCCTAGTGAGTCTCACTTTCTGTTAGTCCTCTTGTGTTGTCCTTCCTTATTGTGCAAACAAAAGGACATTGTGGAACTGACTCCCAAATGGGACTTTATGTGCTACTTCTACCCTACCCATGCTAGGAGTGATACAAGCCCAAGCATTCTGGGAAAAGTCAGTCATCGTGTTACAAGGATGCTCAAAGAACCCCATGATGAGTTTCTTGTGGGGAAAAACAACCTTCGCCAACAACCTAGCACTAGTAAGCAAGGAAATGGATTATATTGGAAATGGATTATCCAGAAATCAGGCTGCTGTCAGCTGATTATAACCTCAGCTGGTATCTTAACTCCCACTTCATGAGAAATCTCAGGGCAGAACTATTTTTATAAATTACATCAAAATTCCTGGTCCACATAAACTGCAGAACAATGTGTGTTTACTGTTTTTAATCACTGAGTTTTTGGATGATTATAATAGATAGCACATAGCATAGCAGGAGATGGTGGATTACTGTAAAATAATATCAAAATTTAAAAAGGAGGTATATAGAGAGAAGAGTAGAAGCTACAGACAGACATTTTCTTTACATTTTTGCTAAAAGCCAGCACTGTTGGTTATATAAAGAGTATACACTGTGTAAATGGTATCAGGCAGGGAGCAAATGAATTCAATACCCAAATTCTTACAGTTCATGGAAAAAAGAAAAAGTCAAAATAACGGGTGCTAGTTTGGCAAGGACTTCTGAATATGAAGACTTTAGAAATGGAGCTATTTCTCAATACTATGCAAACTTAAAATTTTTTTTACTTGAGTAAGTACTAGATTTAATCAATAATAGGATCATAGTAATTTAGGTTGAAGTCTCAAGAGAGATTTCAGTCCTTCTCTTCCCCCCCCCCCCCCCCCCCCCCCCCCCCCCCCCGCCATGAGACTCTAGTTAAAAGCTACCAAAAACGATATCTCACCTTTTACAAGTCAGTATTCCAGGGCAAGCAGCAGTTTCAAGGCTTGCCCAAGGGGTTCACAACATTTAAACAAAAGGGGCTTCTTCTAAAATTATCTCTAACTTAATTAAACTATGAATTGCTTTTGTACCTTCAGGACCTAACTGGCATATGAGCATTTTAGTTAAGAAGGCTTTATGTTGAGGATTTAAGAAAAAATAGAAAACTATTTTTTTCAATGCATCGTTTCATCATCATTGTCAACTTTTTAATGTGTTTTCACTTGGGAGAGAATACGAGTTTCTCTGGAAAGGGGGAAGGCAGGAAATCAGTAGTGATTCATACTACTTTTTCACATGCTTCTCCAGCGAGTTTTATTCACAAATCTGGGTCCACTTGTATAACAAAAACATTAAACAAGGATATTTAAACTGCGTCTTTTTATTAATCATGTATTTGGTCTTGTAAATAATACACGCAAGTACATCCTTGTTACGTCAGTTGGAAAGCAGTGACTAAGTAGCTGTTTAACTAGGAGGCAGGCATATCTTGAAATTCCACATGTACTTCTTTGAGCTGTATGTTTTCTCTTGGACTGTTTAATTTGTTTTAGACAAATCTTTTACATTGTCAGATTTGTAAAAATTGAGTTTTAATTTTCATGACCTGTTCTATCTTCCTTTGCACTTAAAGACCATTTTTAGGATGTGGAAGATAGTTTCACAATAGACTTTTGAAAGAAGAGCACATTTACTTGAAAGAAATGTGATTTGTTAAGTCTGTTGATATCACTAAGAAAAGTTCTGCTGTAGCTTTGCTTTCAGCCTAATTCCTTCTCTTTTTTGGTTCTATTACAGTGAGGTAATTCTAGGTTTGTAGAGTCTTTTGTGATAGAAATGTCTGTGACCACACAGACATAGCATAAAATTTCCAGGAATAAGGAAAAGAGAAAAAGTACTGCTTTTGGATTTGAGAATTATTGTGTCTTTCATTTTCAGTGAAAAAAATGCCACTTAGCATGTTTCTTCTAATTTTGATGACCAAAATACAAGATGTGCATATAAATTGTGAATCAAAGTGGATGAGGAAAAGAATAAAATTTAAAAAGCAATTGTAACAAGTAATGAAAAATAGCTTGAAGTTGAGGATACCAAATACATGAACAGTGTATTAATGTAAGTAAAATATGAAAGTTCAATGGGGCTGAACAAGTTCAACAATGAGTAGAGAAGTATGCAAGTACCCACTAGTACACCTAGAAACTTTTTTCTATGAAGGTCCAGATAATAATATTTAAAGTCTGGAGACCATAAGCATCTCTACCACAGCTCAACTCAACTCAACATAAAGCAGCCGTAGATTGTATGGTGCATAGATCTGGCTGTATTCCAATAAAACTTTATTTATAAAATCAAGTTATAGATCAAACTTGGCTGTGGCTATAATTTGCTGATTCCTATTCCTTACTATAAAATACTTTTTTATTTATTTGTAGGTGAATGAAGGACATAATGTCTTAAAGCAGCTAAGAAGCATTTATACAATATTGAATCCTTAAATAAGAGTATAGGGATCAGGGGCATATTTTTTGGTTTTGTTCTGAATGAAGTCAGCTCAAGTTTACACTATATTGAATATATATTTTGCTAGCACCAGAGAATATCTTACAAACAAAGCCAGTGTCTCTGGAAGAATTGATTTTGGTTTTAGTGACTATATTATAGAGTCTTGTAAATTTCTTTCATAGTTGTGTTAGCCTTCCAGGAAGAGTAGCTAGTTTATCTCCTATTTGGGGAGATTAGGTCCAATTTTTATCCATCTCAGTGTAAACCAGTCTCTTTTCGATACTGAGATCCTAGAAGGGTGATGGGTGGGAGGGGAAATCTGCATCTGCACCTAATAGGACTAAAAGGTCTAATCCCACCTCTTCTCTCCTCTACACACCAGGTAGGATGGGAGTAAAACGCACATTAAAGAAAACTCAAAAATGAAATAGAAAGTTTATTAAGGCAATACAGCTGCTAGACAAGGTAGGACATGACTGTAATCCCAGCACTGAGGGGGCTAAGCCAAGAGGGTGATAAGCTGGTGGCTCACGCCTGTAATCCTAGCTACTCAGGAAGCTGAGATCTGAGGATCACGGTTCAAAGCCAGCCCAGATAGGAAAGTCCATGAGACTTTGATCTCCAATAAACCACCAGAAAACCTGAAGTGGCACTGTGGCTCAAGTGGTACAGTGCTAGCCTTGAGCCGAAGAGCTGAGGGACAGCGCTGAGGCCCAGAGTTCAAGTCCCATGACTGACCAACAAAATGCACTGTTTCATGCTAAATGTATTCCTGTGTCCTAAGTCTTTGTTTCTTCAGTTTCTTCTGGGATACCTCTTTCTTCTCTATGCCCTCATCTTCTGGTTAAGAGCAATTTGTTCCTTTTCAGTAAGGATCATCTCAGTGTGGCAGGAGGAGCTCATAGATGTGTTAATCTGACATAAGTTGTATAAGCTTTGTAAGTTCAGCAGTGTCTCATAGGTGCTTTGTTCACCAGGATGTGTTCAGTGACCAGAGTCTACATCTAAACCCTTCAGTTCAGTATGACTCTCTGCCTTCTTAAGCATACATACATAATAGAAATTCCGCACTCTATTTGGGCCACTGACCCTGTGTCCAGCCCTAGTATTTGGCTTGGGCACACCAGCCAACTCCACCATTCTAAGGTAGGAATGGCACACATTGCTTCTTTAAAGTGAGTTCTGTTAGATACTTGGTAGCTTTTTGGATATGCATACCCTTGATGGCCTGTGCTATTTTTCAGGTGTTTTTTTTAATTATTGTGAAAATACTGTACAGAGGGGTTGCAATTACATGGGCAAGATAATGAGTACATTTCTTATCAAGCATTGTTGCCTCCTCCTTTGTTTCCCCCTACCATCCCTTCCCCTTTCCACATCCTTACCCCCTACATCCCCCTACCACCACCCCTCCCCCCCATCCCACCAAAGTTGCAAAGTTTGTTTTTCGACATTCTTAAAGTGAATTTGAAGATTTGAACTCATTGACTTGCATGGCTTTGTGGGGTTTCTGGGCGAAGGGAGTAGCAAACCATTTTCACAGTGATCTCAGGCTTCTTAGGAAAAAGGAAACATAGTCTTCATAAACATACTCTTCATACATATACTACACATACATCCTTTGGCCATATAATTCTACTTACAGGAATCTAGCCTAAGGAAAGTTTTAGAGAAGCTGCTAAAGATTTATATGCAGCATGTAAATTTCAACCTCATTTATTTAACTAAAAGTTGGAAGTCATAGAACAGTAGACAAATAAGGTTTTGCATGTATGAACATCAATCAGAGAAGAAATGAATGTTGGGGGGTGAGAAGGGTTTTATAAGACCAAGACAGTTACATCTAGAATTGTATGAAACTTTTAGAGTATGCGTTTTTACATATTACTTCTTTAACTAGAAAACAAAAATAGACACATCTTAGCACACTTATTTAAATCAATCCTGTGATACAACTGAGGTTAGCAAGTAGCAGGAAACAAATTCTGGCCTAGTTTTAGCATGAGTACCGTGTGGCATATGACTTTGGGTAGGTGTGCCAGCCTCAGTTTTTTCTCTGTTGTGAAACAAGGGGATTGAGTTGGAAGATTTCTAAGAATACGCTCAGAAAAACTACTATTCTAGGACACTTTGAAGAAAAATACTAGACACATAGAACAGCTGTGGGTATGGAGAAAAGGCACTCAGTGATGGCCTCTGAGGAGCAGGAGAAATTGCTTGAGGCTGCTGGGAATTCAGAAAGTAAAAGCATAGGCAGTTGAAGAGAACATACACGCACATTAAAATTGAGCTGGGTCTCAGCCCTCCTCCTAAAATACCCTTGAGGTTATACCATAAAGTGTATTCATATGTCTATGAACGAGGTTTAGATTTAACTGATTTGCAGCAAAGCTTCTCTGTGTGTTATTTATGGTGAATATCCTTCCTGATTGTTTGAATCTATGATCTGGATTGTTGAGTATTAATGTTAACCATATGTCGAACTGAGGTGCAACTAATGAGATATCCTCTTATTTTTATTTTCAGTAGGAAGAACTTAGATGTGAAGCTTTACCTTTTATTCAGAGATCAAACTCTGTGAACAGTTCATGTCAGAATCTATCTTTTTCAAGACTGAAAGAAGGTAGATGAAGGTGCTTTTCCTTAAATAAAAGTGAAACTAAACATCTTATTTATATGGTCCTAGGAGAAGAAACAACTAGACTAAACAGTATATAAATTGGAAGATGTCTAGCACAATTCAGATGGAATGACCTAAGTTTCCTGTCATTTTAAAATAATCTATAACATACAGGCATATCATTTCTTAAATATTAAGTTTTGACATCAATTATGCCCTCAGTACTGCATGCTGCATATAACAGAGCATGTTAGAGACATTGTTCTGTAAAATTTCCCCCCAAACATTTAGAAAGATAGTTGACATAGGTATAGGGGCCACAAAGGATCTCCTTAATAGAAGTAGTCAATATTGTAAAGGTACTAACCCTCTAAATTGATTTGTAAACTCAAATGATAAACCGATGAAAAGTTTTATGTAGAAAGCAAAGGATCTAAAAAAGAACAGCACAATTTTGAAAAATACAAAGATTTACATAACCTAATTTCAAGTCCTAATGATAATGCTGAAGTTGTGACTGAGATAGTGTATTATGGGTAAAGACAGATAAATGACTTAATGAAACACAAGAGAATATCCTGAAGTAGACTCACATACATATAGTATTTGAACAACTGAATACTTGTATACAAAGGGATGGATCGCCACTTCTCTGTCACATCGACATAAAACATTAGTTCAAAAAGAGCCCAAACTAGAAAACATGGAAAAGAATCTTTCAGATGGTGAGTTACCAGAGGCTAGAGACTAGCCTCTTCATTCATCATTTATTTCTGCCCGCCTCGTCACTTAGCACACTGCTGGCTCATAGATGATAGCTAAAGATTTCTGGAATTCCATGAGACCCTGTTCTATGGCTTTGAGAGTTCTGATGGCCAGGGTGCCTAGACTTGTGTACTTGTAATCCCTGGTATATAGTCTCTCAGGGTGGGTGTGTCTCCTTTCCTAATGTATTTGTGGAGAATGGGATACTTCTTGGCCATCAGCCCCCACTGGGTAGTTTTGTAACCTTGGGATTTGCTCACAGCATTACTGAACTTAAAAAAAAAAGAAACCCACAGAACATCAGTCTTCAGGATTAGTCCAGAGTCTTCTCAGCTTGTGGTAGATTCTATTCATGGCCGAATCCAACATCACTGGTTGGCCACCCATGCTGAAACCTCATGCAATCGGAGCCAGCCAGAATGCTGAGGTTTATCAGTGAAAGGGTGGCCAGCCTTTTGTGAGAGCTGTTCCAAAGGAAAATAGTGAAGGGCACTTAAATCACCATAAGCAAGTAAAATATTTATTTTTGAAGTATGCACAGGAAGGATGTGATACTATTTTTATAAGAGGGGCAGATTCTCTTCATTTCCTGTTCTGTGAATTAGAGACCTCCGATTAATTTGGTTTAAACCTAGACAGGTCTTGGGAGGAAATACTGCATACAACTGAGAATTTTAGTTTTCCTCTAGGGTATACTCACCGAAATGCTACATATTATCTAAGCTCATCCTTATTTAAAACTAGCAGATCTAGTTTCTGCTCTAATCTGGACCAAAATCAAATCTAGCAGAGTCCTTGTGAAAACCTGACACTTAACAACAGAGATCCTACTTGCAATGGGAATATCTCGGTAGTTTTAGTACATGTTAGAATCCAGTGGTTGGAGATTAATGAGGATTATTTTGGTTAGAAAGGCCTACAGGACATACCTTGGACATGTAGAAACATCAGGTCCACATCTTCTTAATAAAATCATATACATTATATATTTATGGTTGGCAGATTTTCAATCTTACTCTCTTTTGGCTTATCCATTGGTTTGTTTTAGAGAGCTGGCTTTGGTTTTGGTGCTTTTCCTTCATGGAGCACCAGTAAAAAAGTGTTAGACAACTAACCGTGGATTCTTGTCAAGATTACTTGGACTGAGGATTCTTGCCTAGTAAGCATGAGGCCCAGAGTTCAATTCTCAGCATCAATATTTTTTTTTTTAAAATTTTATTTTATTTTATTTGAGAACATACTATACAGAGGGGTTACAATTACATGGGCAGGATAATGCATACATTTCCTACCAAGCATTGCAGCCTCCTCCTTTGTTTACCCTTCACCTCCCTTCCCAGCCTCCCCCCTCCCCCCCACCCAGTCATACCCCCCCTCCTAAAAGTCTAAAACGACTACTACAACACAGGGCCTGCTCCAAGTCTAGAGTTATGTTGAACACCCTCCTATCACACCTCGGCTTTCTGCTGGTCACACTGCAAAGTTTGAATGGCTACAGAAGATATCTGTACAGATGATATCTGAAGCAAGAGCTGTGTAAGCATTATGCTGCTCTCTGTATGTATCATCTATCTATCTATCCATCATCATCATCATCATCATCATCATCATCATCATCATCATCATCATCATCATCAATTTTCTTTCTGTTATTATCCATCTCTGTTGGCTTGTTTTTTCAGTTTTGTTTTGACTTCTTTCCAGAGAGATTGTAAAAGCCTAACTCTTTGTATCTATCTTCCCTACTAACTGCTCTACATGCTTTGGGAGTAGCAAGCCTATTCACCTATGATTTGTAAGTGGCCACTGTGGCAGATTCATAGTGTGGTAGTTTATGATTTTTCTACAAATTTCAGGGGAGCTACAAGCATTCTTGTGTTTTTAGACACAAGAATGTCAACATATTTTATAATATCTTCTCATTTTACTAGGAATTTTCATTAAATTTTTTCATTAAAATATTTTTAACTCAAAAACTTTCCTAACAGTGAGGTTGATATTTATTTCCTTTTATTCTCTCTGGAACATGTACAAAATAGGAAAAATGAGAAAACAAACAAAAAGTAAAAGGAAGGTCTGGAACATCACCTTTGATGATCCAAATTTGATGGACATTTATTCTGTGGACTTCAAAAAAGTATGACTTGATGCTACTAGCGCATTCTCTGCTTCAACATTGAGTCTTTCTTTTATACTATCATTAAAAAAATCACTCTTCAAAAAGTAGTATATGTCCATAGGTTCTGGTATGAACTAGGGTCAATTCCATTTGAAGTTGACAGTAGCTTCTATGTGTCCAATTTATTTTTAATATCAGAGTGTTATTTTTTCTTAGTAAGTTTGGGCTACTATTACAACATACAATTGTTTTTCACAATTCTGCACGGTAGAAACCCGAGATCAAAGTGCTGCAGAATTTGGTTTCCGGTAAGGGCACTTTTCCTGGCTTTTAGATGGCTGTTGTGTAGACACTTACAAAATATCACAGTTACTAGTCTGATGGTTTGACTGTGGTTACTTGGTCTCCTTGCTTTGGGTCTTTGGCATCATAATAGATTCTGGCAGTAGATCTGGCTGTTTCCTTCATGCCAACTGGGAAGAAGTGAGGGAATTGGGGGAAATCCCAAGATCTCCTTGCAAGATATGTGCACAATGATATAACTTCCTTCTATAAGTCTTCTCTCCTCTCAATAGTATCACAAGCTGGTCACCCAGTCTTTAGAAATGGGCCTTTGGAGACCATTTAAGATCAAAATCTGAATATCTGCCTTCTCATTGTGTCCTCAGAGTAAGGCAGGTCTTTGATTTCTTGAAGGTCTTGATTTCTCAAGACCATTGATCTAAGTAAGGAGCCCCAACCTTAAGACTTAAAGATAATTACTTCTTCTTAGGCCCCATATCTTAATTCCATCACATTGGGAATCTAGACTTTGACCATAAATTCCTGGATGATGCAAGCATTTATTCACACAGATCACTTATTTTTCCTGGTGGCATATAGGTCCTTTCTATGACTTTGCTGAAACAAAAATTCACAGGAATCTGTGTAAGATTTCAGTTTTGTTCATTGTTGGCTCCTAGGAATAGAAGACCTTATGAATTTCAGTATTTTATGATTTTTCCCTCAAGATAAAGTTATACAATTGTGATTAAAATCAAATATCCAGAGATGTCTAGATTAAGCATTCCTCAAAAATAAATTTGTAGGAGAAAAACAAAGGAGGGGGAAACAATGCTCGACAAGAAATGTACTCATTACCTTACTCATGTAACTGTAACCCCTCTGTACAGCATCTTCACAATACAATAAAATTAAAAATTAAATTTGTTGGGTATACCCTGAATAGCTTATTGGCAGGAGTCATATTTTAAGACTGTGTCGGGGTATAAGGATTGTATCATTTACTTTTGGTATAAACAGATTTTTATCTAGCACTTACCAACAACTTGACCTACATTTTTCATGGTACAGAGATTTTTGGTAGAAAATAGAAACCAAGAGTGCTGGATACAAAGCCAGAAATATTTAAGAGAGGGGGTGTTTATAGGTCCTTCCCTTTTATTTACTGTCTTAAAATATATGTAGTACCAAGAAGGTCATAGGATTTTATTTCTGCCCACATTTACAATGTCTGAATAAACGCATGTGGTTTACTTTTGTAAAATGTTTACAGAGCAAGTTAAACAGTGTGCAAGATGTGGGGTTAACCTCAAACTAGGATGCCTTTGACTAAAACAGAGTACGATCTTCTGTTAAGGGCTACACAGTAGGTCTACTTTTGCTATGCTGTTTTATTCTAAGCCAGTTAATTCCATTAGTTCTCTTGGAACTCAGTCTATGGTTCCACTGTATCTTACTGTTTTCAGTAACATATATTTATTGTCCTCTCCTTGTTTCATCTTTCTTTCTGGCAGAGGACAGATAATAGTTTAAAAATCACTTGGAAAAATATATTTTCCTTTTGATAATATAACTCTTATATGGAAGAAGGCTTTATTCCTTAGGCCAAAGATCAAGTGGGCCACGGGTATTCTTGGCTGTAGATAGTGATACCTTTGTTGAGTTATAATGGATTCTTGCTAACCTTAAAGCCTAGGGAGTAAAGTTTGGGGTAAAGGGCTGGAAAGTGTTTCTCCAACTTCCTTTCAGGGTAGGAAACAATTGAAAATTGCCAGATGCTAGCTCTAAGGATACAATAAGTCTTGCCTTAAAAAAAAAAAGATAAGAACTTGTTCGAATTCCGTGTTTCCTAGTCAAAAATCAGAGGAGATGGTATTTTCTTTAAGCCCTTTCTTTCTTAGGCACAGAATTCCTCATTTCCCTGTATTTCTCATCATTGAACTTCCTTTGAAATATGTAGGGATGCTGTCTGACTTGAGAACTGACAGGTGCAACAATTGAATGTGTTTTAGCCAGTTTAAGCTGATACAACACTACTGTAGACGGAATGGCTTAAACAACGAACATGCATATCTCACATTTCTGGATACTAGAAGTCTGTGATTAGGACATCAGCATGGCATAGTTCTTATTTATGACACTCTTCCAGCATTACAGATGGCACGCAGAGTGGGGCAGGGTGGGAGATGGAACAGAGAGAATCTTCTATTTTTTTTTACGTAAGAGAATTATCTTACTTATTCAAGAGGGGTCTACCCTGAAGAACTATCTAACTCTCAAGAGATTCACCTTCTAATACTATCATATTGGGAGTTAGAATTCCAACATATGAATTTTAGAAAGATATAAAAAAATCTAACCCATATTACAGAGTAGCAGAAGAACAAATTCCAAAATAACAGAGAAGAAATTTCCTTTTATAAAGCTGAATTTAAAACATTCTCCTGAGCTTTTGGCTAAGGTATCTCTGGGCTTGTGTAACACATTTACGAAGCAACATGCCAAGAAGAAAGTCAGCAGCATACATTTGTAGATAGACCAAACTTTCTTCCCTTTTGTTGTATCACCAAGCCATGAGAACTCTTTGTAACTTAGTTGCTTGACATCAAAGCATCAAGAATTCTTATAAAATTTACTAGAAAAATCTTTGAGAATTCCTTGGTTGATTAAATATCTCTATAGTCTAACCTGTAAGAATTTAGGTACGTGTTATTAAACATGTGAATTCATATAAGGATTGGTGTTAATACAGTTAAGTATTCACAGGCATAAGGGCAGAGCTAATCAATTTTATAGCCAGTGAAATCTTTCTTGGTGATTCTTTCAGATGTATCTCTGAACATTCTGCCTGGCATTTATTTAGTTATTTTACTCAACTATATAAAATACAGAAATTATATAACCAAATCTTAAGATTTCTTGTGAAGAGTGGGAAATAGTGAAGAAAGAAACATTCTAGATTTGATTTCAGAAATTCTTTGTTTACCTCATAGTAGAGATAAAGTAGGAGAGTGAAGGGAACAAATGACCGAATATCATTTCCAATGGTATGCTCCTGGGAGCCACTGCCTCCATCCAGTGAGACCTTACCTCTTGAAGTTTCTACCACCTCTCAAAATGGTACCACCAGTTGGGGACCACATATTCAACACGTGAAGAGATGTCATATTCAAGTTATAATATTCCTCTTCTGGGCCTCAGTGGCTTATGGCCTTTCAATAATTTAAAAAGTATTGTCTATCTCCAAGAATCCCCTCCTCCCCCGATCTGAGTAGCTCCACAATTGTTCAAAAGTCAAAGTGCTGTTGTTAAAGGCATAACTGAAGTAGAACACCCAGCGAGTCAGCACAAAGCCCCAAGTTCAGTCTCTAATACTGGAAAAAAAATCTAAGTCCAGACTTTGAAAGGAGACACAAGACAGTCTCTTCAAATAAAAAATACAGTTAATACTTCAAGATACAGTGGCAGAGAACAAACAATCCCATGCCAAAAGGCAAGAATAGAAGAATAGCAAGGAAGGACTGGAACAAAGCAGAACAAAACTCCAGTGGGGGTACATACCGGATTCTGTAGCCCTAGGATGCTGAATGGGAACTCCAAAGGGCTTGAACTCTAACCTTCTGGCCTTGTTATTTGCATCTCATATGGCTTTTCTCTAGGGCTGGCTCTCCTCAAAGCTTTTGTTTTTCTTTGGTACCTATCCCATGTTCTTGGTATATCCAACCTCCTAGATTCGCTGTTGCAGCTTAGGTTTACTCTTAAAGCTTAAATGTATTACACTCTTAGGGATTTCCCACAGGGATTCCAAATCAGCTAGCCACTGCCTGTCCTGGTAGGCTTTCCTTTGAAATCTGGGTGGAATCCTCCATGACTCAAACTCTTTCACTCTGCATACCTGCAAAACTAGAATCATGTTGACCATATCAATGGCTCCAGCTCAAGTAGTAGCTGTTTCCCCTTGGGCTATGGCCACAATAGCCTCTGAGTTCTTGGATGACTGAAAATAAATATGAGGGAAGAACTTTCTTGGTAATTTTGTGCAAGCAAGGAACCCTGGGTGTGCTGTCTTCTCCAGAGGAAGCTTTGCAAACGAATTTCCTCTTTCATCGACTTGAGCCTGTGATTTTAATGTCTGAGACATCGTCATTTTTTTTCTCCAAATATTTCTTTTCTCTCTCTCTCTCTTTCTTTCTCTCTCTCTCTCTCTCTCCCTCCTTCCCTCCCTCCCCCTCTCTTCCTTCCTTCTTCTTTCCTTCCTTCCTTCCTTCCTTCCTTCCTTCCTTCCTTCCTTCCTTCCTTCCTTCCTTCCTTCCTTCCTTCCTTCCTTCTTTCTGTCTGTCTTTCTTTCTTTCTGTCTGTCTTTCTTTCTTTCCATCTCTCTCTGTCTCTCTCTTTCTTATTGGTTGTGGGGCTTGAATTCTGGGCCTGGGGCTATCCTTGAGCTCTTCAGCTTAGGGTGAGCACTCTACCACTTGAGCCACAGTGCCACTTTTCTAGAGGTTAATTAGAGACAAAAGTCTCACGGATTTTCCTGCCCAGGCTGGTTTTGAATTGCAATCCTCAGATCTCAACCTCCTGAGTAGGATTACAGGCATAAGCCACTGGTGCCCAACTCCAAATATTTCTTTATTAGGTGACTACATAAATTTCATAATGCTGTGGCATAGTTATACTTAGCTAAAGTCACAAGCACTGGCATTTGGCTTCTTTTAGCTTTTTATTTTTTAAAAATATAACTTTATTGCTACGATTAATGAGTTGTAGAGAGGGGTTACCATTTTGTAAGTCAGGTAATGAGTACATTTCCTTTTTGGAAAATGTCACCCTTTCCTCACTTTCCCCTCCCCTCCCTGCCCCAAGTTGCATATTCATCTTCTACATAGTGTCAACTGAGTACCATGATTGCATTTGTTCATCCTTCCTCCCTTCATTTCTGTTCCCTCTGCCCACCTCAAAAAACAAAAAGAAAACCAAAACCCGAAGCAAAAACAACAGCAACCACCAACAACCAAAGAAACCCCCATGTTTCCAATTCCTACAATTTGTTTTCGTAAGTAGTATTATGTGTTCAGTGGATTTACACCTTCGAGTTCCTCTACCAAGAGTATCCTCCTTTAGTCTCATTGTTTGTGAGTGAATGCCTAGAGACTTGTGTAAGTTATCATAACTAGTTGTATTTTAGATCTAGCCTCCAGATATGAGAAAAAACCAGGTGAGAATGTTGAAAGAAGTGACATTGATCAAGATATATTGTATTCATGAACTGCTTTGTTAAATGGCAACTCCTTTGTGCAACTACTTTAAAGATAATAGTGATAATTAAAAAGAAAACATGTGCCATTTGTCTCTCTACACTTGGCTTACCTTACTTAATATAATTTGTTCTAAGTCTATTTTTGGTTTCTTTTTAATGGCACTGTTCTCTCAAATCATGCCTATTTTAGCTTCAACTTCACCTTTTTTTCTGACCAAACTACAAGATTGTCTGGTTTTTGCTCTCAATTTTTTTGCCTGTACTTTTTTTATTTTGAAAATACTGTACAGAGGGGTTACAATTACATGGGCAAGATAATGAGTATATTTCTTATCAAGCATTGTAACTTCCTCCTTTGTTTCCCCTTCCCATCCCTTCCTATCCCCCCGCCCCTCCCCCATCCTCCCTCCCCACCAACATTGTAAAGTTCGTTTTTCAACATAAGGGCTTGTACATCTCATTGTTGCAATGAGTCCACCTGTATCCCTATTTAAATGATTTGTTTTTTCCCTTCCCCTCCACAAATTATACCAACATCAAATACAGTGAAAGCAGGTTATACCGTGGGGGAGGGACATACAAAGCAACAAAAAATAATCTTATAAATATCTTAGAAACAATTGCATGAAAGAAAAAAACATTTGGATACATATCTTGAGGTTCATTTTCGTAACATCAACTTATCTGACCTTTTCTGCTTGACTCAGACATATACTAGTTATTGCAAATAAGGGAAACCATGGGGCCTATGTTTCTTTGGGTCTGGCTTACTTCACTTAATATAATTTTTTCCAAGCCTTTCCATTTCCTAACAAATGGGACAATGTCATTCTTTCTGATGGAGGCATAGAATTCCATTGTGTATATATACTACATTTTCTTGATCCATTCATCTACTGAGAAGCATCTGGGTTGGTTCCATATCTTAGATATGGTAAATAATGCTGCAATAAACATAGTCGTGCTGGTAGCTTTAGTGTGGTCTTGTTTGTGATCATTTGGGTAAATGCCCCAAAGTGGGATTGCTGGGTCATAGGGGAGCTCTATGTGGAGTCTTTTGAGGAACCTCCATACTGCTTTCCAAAGTGGTTGAACAAGTTTACACTCCCACCAACAATGCAGTAAGGTTCCCTTCTGGCCACATCCCCTCCAGCATCTGTTGTTATTAGAGT
This sequence comes from Dipodomys spectabilis, assembly GCF_019054845.1. Lineage (NCBI taxonomy): Eukaryota > Metazoa > Chordata > Mammalia > Rodentia > Heteromyidae > Dipodomys > Dipodomys spectabilis. Next base: position 14,581,470 of record NW_024870815.1, on the reverse strand, counting down.
TCTTGATTTTAGCCATTCTAACTGGGGTGAGGTGGTATCTCAATGTTGTTTTGATTTGCATTTCTTTTATGGCTAGAGAGGTTGAGCATTTCTTCATGTGTCTATTGGCCATCCTTCTTTCCTCTTCAGAGAAGTTTCTCTTTAAGTCTTTAGCCCACTTGTTTATTGGGCAATTGTTTTTCTGAAGATTTGTTGTTGGGGGATTTAATTGAGTTCCAGGTATATTTTAGATATGAGACCCTTGTCCATTGTATGGCTAGTGAAGATCTTCTCCCAATCCGTGGGCTTTCTATTGATCTTGCTAGCTATGTCCTTTGCCATGCTCTGCAATGTCATGCAATCCCACTTGTCCAACTTTTCTTTGATTTGTTGTGTTTCTGGGTCTCTATTAAGAAAATTTTGGCCTGTGCCAAGGAGACCTAAGGTTTCTCTTATTCTATCTTGTAATGTTTTCAGAGTGTCAGCTTTGACTCCGAGGTCTTTGATCCATTTGGAGTTGATTCTGGTGCAGGGTGATATATAAGGATCTTTGCTCTCAATTTTTACTGTAAACCTGAATAATAGCAACCAGTGACATCCATGCTATAGACTGAATACTGGAGTGTCTTGAAATCTCCTCCACTAGATTAGTTTGTCATCTGTAAGTTCAGTTTTTTTAAGTCCCAGGACACAGACAAAATATAGACAAATTATTTGTCAGAATATAACACAAATGGCCTCTAATCCAGTTCCCAATAGAGTCCTAATTCCTATAAGAAACTTTAAGGACATGGCCTTTACTATCTACATTCTGATCAGCATTCTGCTGTTTTAAAGTTCTTTCAGAATTTTCCATTAACCTAACCTTACAGCATTGTGAGGTCTAGTCCTCCTCTCATTCACAGCAACAACGTTATTTCTGTATTAGTTACATTCTTTTTATTGCTGTGGTAAAATGTCTGATAAAAAATCTTTTAAAAGGGAGAGATTTATTTTGCTCATGTTTTTGGAGGGTTTAATCCATGGTTGCTTGACCGTGTGTGCTGGTGATGGGAGAATGTATGGATGAAACTGTTCATCCCATGCAGACAAGAAAAGACCAAGGAGAAACAACTGGTGATTAGGTATAAACTTCAAAGGCAAGAATGTTTGGAATGACTTTCTCCATATAGACCACACATTATAAAGCTTCCATAAACTCCTCTAAATAGTTTTACTAGCTAGAGACCAGCTCTTCAACACATGAACATACAAGGGGCATTTCATATTCAAATCACAGCACTGGCTAAAAGTTCAACACCAGGGCATTAGTTTAAAAAATATGAGTAAAACACTAAATTATATAGTGAACATTATTAAAATGGTATTAAAACAAATGTTTGCATCTTAATGATATATTGTTAAATAATCAGTTAACAAAAAAGCAAATGTGCCGGGCACATTACACCTGTAATCTTTGATGCTCAGGAGGCTGAGATCTGAGGATCGAGG